>NC_139512.1:12237058-12507058 GCF_947247035.1 Vipera ursinii
GGTCTCTAAAAGGTTCGCCATTGTTGGGATAAGCCAGGGGTAGGCAACCTCGGCTCTTTTATGACTCATGGACTTCAACTCCCAGAATTCCTGAGTCAGCGTAGCTGACTCAGGAATTCTGGGAGTTGAAGTCCATGAGTCATAAAAGAGCCGGGGTTGCCTACCCCTGGGATAATAATAATAATTTTATTTATGTACCGCCCTTCTCCCCAAGGACTCAGGGCGGTGAACAGGGCAGATATATAAAAAATACAAAATACAAAATAGGCTATCAGCTATTTAGATCCAGAAATGTGGGGTAGGAGTCGGGGTGGGAAAGAGAAGGAACAGAAGCGGGAGAAAAGGGGGAGAAAGCTTACAAAAATAAAAAGTAATTCCAACCCTTGAACATCGCAACATTAAACTGATGCTTCCCGATGGAGGGTGTTTAAAAAAAAAAGCGCAAAGAATTACTGGCTTCTGGCAACTTTCCCCGCCCCCCCCTACTAAAAGCATTTCAATTAGACTTACGAGTGCCTGCCACCCAGTTCACCGTCCCTTCTCTGCAGTTCCTCTTTTTAATGCACAGTTTAAGTGGCTCTCATTAAAGCGCCTAATAAAGGAGCGCATTTTAAGTGATTAGCACCAATAACGTGGCAGCCCATTAACGGTCCCTCCCGCTACACCCCCCCCCCCGGGTTCTGCCACCCCACCCACCCCAGTGAGCCCATTTAAGAGCTCAGCTATTCATTTTGCGTGTTCATCGCAAGCTCCCGCGATGTTCTGAGCATCTTTGCAGCGCTGCGGGGAAGTGTGGCGTTAACGTCGGGGTTCTCTTTCTGCCAGACAGGGCGACACACGCACAAAAACACACACACACACACACACACACATCCCGCCGCCATCTTCCAAAACGTCCAAATGCAGCAGGGAGAATTTATTAAGATGGAAATAGAGAAGCCACTGTGGTAAACGGTCTTTAGCGTTAATTCATCCTTACAACTGTGCGCAATGTAAGCGTGTAACGCAGCCATCTCGCAGGCTTGTTTGGGGCATCAATAGATTTTGGAGGGAGCAGGATCCGTTCTCAAACCATTTAATTTAATCTCTCTCTCTCTCTCTCTCTGTCTCTCTCTCTCTCTCTCTCCTTGAGGTGTAAAGATGAGGGGCGACAGATACTTATATATCAAATCTATGGAATCAAATTAGCCATTTGTTGCTGTGGTCACAAGCAAGAGCTGGGAGGCTAAGACCGGCTCCTAAAAACGCTGCACTAATTCGGAAGAAAATGACTACATCCTCAGTTGGTCTAAAATGGGGGGGGAAAAAAGGGATTTAAGCAGAATTCAGAGCTCGGCTACGTCTTTTGAAATAAGGGAGAACATTTTCAATCTTCTGGGGTTTTGGGTTTTTTTTTTTTAACACATCCCACGTAACCTCTGTAACATTAACTAACTCAGTGTGGTGCAATCCGGGTTTTGCTAACTAACTCATTACCGAGGGGGGAAAAGGTTTAACTTCGTCTCAGATGGACGCGAGATATATAGAGCCGGCGACCCAGATTAATGTGGGATGGCTTAGTCAGCAATTTCCAGGTATAAAAAAAAAAAATAGAAAGCCAAGTGGCATTAAATGCCACTCTTTTTTTTAATGAAAAGGAGGACTAAGGGGGACACGATAGCAGGCTCTCAATATCTCAGGGGTTGCCACAAAGAAAGGGGGGGCGGGGCGGGGTGTCCACCTATTCTCCAGAGCGCCTGAAGGCAGGACAAAAGAAGCAACGGATGGAAACTCGTCAAGGAGAGAAGCAACCTAGAAATAAAGAAGAATTTCCAGACAAATTTCCTGAACAGTTTAACCAGTGGAACAGCTTGCCACCAGAAGTGGGTTCTTCCATCACTGGAGGTTTTCCAAGAAGAGACTGGACGCCCATTTGTCTGAAAAGCTGTGGAGTTTCCTGCCTGAGCAGGGGGCTGGACTAGATGACCTCCAAGGTCCCTCCCAACTCTGTTAATTCTGTTACTGTGGGAGCCGAAGAGAGTGTTTTGATCTGACCTACGACATGCAGACAAGAGCTACGATCGTCTTACTTGGAGGTGTCGATCAAGAAGAACGGTTGGGGTCCTTGGCGCTCTCTAAGCTTGGTCTTCCTGCAGATGTTTCATTACCCAACTAGGTAACGTTATCAGTGCTGGAAGGGAGTGGGGATTTGGTCTCTTTTATATATATATATATATATAATAGTAGCTTGCCCGGTGGGTGTTGATGTGTTTTCCATGGTTCCTTGATTAGGCTGTGGTTTCTTCTTTGAATAAAAACTGTGTACCAAACGCCACTCCTAGCACTGGTGACATTAGCTGGTTGGGTTATGAAACATCTGCAAGGAGACAACCAAACCCAGAAACCAGCAAGGATCTCAACACTTCAATCCAGGCTCAAGGTTGACTCAGCCTTCCATCCTTCCGAGGTAGGTAAAATGAGGACCCAGATTGTTGGGGGCAATTAAGCTGACTTTGTAATAATGCCGCTTGGGGTGTGTGTGAAAGCCCTAATAAGCAGGCATATACATAGAATGAAGGCTACTGCTAAGCTTGTAAGCCGCCCTGAGTCTTCGGAGAAGGGTGGGATATAAATGGGATTAAAAAAAAAATCCCGAGCTACATTCTCTTCTATGAGAAGAGCCTTGGTGGAGCAGTGGGCTAATGCCTCCTTAAGTAACACCAGCTGCCTGCAATTAGTGCAGGTTCAAGTCCCACCAGGCTCAAGGTTGACTCAGCCTTCCATCCTTCCGAGGTAGGTAAAATGAGGACCCAGATTGTTGGGGGCAATTAAGCTGACCTTGTAATAATGCCACTTGGGGTGTGTGTGAAAGCCCTAATAAGCAGGCATATACATAGAATGAAGGCTACTGCTAAGCTCGTAAGCCGCCCTGAGTCTTCAGAGAAGGGCGGGATATAAATGGAATTAAAATAAAATAAAATAAAACTCAGGGCCACACCAAGAATCAAATTAATTCCCCCCCCCAAATACGTACTCATCCACTTCCTGATGGAACAGCTAATAAGAAAAGCCACGTACCTTGACCAAATTATTACAATGCAGTGTTAACTTCCCAAAAAATAAAAAATAAAAGGCAAAGGGAGGTGGGTGGCAAAGAAATAATATCCCATAGATTCAATTTCATGCAGACTTCCAAATCCTATTTTTGAAACGCAACGTACGTCTACATCTTCTCACGGGCAACCAAGATTGATGGGAGATTTTACGCTCGTGGAAACGGTGGTTTTTGTAAAGCTTAACATACGACCGGGAGAAAATGGTACGAATAAAAAAAAAAAATTGGTTTGCCGCTCTCATTTTCCAGTCGCTGGTTTTCGATATTGTTATTTCTATTTTGTGCAATGTCACCAGAGGGAATGGCTCCCCAAGAGACATCTGATGATGCTTTCTTTCATCTGGACACCTCGTGTATTTTATCCTATTTATTTGACATTGAAGGTGCAGCCCAAGAGCTAACTGCCTGCCTTTTTTAAAAGAATGATTATTATTCCTTCCCCCCCTAACCCCCCAAAGATGTACGTCAATGGGTATATCAAGAGCGAGGCTTTACGGGTACTGAAAATCAAGAAGGAAAAAAATGCAGCCTTTTAGAGAACACCTACTATAGGCAGTCCTCAACTTACAACGGGTCATTTAGCGACCATTCGAAGTTACGACGGCCCTGGAAAGAGCGGCTTATGACCGCTCTGCACGCTTACGGCCGTTGCAGCATCCCCATGGTCGTGAGATCCACATTCGAAACGCTTGGCAACTGGTTCCTATTTATGACGCTTGCAATCTCCCGGGGTTATGGGGATCCCCTTCTTGCGACTTTCTGACAAGCAAAAATCAAGGGGGGGAGCCAGATTTGCTCAACAACCGTGCAACAAGCTTAACAACTGCAGCGATTCACTGCAGCAAGACGGGGGATAAAATGGGTCAAAACGAACTTCACTGTCTCGCTTAGCAGCAGAAATGTTGGGCTCCGTCGTGGTCGTAAGTCGAGGACCGCCTGTAGCTAATGCCAATTCTGTTTAGCCCGAGCCAAAGTGATAGTCTTAAAACATTGTAACTGACCCTGGACCTGATTATACAAAGAAGCAGCTTCCATTGAGGTTTATATTAAAAACATATGATATAATAAGCTCTTTTAAGTGAAGATTCTACAATTTCTCCTGGGCACTCATTTTATCTTGATTATTTTTAAGAATAGAGAAATCAGGTGTAATGTAACAGCTACTCAGAGTTATATTCTTAACCACAGTTAAGGAGGCAAAGGGGCACTAAGACAAAAGTCTCTGCGTGATGGGAGAAAATTGAAGCCCATTGAATTTCAGAGAGATAAATTATCCTGCTTTTGATAGAAGCGTTTCACTTCTGAATAAAAAATTTCCACAGGCAGACATTCAGGACTGCTCCCAGTAAAAATACTGTATAATAAGCCAGCTGTCCACAACTTTCTGAGCACCAGGGACCGGTTCCACGGAAAAACTATTTTCCACCGAACCAGCTTCAGCTGTAGTCTAGAAAGAGTGCAGAGAAGAGCAACAAAGATGATCAGTGGACTGGAGGCTAAAACATATAGGGAACGGTTGCTGGAATTGGGTATGTCTAGTTTAATGAAGAGAAGGACGAGGGGTGACTTGATAGCAGTGTTCCAATATCTCAGGGGCTACCACAAAGAAGAGGGAGCCAAGCTATTCTCCAAAGCGCCTGAAGGCAGGACAAGAAGCGACAGATGGAAACTAATCAAGGAGAGAAGCAACCTAGAACTAAGGAGAAACTTCCTGACAGTTGGAACAATTAACCAGGGGAACAACCTGCCTCCAGAAGTTGTGACTGCTCCAACACTGGAAGTTTTCAAGAAAAGACTGGACAGCCATTTGTTTGAAACGGCATAGGGTTTCCTGCCTGAGCAGGGGGTTGGACTAGATGACCTCCAAGTTCCCTTCCAACTTTACTACTACTGCTGCTGCTGCTGCTACTACTATTACTATCATCATCATCATCACATGCCAGGGTGCCATAGTGTGAAAAACCACTCTCCCACATCTTCTGTGGAAAAATTGTTTTCCGTGGACCGGGGTGGGTGGGTGTAGGGGGGAATGGTTATGAACGCTACCACACCTGGCATGTGAACATGAAGCTGCGGAGCCCTGTATTAAACTATAATTTAATTGTGGCGGGTTTTTTTTCATTATTAGCAGGATTAGCACAATGCTTTTCTTGACCGCCGACCCCCCTTTCAGTGGCCACGGAGCCCCAAGACTGAACTCAAGATTTAAATCATAACGTTTCTTCCAAGCCTTCGTGGGACTCCCCCCCTCCCTTGTGATGACGTTCCCACCCCGCCACAGCTCACAGGTTGGAAAGCTCTGCTGTGAACTAAAAGGCTTAGGAGAGAAAGCTCAGTGGCTAAGTTGATTTGATATGTGAACCAGTGCACCACCACAGAAGCTGTCACAGTCATTCATATACACCTACAGACGTGTTCTCAAATTACGTAGCATCGACACTGGTGTAACATTATGGATTCTTTTATCCTAAGTTAGTCCTTGAGCAGGCCGCAGAGTCAACCCCGTTGGTGTATGTAATAAATCTTACCTTTGGCCAGTCTTTCCAGCCTCTTGCCGTGCTCTGGAGGTATAGCATACCTGGCGAAGGAAAAAGAAAAAGCTCATCAGGAAAATTAAGTCCTGAATCCTTGCTTCCAAACTGATTCATTAGGAATCTGTTGGCAGAAGTTTGTTCTTCGCCCTTCACAACCCCACCAGCCAGGAGATTTCCCCTGTTAAAACATCTCCTCCCTTCTCCATCCATTACTTGAAACATGAACAACAGATTTGGAAGGAGATCTTCTAGTCTGCTTGAGCAGGGGGCTGGACTAGAAGACCTCCAAGATCCCTTCCAGCTCTATCTATTCTATTCTATTCTATTCTATTCTATTCTATTCTATTCTATTCTATTCTATTCTATTCTATTCTATTCTATTCTATTCTATTCTATTCTATTCTATTCTATTCTATTCTATTGCATTCCATGCTATTCTCAATAAATAATTCTATTCTATTCTATTCTTTCTATTCTATTCTATTCTATTGCATTCCATGCTATTCTCAATAAATAATTCTATTCTATTCTATTCTATTCTATTCTATTCTATTGCATTCCATGCTATTCTCAATAAATAATTCTATTCTATTCTATTCTATTCTATTGCATTCCATGCTATTCTCAATAAATAATTCTATTCTATTCTATTCTATTCTATTCTATTCTATTCTATTCTATTCTATTCTATTGCATTCCATGCTATTCTCAATAAATAATTCTATTCTATTCTATTCTATTCTATTATTCTATTCTATTCTATTCTATTCTATTCTATTCTTCTATTCTATTCTATTCTATTCTATTCTATTCTATTCTATTGCATTCCATGCTATCCTCAATAAATAATTCTATTCTATTCTATTCTATTCTATTCTATTCTATTCTATTCTATTCTATTCTATTCTATTCTATTCTATTCTTATTCCATTCCATTCCATTCCATTCCATTCCATTCCATTCCATTCCAACACTATACCATCTCAGACAAATGGCTGTCCAATCTCTTGTTGAAAACTTCCAGTGTTGGAGCATTCACCACCTCTGGAGGCAGGTTGTTCCACTGGTTAATTGTTCTAACTGTCAGGAAGTTTCTCCTTAGTTCCAGGTTGCTTCTCTCCTTGATCCGTTTCCATCTGTTGCTTCTTGTCTTGCCTTCAGGCACTTTGGAGAATAGCTTGACTCCCTCTTCTTTGGGGAAGCCCCTCAAATATTTGAACATAAGATCCTGCAGTTATCTTAAACACAACAGGATCACGGAAGATTAACCTCTCATTAACCTCTCAACCTAGAACTAAGGAGAAACTTCCTGACAATGAGAACAATTAACCAGTGGAACAACCTGCCTCCAGAAGCTGTGAATGCTCCAATGCTGGAAGTTTTCAAGAAGAGACTGGACAGCCATTTGTCTGAAATGGTACAGGGTTTCCTGCCTGAGCAGGGTGTTTGGACTAGATGACCTCCAAGGTCCCTTCCCGAAAATCCCAAGTGAAGCGAAGGGACACAGACGTAGGTTCTGACATGCGTTTATACCATGTACATATATCAATGAGTTTATCCTATATAAATGTTTTAAATAAATAAACTAAATCCTCACCTTCCCGAGGAAGCCTAGACAGGAAGAGTGAGGAGAGCACAATCCACTACTAGCATTTGCCCTTTGCTGTCTCTCAAGGGCCCAAACTTTGATCCCATGACCGTGAGCAGCACTGTAATGGTTGCTGAACAAATGGTCATTAAGCAAGATCTACCTGGGCACAAATGGGCTTTGCTTAACAACTATGTAACCTCTTCCATGCTCAAAGGGAGCGGGGTTTGCAGAGAGGAGGAGGAGGACTGTGAGGTCCTTGGTCTTCTCTGAGCTTGTTTATTTTCTTGCAGACGTTTCATTACCAAACTAGGTAACATCATCAGATACAATCAAAGTCAGAGAGCCTCAGGCGCCCCAGTCATTGTCCTCCTCCTCCTCCTCCTCCTCCTCCTCCTCCCCTTTTAGCACCAATGATGTTATCTAGTTGGGTAAAGAAATGTCTGCAAGAAAACAACCAAGCTCAGAGTGCACCAAAGACCTCACAGTCCTCCTCCTCCTCCCCCCTCCACAAACCCCACTCCCTTGTAGCACTGAGGATGTTGCATCTGAGCATGGTGGTGCTAGATCAGTGGTGGCGAACCTATGGCACGCGTGCCAGAGGTGGCACTCAGAGCCCTCTCTGTGGGCACCCGCGCTGGCACTGCCAGCATCTTGCCCAGGTCCATTAGGCCGCCGCCGCTGCCAGGAGTGGCAACCCCACCCAACACAAAGGAGGCAAAGCGGCCAGCTAGCAAGCTTGAGTAGAGGTGGTAGAGCACGCCCACACCCAGCAAGCCAAAGGCCACCCCAAGTAGGGAAGGCCGGATCCGCGTCGGCTCCATGCCCCCCCAGTCCCAGCTAGGATTGCATGCCTCCCCACCCATTTATGCTGGGCCTCCTGCCCACCTCCCCATCCTCCAGATCTCCCCAACCCTGCCCAGCCCTCACAGGGTTCCCCCCAATGAGCAACATCGAGGTGGCCATGCCCACCCCAGGCACGCCCACCCAGTCCGCAGCCATGCCCACCCAGTGGGAAACTCCCCCATGCCCCCCCCTGAGGGGCACCACAATGCTGACGGGGCCCTAGCACTTTGCGATAAATTAGTGGGTTTTGGGTTGTGTTTTGGGCACTCGGTCTCTAAAAGGTTCGCCATCACTGCGCTGGATAGATCAGGGCTAGAAGGGAGGGTGGAGTTTGCTTAGGGTTCGGCAACCTTGGCTCTTTTACAACTCGTGGACTTCAACTCCCAGAATTCCTGAGCCAGCATGGCTCAGCTTGGAAACCTCTCCCTTTCCCCTCAGCACGGCTGGCTCAGGAATTCTGGGAGTTGAAGTCCACGAGCCGTAAAAGAGCCAAGGTTGCCTACCCCTGGGTTAAGGGAAATCGGTGTATCTCGTCAATGTGTGGTACTCAATGGAACCGCATCTACATGGAAGGAAGTGTGTAGTGGGGTGCCCCAGGGCTCTGTTCTGGGCCCAGTGCTCTTCAACATCTTCATCAACGATTTGGATGAGGGGATAGATGGGGAACTCATCAAATTTGCAGTCGACACCAAGCTGGCAGGAATAGCCAACACTCCAGAAGACAGGCTTAAGATACAGGAGGATCTGGACAGTCTATCTTATCTATCTATCTTATGTCAGGGGTCTTCAAACTTGGCCCTTTTATGACTCGTGGACTTCAACTCCCAGAATTCCTGAGCCAGCATGAGGGAACTATGGCCCCTTCATGACTTGTGGACTTCAACTCCCAGAATTCCTGAGCCAGCATGAGGGAACTATGGCCCCTTCATGACTTGTGGACTTCAACTCCCAGAGTTCCTCAGCCAACATGGGGGAACTATGGCCCCTACATGACTTGTGGACTTCAACTCCCAGAGTTCCTCAGCCAGCGTGGCTCAGCTTGGAAACCTCTCCCTTTCCCCTCAGCGTGGCTGGCTGAGGGATTCTGGGAGTTGAAGTCCGTGAATCATAGAGATGCCAAGGTTGGCCTAGCCCGGGAGTAGGCAACCTTGGCCTTTTTATGACTGGTGGACTTCAACTCCCAGAATTCCTCAGCCAGCCTGGCTCAGCTTGGAAACCTCTCCCTTTCCCCCTCAGCGTGGCTGGCTGAGGAATTCTGGGAGTTGAAGTCCACGAGTCCAGAAAAGAGCCGAGGTTGCCTCCTTCTGCTCTAAAGCACCAAGGATGGCCACCTGCTTCTTTTCCCTCCTTTTCCACTTCCTCCTCCTTCCTCACATTCCCTTTTGGCACTGGTGATGTTACCTAGTTGGGTCAAGAAACGTCGGCGAGGAAACAATCTCGGAGAGTGCCAAGGACCCCCACACTTCCTTCTATCAGTTAAGTTCCTGTGTTTCCCATAGGAGTAAGCCTCTTTCACCGACAGCTACAAAGGCTCTTGAAACAAAGGATTATTTTTTTTAAAAAAGGATATATCCCCAAATTTCCATAGATCAAAGTGATGTTTTTCCTCTGAAGTACGTCAGCAAACTCACGCTCTAATGTCTAAAGGACATTAACTTTAACTTCTCTCTCTTGTGTTCGCCTTGAATTTTAACTTTTTTTTTTTTGGAAAGCCGTTTTGCGCTAACGTAAAAGAAAACAAAGCAATGAATAAATTAATGCGGATCCAAGCTGCTTCTTCCGCTGGATTAGCAAGAAAGGAGCTATCCTATTTCTTCTGGGGATGCGTTGAAAAGTTTGGGGCGCCTTTGCTGTGAGGAGGCAGTCAAGGATGAATGCCGTTCTTTGGATTCCGATGCAATTTTTTTATTTTTTTTTACTTAATTACCGCCTGTAATTGGGAGTTGGAAAGATAAGATTAATTGAATTGTGAGGCTGTTGAAGTTAATATTGTGGGGACCCGGGTTATCGTGGTTTGCAGAAGTACCTAACCGAACGCTAGAGAGATGTCCCACGGAATTTGGTTACAGAGCGGCTTGGATAGAAAGTCAGCGAGCTGCATTAATGAGCTTAAAATCAGGAAAGGAAGGGAAGGGAGAAGAAAGGAAAAAAAAGAATTGCAGTTTTGCCAGTCGTGCTAAGAACCGCCAGCAGACTCTTGCTCATAAAGCAGGGGGGGGGGGGGGACACTTATTACTTTCTTTCAAATTAAGGAGAGAAAAGGAATTGGAGCCAATCGCAGCTCAAGCCCCAGAAATTAATTCTAGCCCGCCAATCGCAGCAAAACTACAAAGCTCTGCTTGAAAGAGGGCAGGGCAAAAGAAGACCCAACCTCCCCGTCCCGGCCCTGTTCAAACTGAAACACCGGCGGCAGGAGACGCCGCAAGTTTTGGCTGAACCACAAAGCGAAACTCCCCAGACGCTAGTTCAGGGGTCTTCCAACATGGCCCTTTTTATGATTGGTGGACTTCAACTCCCAGAATGCCTCAGCCAGCGTGCCTAGCTGGGTAATTCTGGGAGTTGAAGTCCACAAGCATGGGTCTTCCAACTTGGCCCTTTGATGACTGGTGGACTTCAACTCCCAGAATGCCTCAGCCAGCGTGCCTAGCTGGGTAATTCTGGGAGTTGAAGTCCACAAGCATGGGTCTTCCAACTTGGCCCTTTGATGACTGGTGGACTTCAACTCCCAGAATGCCTCAGCCAGCGTGCCTAGCTGAGGAATTCTGGGAGTTGAAGTCCACAAGCAGGGCTCTTCAAAGTTGGCCCTTTGATGACGCGTGCCTGGCTGAGGCATTCTGGGAGTTGAAGTCCATGTGCCTGGCTGAGGCATTCTGGGAGTTGAAGTCCACCAGTTATAAAAGGGCCAAGTCTGAAGACCCCTGGGCTAGATGTCTCCCAGTGGGTTATCTTAAAGCCTCAGCAAAAAAGATACTGATTTCTTAAAAACCTATCTTTCCATCTAAAGGGAAAAGAGGCCTCATGAATGAAAAACATCCATTTTCTCTCTCTGTCTCTTGTGTGTGTGTGTGTGTGTGTGACAGAGAGAGAGAGAGAGAGAGAGAGAGAGGGAGGAGGGAGGGAGGGAGAGAGAGAGAGAGAGAGAGAGAGAGAGAGAGAGAGAGAGAGAGAGAGAGAGAGAGAGAGAGAGACGAACAAATGTCTCGCGCAGCAACATAAATGTTGGGCTCAATTGTGGCCGTAAGTCGAGGACTGTGTCAGGTCCCCAATAACCTCTTTGCTTTCCCTTGCGTATGTATTCTACTTTTGGGGGCCTGCCATTCTGCTGGGGAGGGGGAGGGGAAGCAAGCTTTCGCTTGGGATAACTTTCGCTTTCTACTTTCCCCCTTCCCGCCTCTTATCATCTCGAGAAAGGAATGTGTCTCCCTTATCGGGGAGACACCGTTACAGAGAAACAAAAGCTGGAGAAGACCTTGAGATGGAAGCCAACTGCACATCATACCACCGGTGGACTGGCTGAAATTCAAATGGACATTATGACTTCCAGTTTTGGTCACCACGATGTAAAAAGATGTTGAGACTCCAGAAAGGGTGCAGAGAAGAGCAACAAAGATGATTGGGGGACTGGAGGCTAAAACATACAAGGAACGGTTGCTGGAATTGGGTATGTGTAGTTTAACAAAGAGAAGGATGAGGAGTGACAGGATAGCAGTGTTCCAATGTCTCAGGGGCTGCCACAAATAAGAGGCAGTCAAGCTGTTCTCCAAAGCACCTGAAGGCAGGACAAGAAGCAACGGATGGAAACTTATCAAGGAGAGAAGCAACCTAGAACTAAGGAGAAACTTCCTGACAGTGAGAACAATTAAGCAGTGGAACAACCTGCCTCCAGAAGCTGTGAATGCTCCAACACTGGAAGTTTTTAAGAAGAGACTGGACAGCCATTTGCCTGAAATGGTATAGGGTTTCCTGCCTGATCAGGGGGTTGGACTAGATGACCTCCAAGGTCCCTTCCAACTTTATTATTAGGATGATGACTTTGGGGTGGGGGGAGGAGGAATATTGCTGGCTGAACTATACTGTTTTTCCCCTGATCTCGCCTTGACTTCCTTACCCTCACTGACCCCGAATAAAGACGGTGCCTGCTTCAAGAGTTCTGCTGTCTTGGGTGGTCAGTTTGGAAGTGGCTCCTTCCAGACTGCCTGCAATCTATATTCCAACATTGCACACTACCTGCTTGATGTAGAGACAAAAATCACAGAAAGCCAAAGCTGAAGCTTCGTCTCCAAATTCCACCCGCCCGCAACAGGGATACCTGACATCTCCACTGATTCTGCCCCGGCGACAGAAAAAAAAAAGGCTTTTAGGCTTTCTAAAGGCAAACAAGCCAGCATTTTAGACCCGTTGAGACCAGCTCATCTCTCCAGCGCTTCTTGCTCTTCTTGCGTCCTGCCAAACACTTAACGGAAGCAGTTTTTGCCTCGCCTGCTCTGGAAGAGACGCCTCCAGCAGGCCTGCCTGCCTTCAGAGGGGAAAATGTCAAGGAAGATCAAACTGTTCCGCTCATTAACCTGAAGGAGAGGTGTCAAAACAAGAGAGATGTTCAAATAGCCAGAAATATTCTTTCTGCCTGTTTGTCTGAAATCCCCCCCCCCCCGTGTTCGGGAGGGGAGGGGGGGAGAAGAAAAGAGGTTTATGAAAGGAGCGGAGTTAACACAGATATTCTCTTTTTTGTTAAAAGGAGGAGACACACAGACTTTCTAAAAGCTTAAAGGGAAATGGGCAATTGACAATTTTTGCCAAGACAAAAAAAAAATACTCCGAACTAATCTTGAAAAGGGAAAGCAAATAAGGGCTACAGAACTGAGAAATTGGGGTAAACATGTGGATGCACTGGTGGAAATGGGGAGGACAATTATATTACCTGAACTGTGCATATGCGCTAGAAAATCAGGATTATACCTTTTTAGAGAAAAAACAAGTCAAGTTTAATTTCCTGGTGAGCGTGAGGAACAGTCCATATGCTTTTCTTGGCAAAAAAAATATATATGCAGACATAATTTTATCTTTCTTTCCCTTTTTTTCTTGGCAATTTCCAATCTAAACTAGATCTAGGAATATCTGATGATATCCTATCCTAGTGCTAATAGTGCATATGTTTCTTTGGGAAATTAGTCAACTTCCTGACAGGGAGGACAATTAACCAGTGGAACAGCTTGCCACCAGTCATCGTGGACGCTCCATCACTGGAGGTTTTTAAGAAGAGACTGGACAGCCATTTGTCTGGAATGGTATAGGTTCTCCTGCCTGAGCAGGGGGTTGGACTAGATGACCTCCAGGGTCCCTCCCAGCTTCTATTCTATTCTATATTCTATTCTATTCTATTCTATTCTATTCTATTCTATTCTATTCTATTCTATTCTATTCTATTCTATTCTATTCTATTCTATTCTATTCTATTCCATTCCACTCCACTCCACTCCACTCCACTCTACTCCTCTCTACTGCTGGTTTGACTGTGTTGCTGCTGCCATGGGGGTGGAGGTGGGAGGGTGTTTTAATTGGTTTTTATTACCTGGTGGGTTTTTTAAAATTTAGTACATCGCCCGGAGTCACTGTGTGTGAGTTGGGCAGATAAATAAATTTAATTAATAAAGATAAATTTGAGTGTGTAGACATACATTAAAAACATAAACACACACATACACACCCCATTCCTACTTACATACACCTCAGTTTTTTTGCATTTTGATTCCTGTAGTTTCTGTGGCACCCGGGTCACAGGGACAGTATTTGTGTTTTATAAGGAGTTTTATTTGTTTATATCTTGCCTTTATTATTTTTTTACAAAGACTCATGGTAGCAAACATATCCAAGACTTTTTCCTGCTCCTCTTTTCCGCCTAACAACAACCCAGTAAGGTGGGTTGAGCTGAGAGAGGGAATGACTGGCTCAAAGTCATCCAGGCAGCTGTCACGCCTTAGGTGGGACTAGAACTCACCGTCTCCTGGTGACTGGCCCAAAGTCACCCAGCCGGCTCTCACGCCAAAGGCGGGACTAGAACTCACCGTCTCCTGGTTGATTGGCCCAAAGTCACCCAGCTGGCTTTTATGGCTAAAGTGGGAGTAGAGCTCAACAACTCTTGGTGAGTGGTCACCCAGTTGGCTTTCATGGCAAAGGCAGGACTTGAACTCACAGTCTCCCACTTTCTAGCTGGAGGCTTTAACCCAGGGGTCTTCAAACTTGGCCCTTTGATGACTTGTGGACTTCAACTCCCAGAATTCCTCAGCTGGGCACGCCGGCTGAGAAATTCTGAGAGTGGAAGTCCACAAGTCATCAAAGGGCCAGGTTTGAAGACCCTTCCCAGAATTCCTCAGCCGGGCACGCTGGCTGAGGAATTCTGGGAGTGGAAGTCCACAAGTCATCAAAGGGCCAAGTCTGAAAACCCCTGCTTTAACCACTAGATCAAACGGTCTCTTCCATACGTTTTCCTGCAATTCTCTTCTGAAATGGCAGTGGAGCGAACGTAATAAAAATGTTAAGGATTCTGGATCCAAATCTGGATCCAAATCTTGGATCCAACCCAAGCAAATCCGATCCCTGGGATTGATCCTGATTTTAGCGGAGGGATTGAAATACAGGGATTCTTCCCTCCCCCCCCCCTCAAAAAAAGAAAGGGCTATCGTATTCATTTCAAGAAATCGAACCGTCTGCCTGCTTCAAAATAAGATGGTTTACTTAACCGGACTTTTCCACTAAGTGAAATATTTTCTCAACACTTTTTTTTTTTAAAAAAAGGGGGTGGTGGTGGTGGAAGGGGGAACGGGGAGCATACAAGCCTGTCCCTTTGAAGAATGAAGTGAATTTTCTTGAAGCTACGTGAGTCGAGCAAGCCAAGATGTTAGACTTTTATCTAGAACCCGGTCCCCATCTATTATCATTAACTCCCAGAGCTGGCTCTTGGCTGTTGTTGTTCCTGATCCAGCTTTTATACTTTATCTTGCCAGGGCAGTTTTTGTATTTTAATCATTTGCCTAGTTGCCAGTGGCAACCACAGACTCTCCGCACAGGTGAGTGCACAAATAGCAGCCTTCAAGCACGCCGCAATTTCGCTCGCCTGCTTCTTATTCATAAAGAGGGGGGAAAAAACCCTCTCACATGAATAAATATCAAGGATTGGGTTGGCTTTTTTTTTATTTTATTTTTTGAAGTAGGTAGGGCTCGGCAAATCTGGGGGAGAAAAAAAAAATCCACCTTTCGCTGAGCAGCTTACCCAAGGAGAGGGATGGAGGGAAGGCTGTAAGAACAAGCCCAGGGGAAAAAAAAAAGATTTTAATTTCTTTATTTCAAATACAGGTAGTCCTCCTCTTACAACAGTTCATTTAGTCAACGTGCGAAGCTGCCACGGCGCTGGGGAAAAAAAAAAGTAACGTGGGACCGTTTTTCCCAGTTACAGCCTTTGCAGCATCGCCGCGATAATGCGATCAAAATTCAGATGCTTGGAAACGGGTTCATACTTACGACCGTCGTAGCGTCCCGGAGGGGTGTGTGTCAGGTGATTTGCCCCTTTGGCGACCTTCCGACAAGTGAAGTCGACGGGGGGGGGGGAGCCAGTTTCACTGAGCAACCGGGTTACTGATTTGTCAGCTGCAGTGATTCGGTTGGCAACGGTGGCAAGGAAGGTCGTAGAACGGGGCAAAATCCACTTAAGAAAGATCTCACTTAATAACAGGACATTTTGGCCTCGATTGGGGGTCGTAAGCTGAGGACTGCCTGTTTCCTTGTTTCAGCTCCCTCTCTAGCCTCCCGTTGGGGTGGCTCCCTGTCTCATTCCCAAAAGCAAGTTCCCAATTCCTTAAAACTACACACAGCGGAATCAAGATCCCATCGTTTGCGGGCAACATTCCAGAGGTTGGGACCGGCTGTCATTTCCTTCGTTCTCTGCGTGCGCTTGGCAACTGGCCTGTACGTACGACAGTTGCAGCATCCAGGGGTCGCGTGGTCGCCATTTGTAACTTTCCCAGCCGGTTTCCCACAAGCCAAGTCAATAAAGCTTAACGACCGAATGATTCACTTAACAAGGGAGGTTGTTAAGTTGCTTAACAGCTGTGGCCAAAGAAAGGCCACAAAATGGGATGCAACTCACTTCACTGCCACAGGCTCAATTGTACACCCTTAACAATCTGAATCCATTGGTCTGAAATGGTACAGGGTTTCCTGCCTGAGCAGGGGGTTGGACTTGATGACCTCCAAGGTCCCTTCCAACACCACCATCATCCTTATTAAATGACACCAACGATTGTAGTGTGTGTGTGTGTGTGTGTCAGTCAAATGGTGGGTCCAATCTCTTCTTAAAAACTTCCAATGTTGGAACATTCACAACTTCTGGAGGCAAGTCGTTCCACTGATGTATTTAAGTGATGTATTTAACAATAGCAATAGCACCTCCAAGGTCCCTTCCAACTCTTGTTATTCCGATTTTTTAAGGCTTCTACTTGAGGCCTGCTACTTGGTGGCGAACCTATGGCACGCGTGCCACAGGGGACGCAGAGCTCTCTCTGTGGGCACATGCGCCGTCGCCCCAGTCCTAGGCCTTCAGCTGGGTTTTAGAAAACCTTTTCGCTTTAGGCCTCCATCGCCATGTGCAAAAAAAATAAAAGGTTCAATCAATCAATTTAAACTTGCGGGGGGGGGGGAAAGATCTCGCAAAGTTGGAATTGATTGATTGAACTTTTTAGTCCCACCCAGTCTGCCGTTACCACCGCAGCTGCACCCACCCAACTGGCCACACCCAGCCCAAAGGCCACGCCCACCCGGCACCCGATGATACATACATGGGTTTTTGGATTGCAGTTTGGGCACTCGGACTCTAAAAGATTCGCCATCATTGACCTAGACTTATAGACCGCTTCACAGTGCTTTACAGCGCTCTCTAAGCAGTTTACAGAGTCAGCATGTTGCGCCCCCCCCCCAACAATCTGGGTCCTCATTTTATCGACCTCGGAAGGACAGAAGGCTGAGTCAACTCTGAGCCGGTCAGGATCGAACTGGTGGCAGGGAGCAGAGTAGCCTGCAATACTGCATTCTAGACACTTAACCACCAGGGCTCCTAATTATAACCAGTCCTCAAAACTCTGGCTGTCCAGAGTGTCCCTGCGGTCATATGATCACAATTCAGACACTTGGCAACCACCACCCCGTATGTCAGACCTTTGCAGTGCCCTGCAGTCACATGAAGTCCCCACTTTTAACGATCCACTGGTGATTCGCTTAATGGCGGGAACTGGGGACTACTGGAACTGCCATCGGTAAGTTAAGTAGCCTGGTTGTATGACACTGTGCCTTAGGACTGCCTCGCTTAGCGACTGAAATTGTTCAGCAACGTCGTAACATTGAATGGTCACTGAACAAGCGATCCTTAAGCAAGGATTTAAATAAGGTCACTGTTAGGCCGCCGTGTCGGCCAGAATAGTTCTCGACTTAGGACCACAATTGAGCCCAACTTTTCTGGTGCTAAGCGAAACATTTCTTAAGTGATTTTTGCCCCATTTTACAATCTTTTTTTGTCACAGTACTTAAGTGAATCACTGCAAGTTGTTAAGTTAACAGCCTGGTGGTTAAGTGAATCTAGATTGATAGACAGACAGATAGGTAGATAGATAGAAAGATAGACGGAAAGATAACATTTATTGTCATTTTTTTTACTATGGGCCCAATGGCACACATTGAAAATGAAATTTAGTTGCTTGTTCTCAAAGCGTACACATACATGACACAGATTTAAACATACTATATACAACATATGTATAGAGCAGGGGTAGGCAACCTTGGCCCTTTTATGACTGGTGGACTTCAACTCCCAGAATTCCTCAGCTTGGAAACCTCTCCCTTTCCCCTCAGCGTGGCTGGCTCAGGAATTCTGGGAGTTGAAGTCCACAAGTCATAAAAGAGCCAAGGTTGCCTAGGCCAACCTTGGCATCTCTATGATTCGTGGACTTCAACTCCCAGAATTTCTGAGCCAGCATGGGGGGAACTATGGGCCCTTCATGACTCATGGACTTCAACTCCCAGAATTCCTGAGCCAGCATGGCTTAGCTTGGAAACCTCTCCCTTTCCCCTCAGCATGGCTGGCTCAGAAAGTCTGGGAGTTGAAGTCCACAAGTCATAAAAGGGCCACGTTTGAAGACCCCTGCTCCAAAGGTACAAACCAGTAGTTCCACACAATGTAGAGTTGGTCTATAGCAGGGGTAGGCAACCTTGGCTCTTTGATGACTCGTGGACTTCAACTCCCAGAATTCCTCAGCCAGCATGGCTCAGCTTGGAAACCTCTCCCTTTCCCCTCAGCATGGCTGGCTCGGGAATTCTGGGAGTTGAAGTCCACTAGTCATCAAAGAGCCAAGGTTGCCTACCCCTGGTATAGGCCCACACCCTTATTTATAAGCAACATATAAATATTAGTCACTGTCCATCTTGAATACATAACGGAAGGATGAAACTTGAAAGTTTATTTATTTTTTTATTTTAATCCCATTTATATCCCGCCCTTCTCCGAAGACTCAGGGCGGCTTACAATTTAAGCACAAACCAATGTGCTTTAGCAGTAGCCTTCATTCTATGTATATGCCTGCTTATTAGACATCAGACCTCCGAACCTTCCGTCGCGGCCTGAAGACCCACTTATTTGAATTAGCTGGTCTGGCCTGATGGGGGAATATGGGCTTTTAAAATTGTTGTTCTTAGTATTGTATTATTGTTTTTTAACTGGGCATTGGTTTAATCTTTTTTAACTTTTGTATCGTAATTTATATATGCCCTGTGAACCGCCCTGAGTCCCTAGGGAGAAGGGCGGTATACAAATTAAATAAAACCTAAACCTAAACCTATTAGGGCTTTCCCCCCCCCCCCCCAAGCGGCACTATTACAAAGTCAGCTTATTGCCCCCAACAATCTGGGTCCTCAAGGGTTAATGCTGTATGGGACAAAACTGGGACTGAATCTGGATGTTCTGCTTCGGATACCACCAAGCCCCCCCCCCAAAAAAAATGTAACAAGGAACACAGGGTGAAGAGGGTGTGTAGTGTAGTAGTGTAGTGTAGTATGTGTGTAGTGTCCCAGACAATCTTGCGGGCCCTCCTCAAAAGCAACGCTTCTGTGCCATGTCCCGGATGGAACTGCCAACCATTTGGCTTCCCCATTGATTTTGCTTGTCAGAAGGGGATCACACGATCCCAGGACAATGCGACCGTCCTAGATATGAACCAGTTGTCGAGTGTCTGAATTTTGATTCCATGGCTACGGGGATGCTGCGATGGCCGTAAGTGTGAAAAATAGCCGGAAGTCACTTCTTCAGGTCCATTGTAACTCTGAATGGTCGCTAAACGAACTGCTCTTAAGTTGAGAACTGCCTGAACTAAACCTTGGCTCTGATAATCAGCCTGCATCCTTTCGTCTCACATTTTGGGACTTAAAAGGTTAAGGGCCGTAATTGTGCAATTCTCACTGTCAGTGTTAATTATTCGATATTTTGATGAAGGTAGCTAGGGGGGAAAACTGCCCCCAAAGTGGAACAAATATACAAACGAAACCAGTAGCTCTCTCTCTATATATATATATATTAAAAAAAAATACAGTTTATAAATGTTGCTGGACTCCTAATCTAACTAAACTAATTAGCGCAGTTAATGAGCAAGGATGATGACAGCTGCAGCCCTTGGGTATAACTCAGCTTGGCTTTAATGAAATAGCTACAGTACCTTCTTTTTACTATTCTGGATCTCGTTCATTGATTCGCAGCCTAAGAATCCACTCTGCTGTTTGAAATGGAAGGACATTATAAAAATCTCGGTTTAGCAAAAAAAAATGCTGAAGCTTTATCGTTGCTTTCCCGGGACCTCTTAATTGGACAGTCCCAGAAGGAAAAAAATACCTCTTATTCTTACTGAAGAGAATGCTATTAATAGCGCAATTTCTTTTGGGTGATGTTTATTCCCTTAGAGTAGGGTGATGGATGTGAATAATTATCTGACTATAAAGGCAAGCAAATGTGTTATTTTCCATCACTCCACATCATCTAACAGTAAAGTGTGAAACAGCATTTTGGAGTACAATTTTCCTGTCTGGCAGCTGAAAATTATTGCCAAGAACAATGAAAATAAATAACCAAAATGCCCGTTGAGTTTAAAATTAAACGACTGTGTCAAGAAAGAGGAAGGAGACACGCCAACCATCTCAGGATACAAAGACTAAAATCGTAAATCATAATTTTTTTTTTTAAAAAAAAGACAAGGCAGAAGTTTCAGAAATGCGGCACATGAAAGCCACAAGAGCTCTGTTCTCTGCGGACCTTCTCATCTATATCTCGAAGCCCCTTGGGGTTGTTGTTGTTGTTTTTTAAAGGGGGGGGGCTGTCTTGTTTTCGAACACTGAAACTGCTATAATGTTAATTCTCAGAACACAACAATTGCCCCAGACAATTTTCCGTTTTCTCTACTTGCACTGCCTACTGAAGAGAATGATGCCTATTGAGGAGAATAGATATACCACAAGGGAAGAGGAGGAGGAGGAGGAGGAGGAGGAGGAGGAGGAGGAGGAGGAGGAGGAGGAGGAGGAGGAGGAGGAAAGCAACACTGGGGTTCTTGATTCTCTCTGAGCTTGGCTGTTTTCTTGCAGACGTTTCGTTACCAAACTGGGTAACATCATAATTGCTAGAAGGGAGTGGGGGTTTTGGAGAGAGGAGGAGGAGGAGGAGGAGGAGGAGGAGGAGGAGGGAGAGGAGCAGGAGGACGATGACAACTGTGGGGTCCCTGGTGCTCTCTGAGCTTGGTGGTTTTCTTGCAGACGTTTCATGAGCCATCTAGGTAATGCCATCAGGGCCAGAAAGGTGTCGGGTTTGGGAGGAGGAGGAGGAGGAGGAGGAGGAGGAGGAGGAGGAGGAGGAGGAGGAGGAGGAGGAGAAGGAAGACGACTGTGGGGTTCTTGATGCTCTCTGAGCTTGGCTGTTTTCTTGCAGACGTTTCATTACCAAACTGGGTAACATCATCAGTCCCATAAAGGAGCCAGTTTTCGAGCACGGATGATGTCACCTAGTTAACTAGTTAATTAGTACCACTTTATAAAACCCTAGTAAGGCCACACCTGGAATACTGCAACCAATTTTGGTCACCATACTATAAAATAGATGTTGAGAGCCTGGAAAAAGTTCAGAGAAGAGCAACTAAAATGATCAAAGGCCTGGAGGCCAAAACACACGAAGAACGGCTGCGGGACTTGGGGTCTGGCTAGTCTAAAGAAAGGAAGAAACAGGGGAGATATGATAGCCGTGTTCCAGTATTCAAGGGGGCTGCCCCAAAGAAGAGGGAGTCAATCTATTCTCCAAAGCGCCTGAAGGCAGGACAAGAAACAACGGATGAAAACTGATCAAGGAGAGAAGCTATCTAGAACTAAGGAGAAACTTCCTGACAGGGAGGACAGTTAACCAGTGGAACAGCTTGCCTTCAAAAAAGTGTGGGCGCTCCATCACTGGAGGTTTTTAAGAAGAGACTGGACACTCACTTGTCTGAGATGGTATAGGTTCTCCTGCTTGAGCAGGGGGCTGGACTAGAAGACCTCCAAGCTCCCTTCCTGCTTTATTCTATTCTATTCTAAGTTGGGTAATGAAGCTTCTGCAAGAAAACTACCAAGTTCAGAGAGCACCAAGTACCCCACAGTCATCCTCTTCCTCTCCACAAACCCCGCTCCCTTCTAGCACTGATGAGGTTACCTATTTTGGTACTGAAATGTTTGCAAGAAAGGAATCAAGTTCAGAGAGCACTAAGGGTTCCAACAATTGTGATTTCTTTTACCTATTTTCCAGTTTATATCAACAGCCTGCTTTTCATCAGTGTCAAGTACTTACAAATATATAGAATAGAATAGAATAGAATAGAATAGAATAGAATAGAATAGAATAGAATAGAATAGAATAGAATAGAATAGTTTCCTGCCTGAGCAAGGGGTTGGACTAGATGACCTCCAAGGTCCCTTCCAACTTTATTATTATTATTAGAATAGAATAGAATAGAATAGAATAGAATAGAATAGAATAGAATAGAATAGAATAGAATAGAATAGAATAGAATAGAATAGAATAGAATAGAATAGAATAGAATAGTTTCCTGCCTGAGCAAGGGGTTGGACTAGATGACCTCCAAGGTCCCTTCCAACTTTATTATTATTATTATTAGAATAGAATAGAATAGAATAGAATAGAATAGAATAGAATAGAATAGAATAGAATAGAATAGAATAGAATAGAATAGAATAGATGGAAAATTAGAATAGCATAGCATAAAATACATGGGAAATAATAGAATAGAATAGAATAGAATAGAATAGAATAGAATAGAATAGAATAGAATAGAATAGAATAGAATAGAATAGAATAGAATAGAATAGAATAGAATAGAATAGGGTTTCCTGCCTGAGCAAGGGGTTGGACTAGATGACCTCCAAGGTCCCTTCCAACTTTATTATTATAAGAATAGAATAGAATACTCCTTATTCAAACTTCATTGCTCCCTCGGAAGCCATCCTTTCGATTTTCTACCCAAATGACCTTCACAGTTTCCTTCCTTCTATCCCACCTGAGTGACAAATTTCTGGAACCTTCCAAGACCGCGTTTTTCAGGGCATAGCAGAAATACCCGAAGAAAGCCGATCCTCATTAAATCCTAAGCAAACAAGCAAAACGATGTGTAAAATGAACGCAGAAGTCAACGTGGATTGGCTTAGTCACTTAAAAAAAAAGTGGACGCCTATTTTGACAAATAAGTCTGTCTGCCTCCGTCTTTAATTGAAGGAGAATGGAAAACCCAAAATTTAGGACATACTGAAATAAGCATTCGTGTGATTTTGGGTTCTTCTAATAGAAATTCAAAATCTGACAATTCTCCGGTGATGCGCTAAGCTCTGCTTTTGTCCTCTTGTCTCTTTATTGCCGGCGTTACCCCCAGCTTCAGTGCCTCGGGATAGTACTTAACTAGGATTATTCAACCCCCCTGTGACCTTCTTCTAGCAACATGCAAATACCAAGAGCAAAGGGTACAACTCGGAGGCCTCTGCAAATGTCACTTCCATCCAACTCAGGGTGGAAAGTGAAAAATTAATTTCACAGTGTCTGCACAAGGCTTGGGAAAAAGAGGTCCTACGTAGCTTTTAACATTCTATAATTACCCAAAAGGAGAACAGTATCCAGGAAAGTAAACAGTGGCACTTTTGAATGAGTTGCATGGAGGGCTACCTACCTATCATCTTCCCTCATCCATCCATCTATCCATCCATCCGTCCATCTATCCATCCGTCTGTCCATCTGTCCATCCATCCATCCATCTGTCCATCCGTCCATCCATCCATGCGCCCATCCATCCACCCAACCATCTATTCATCCGTCCATCTATCCATCCATCTGTCCATCTATTCATCCGTCCATCCATCCAACTGTCCATCCAACCATCCATCCATCTATCTATCCATCCATCCATCTATCCGTCCGTCCATCCATCCGTCCATCTATCCATCTAACCATCCATTCATCCATCTGTCCATCCATCCATGCGCCCATCCATCCACCCGACCATCTATTCATCCGTCCATCTATCCATCCATCTGTCCATCTATTCATCCATCCAACTGTCCATCCAACCATCCATCCATCCATCCATCCATCCATCCATCCTTCCATCTATCTATCCATACATCTATCTATCCATCTGTCCATCCATCCATGCATCTATCCATTCACCCGACCATCTGTCCATCTGTCCATCTATCCATCCATCCGTCCATCCATCCATCCATCCATTCGTCCATCCCATCCATCCATCCCTCTATCCACCTACCCACCCATTGACCCCAACATTTCTACTGCTAAGCAAGGCAGCTTTTAAGTGAGTTGCGCTCCACTTTATAACCTTTTTGCCATAGCCGTTAAGTGAATCATTGCATTTGTTAAGTGAATTGGGTGACTGTTAAGTGAATCCAGCTTCCCACATTGACTCTGCTTGTCTGAAGCCAGCTGGGAAGGTCACAAAGGCTGATCTCACAAATATCTCCTTAAGTAACTCAGAAATATCATTTCTCCATACATTTAATCAGCAGGCCAAAGTAAACTTGCAAGAAAATATGTTCCCTCTGGGTAAATCAAACGTCTTCTAACAATCTAGCCTGTCCTGGAAAGTAAGAGATCAGCGTGGGGCTCTGAGTCCAAACAAGAGTTAAAAGGGACCCGAGAGAGAATCTAATGTGCTCCCCTTAGAAGTAAAGCCAGACACTTTAAACAGTAAAGCATTTGCAGGCTCTCCGTGAAAAGTACCTGAATCCACGGTGACAATGCTAGGAACAAAAACCTCTCTGATCTGAAGTCTAACTTCGCCCAATCGATAAATCCTGGACCCAAACTTCAATTCAGAAACTCGTGGCATTGTGATGGAGGCCCCAAAGAGCAGCAAATAATACACGCTATTCTAGAGAAGAACAGAATAGGGGTGGTAAAGATAAATCACTGAAACTCAGCAAAACGTTTTCTGGGGCGCCCATGTGGCTCCTGATCTGTTGTGTTTGGTGTGTATATTAATCCCAGGTCAGAAGATGTGAAGAGAGGCAGCCCGTCGAATCGCTAACAGTCAGACAAGACTGACTGGATAGTCTCTTCTTTCCCCCTCCTCTTCCTCATGAGGTTCATATCACAAAAACGCTATTAAATTTTTATTTTTTTCCCCCCGAAAGTTTAGAATGCGCAATTTGGCAGGGCAGAATTTCCCGTCCGACTCAATCATCGGGGACAATGTCCAGCAGGGGTGTCAAACTGCCAGCCCACGGGCCGGCTGCATCGCGCGGAGGAGGCCGCACCCACCCCAGCCTCGGCAAGGCAAACAAGGTCGCGACACATCACGTGACGTGGCGAGTTTGACCCCCGCGATGTAAAGGTAAGAACGAAGTAACCGTAGGCAGAGCTCTCCACCAACAGCATCAAGCTTTCGGCAAGCGATCCAACTCAATTTTCCTTAAGGTACTGAAGGCTAAAACATATAAATAACACGGCTGCTGGAATTGGGGTTGTCTAATTTAATGAAAAGAAGAACTAGGGGTGACACGATAGCAGCCTTCCAGTATCTCAGGGGCCGCCCCAAAGAAGAGGGAGTCAAGCTATTCTCCAAAACGCCTGAAAGCAGAACAAGAAGCAAAACAGATGGAAACTAACCAAGGAGAGAAGCAACCTAGAACTAAGGAGAAACTTCCCGACGGTCAGAACAATTAACCAGTGGAACTACCTGCCTCCAGAAGCTGTGAATGCCCCAACACTGGAAGTTTTTAAGAAGAGACTGGGACAGACATTTGTCTGAAATGGTATAGGGTTTCCTGCCTGAGCAGGGAGTTGGACTAGATGACCTCCAAGGTCCCTTCCAACTCCGTTATTAGGTTATTCCTTCACATCACCATTCAAAAGGATGAAACTCACATGCAAGTGAATATCTTGCGCGCTTTAAATGACGTGTTTAGATCAAAGGTTTCACAGACTGAAGAGGAAAGACGGTCACTTAAAGCCAATTGTGTGTGTGTGTGTGTGTGTGTGTGTGTGTGTGTGTGTGTGTGTGTGTAATCAAATCTTGTTCATTTCCCAATGACTTTTGTTAAGCAAATTCAGATTCAACGGCAAGCTTGCAAAAAATAAAGAAAGGAAGGTATCACACAGCCACAATCATTTTCTTCACTGTCACCCTTGTCGTACATGCCTATCCATTTCTTCCACTCTTCGCAAACCTGTTATAGACCCAAACCATAAAAGCCTTCTTATAAGAAATGTGCTCCGGGACAGAACGATCTTCTACGTACTAGCTGTTGTAAAAGCTACAATAATCATTAATCCATTTATCTGAGCCAATAGGTGTTTTTTTTTAGAGAATCCTACATCTTTTACTCCAGAAGAGGAAATTTAATAAGTTTGCAGTGGGGGGGGGGGGAATAAAACAGAAAACAAAACGCAACCACCATGTTATCAACTGCTGAACGCTTGTTATTTATTATTATTTATTTTATTATTTAAATTTATATACCGCCCTATTGTTAGATAAAATCTTACAAGCGTTAAGAGAAGTAATATCCCAGACAAGACCCTTTCACTTCCCTTGGAATCTCATTCTTGCCCGGCAAAAAAAGGTACGTTTTTAAAATGTCTCCTGAATCCACCACTTTTTGTAAAAATCTAGGCACACGTTTTAGAAAGAGAAGACCGAGGAGAGATTATGTCAGCCCTTCTTCAAATATTTGAAACGATCGCATGCTGGAGGAGACAGAAACCTGTTCTAGAGTGCATGACACAGATAATGGATTTAAGTCGCAGGAAGACAGATTCCAACTAAATGTTAAGGGGGTGGGAGGAAACCCCTAGTAACAGTAAGAGCAGCGAAACCAATTATTTGAAGAAATGTTCAACTGAAGGATGCTTTACGTTGGACTCTGGCGCGGAGCAGGTGGCTGAATCTGATAGTCTATGTAGCTATTTCCAACTTCATGCTCCTGTGATGCAGAGAAAGAAAAAAGAAGCAACTGCTGGACTCGAGGAACTGCTAAGCAATTTATAACGTTCTTGAAAAGGACAGGTAGATTTTCCAAATTGTCAGTTCCCATTCACATATGCTAAGATCACAGTGGCAACCCGTTTAGATTGCCGCGATTTGAAGAAAAAAAAGAGAGGCTGAGAGCCTAGAAGGAGCGCAGAAAAGAGCAACGAGGAGGATTAGGGGACTGGACGCTAAAACATATAAAGAAAGGTCGCAGGAATCAGGGATTTCTAGTCACAACCTACTACTTGATAAGATAGAAAAATGTGGGTTAGACAGCATCACCACCAGATGGATTCTGTTGTGATTCAGGGTCAGCCTGTGGGTTCGGCAGTTGGGTCGGACGATTCAGAGGAGGAGGAGTGGGGTGTTGGAGAGCCTGCAGAGAACAGCCCGGAGGCTTCGCAGAGCCCTCAGCCAGGCCCCTCCCATCTGGTCACGACGGAGACCCAGCTGTGTGAGCCTGACAGCGTGGATGAAGATGACCCACGGCTGGCCCTGTTCAAGGACGCCCGACGCAGGAGGCAGTCAATCAGGAGTAAACAGAGGAAGGCAATGGGGCACCTCGGAAGGAGGCAGAGAGAAGCCACGCCCTGAACTGTTTAAAAGGGGAATGCGTGGGAGGGCTGGTTTGCTGAAGGCAACCACTTGAATAGCTCCTGTTTCTTGGTTCGTGTTTTTGTTTGGCTCTGTTTGCTCTGTCTTGTGTCAATAAATTTGGCAGGCTTAGTTCCAGCCTCTTGCCTTTTTGTAAAGGGGTTGTCCCTGCCTTTTCTGCAGGGCTGGTAGCAGGCTGGTACAGAACAGATTCGTAGCTGGCTGACCGGCCGTATTCAGCGTGTGGTCCTCAATGGAACTGCATCTACATGGAAGGAAGTGTGTAGTGGGGTGCCCCAGGGCTCTGTTCTGGGCCCAGTGCTCTTCAACATCTTCATCAACAATTTGGACGAGGGGATAGATGGGGAACTCATCAAATTTGCAGACGACACCAAGCTGGCAGGAATAGCCAATACTCCAGAAGACAGGCTTAAGATACAGGAGGAACTGGACAGACTCGAACACTGGGCACTATCTAACAAAATGAAATTCAGTGGTGAAAAAAGTAAGGTTCTACGTTTAGGCAGGAAAAATCAAATGTACAGGTATAGTATAGGTGGTACCTTGCTCAAAAGTAGTAACTGTGAGAGGGATCTCGGAGTCCTAGTGGACAATCACTTCAATAGGAGCCAGCCGTGTGCTGCAGCTGCCAAAAAAGCCAACACAGTGCTAGGCTGCATTAACAGAGGGATAGAATCAAGATCACGTGAAGTACTAATACCACTTTACAAGGCCTTGGGAAGGCCACACTTGGAATACGGCATCCAGTTTTGGTCACCATGATGTAAAAAAGATGTCGAGACTCTAGAAAGAGTGCAGAGAAGAGCAACAAAGATGATTGGGGGACTGGAGACTAAAACGTATAAGGAACGGTTGCTAGAATTGGGAATGTCTACTTGAACGAAGAGAAGGACGAGGGGTGACATCATAGCAACGCTTCCAATATCTCAGGGGTTGCCACAAGGAAGAGGGAGTCAAGCTATTCTCCAAAGCACCTGAAAGCAGGACAAGAAGCAACGGATGGAAACTAACCAAGGAGAGAAGCAACCTGGAACTAAGGAGAAACTTCCTGACGGTTAGAACAATTAGCCAGTGGAACGACCTGCCTCCAGAAGCAGTGAATGCTCCAACACTGGAAGTTTTTAAGAAGAGAAGGGATAGCCATTTGTCTGAAATGGCATAGGGTTTCCTGCCTGAGCAGGGGGGTTGGACTAGATGATCTCCGAGATCCCTTCCAACTCATGTTATTCTGTTCATATTTATAAAATGTAAATGTATAATAATGACGGAGGGAGGGAGAGACAGAGAGAGAGGGAGAGGGAGAGAGAGAGACTAAAATGGCAGCAACGTGGAACAGCTGTTCCTGTCCTGTGCCAGCTGATATATGCAAACTGCCCCTTTCACTTGGCACAAAACAGCTAAAAGTCATGCCACTGTGCGAATAATGGGTCCAAGGCTTGTGTGTGCTAATTCTCTGCGCCACACTGGGACTGTTCTTTATGCACTCAGCTCAGGATGCGTTCGGAAGCTCATTTATGCAAAGGTTCCGTATCTGAAGAAAAAGGCCTAGTACAGAATAAAATTTTGCTCAGGTGTCAAAGAGTCTGGCCGTCTCCCTTAACACCACTGTGCAAACGGAAGGAGAGAAAGGCAGCTTTAAAATGTTTACTGTGGCGACCATGCCGTGAAATTATTTCTCAAATCCAAACAGCCGGAAACAGGGCTTTGCAGGGGGAAAACAGCACGCTGCACGCAACGTTTCAACAAGAAAACCATCCTACTTTGGTGGAACTCGTGCTGCCCAGCCAGGTTTATCCACTCGATGCGTCGCTAAAGGAGAATAGTGTATAGGTAGACTTCAGCCCTGAATTTTTCCCCATCTCTTATCGTTTTAACTCATTTAACCGTCTTTTCCCACACTCTTCCTTTCATAGATCAGAGATGCTGGTAGTCCTCGACTTACAAACGCCTTGTTTAGTGACCATTCAGAGTTACAGCGGCACTGAAAAAAGTGACTTATGTTCATTGTTGAGACTTAGGACGGTTGTAGCATCCCCAGGGTCAGAGGGTCAAAATTCAGGCGTGGCGTCCTGGGGTCACGTGACCCCCCCTTTCTTTCTTTTTTCAAACCTTCCGACCAGCAAAGTCAATGGGGGAAGCCAGATTCACTTAACAACCGTGCTGCTCACTTAACAACCGCAGGGATTCACTGAAGAACTGCGACAGGGAAAGTCCTAAAACGGGGCAGAAGCCGCTGAGCAAAAATGTCTCGCTTAGCAACAGAAATGTCAGGCTCAATAGCGGTCGTAAGTGGAGGGCTGCCTGATCCCCAGGCCTTTCCTTAACCTCAACTATTTGGAGGTTAGAGCAACTGCTGTCCTACTTGATAGAGTCGCGATCAATGTTTCCTTGCTTCTGAAGGAAACACACAAACAAACAAATTGTTTCAATGAACCACAGCCATGCACAAAATCAAGCCTCAGGTCATCCGCAGACATTCCTGCAAATCTTCTAAAAAAAGGTGTCACATTCTTTTGGCTTCCTCAAGTTAGACTCTAGAAAGAGGAGAACAACAAAGATGGTTAGGAGACTGGTGGCTAAAACGTATGAAGAACGGCTGAGGACGAGGGGTGACATGATGGCTGTATTCCAATATCTCAGGGGCTGCCCCAAAGAAGAGGGAGTCAAGCTATTCTCCAAAGCACCCGAAGGCAGGACAAGAAGCAACGGATGGAAACTAACCAAGGAGAGGAGCAACCTGGAATTAAGGAGGAATTTCCTGACAGTTGGAACAATTAACCAGTGGAACAACCTGCCTCCCGAAGTGGTGAATGCTCCCACACTGGAAGTGTTTAAGAAGAGACCGGACAGCCATTTGTCTGAAACGGTATATAGGGTTTCCTGCCTGAGCAGGGGGTTGGACTAGATGACCTCCAAGGTCCCTTCGAACTTTACAATTATGATTATGGTTACATTTCCTGACAATGAGAACAATTAGCCAGTGGAACGACCTGCCTCCAGAAGCAGTGAATGCTCCAACACTGGAAGGTTTTAAGAAGAGACTGGACAACCATTTGTCTGAAACGGTATATAGGGTTTCCTGCCTGAGCAGGGGGTTGGACTAGATGACCTCCAATGACCCTTCCAACTTTACTATTATGATTATGATTACATTTCCTGACAATGAGAACAATTAGCCAGTGGAACGACCTGCCTCCAGAAGCAGTGAATGCTCCAACACTGGAAGGTTTTAAGAAGAGACTAGACAGTCACTTCTCTGAGATGGTATAGGGCAGGGGTCGGCAACCTCGGCTCTTTTATGACTCGTGGACTTCAACTCCCAGAATTCCTGAGCCAGCTATGCTGGCTCAGGAATTCTGGGAGTTGAAGTCCACGAGTCATAAAAGAGCCGAGGTTGCCGACCCCTGGTATAGGGTTTCCTGCCTGAGCAGGGGGTTGGACTAGATGACCTCCAAGGTCCCTTCCAACTTTATTGTGATGATTATTATAAACCCCATTACGAAACAGAAGACGGTAGGAAAACTCTCAACTGTAACGCAATAAACTAAATCCTTCCGGGGGGGGGAGGGGGCAGAAATCATTTTAAACGTGGGTTTGTGTCACACCTTTGCCTCTCCCTAAAATTAAAAAAATAAAATAAAAAAAACCCAAAAGCTGCCATTTACGGTCACCATCTGGCATGATCTATTAACCGAAGCAGAAGCCATTTGTCTAAGCCGGTCCCTATTCCAGAAAAAAGGCTTATAAACCGCGCCGAGTTCTTGCATCTCACCAAGCAACTGCCATTCAGCCTGAGATCCTTTCCAATTCATCCGAGTGGCAATTAAGAGAGCCCGGCCCATTCCTCTTCCATCAAACATACATGGCCCCCCCCACCCCACCCCCGAAAGATTCCAGGGGGGGGCAGCCAAAGTGGGGTTAGCCTGCCAGTCGCTGAAAAAAGCACGACGGGTTCCTTTCCGCCGAATGTGTTCGAGCTGAGGCAGGCCAAATGTTAGGCCCGCTTTAATTTTATTTTTATTTTTTTATTTATTTATTTTTATTACATTTATATCCCGCCCTTCTCCGAAGACTCAGGGCGGCTTACAAGCTTAGCAGTAGCCTTCATTCTATGTATATGCCTGCTTGTTAGGGCTTTCACACACACACCCAAGCGGCATTATTACAAAGTCAGCTTAATTGGCCCCCCAACAATCTGGGTCCTCATTTTACCTACCTGGGAAGGATGGAAGGCTGAGTCAACCTTTTTTGACTGAGCAGAGATCGAAATGGAATTCAACAGCCTTCCAACGCCGGAATCCCACGACTGACACTGTTGAAGGGGTCGGTTTTTTTGGTTTTTATTTTTTTTCCTCCCCCTGAAATCAAAGAGAAGAGCTGGACCGTTCTGACATGTAATCATTAATTGGTGAAGGCTGCAGCATTGGAAGAGCAGTTGTTTTTCAAAGACTCGGGACAATGATGCTTGATGATCTTCTAAGTGTGACTAGCCTAGAGCTCTTTGGAAACAATTCAGAAGCCGACATTCAAGGACTGGCAACCGAAATCCGGTGCATCTGAAGGATGGAGAAAGGCTCTGCGCCTCGTCTCCTTTCCCCTTTGGGAAACACTGCAGGCCCAGAAAGGTCCCGGACCTTTGGCCAAAGGCCTTGTTTGAAACTACAGAGGGCAAGTGGGGTCAATGGTTACAGCCAACGGAACAGTGACTTTCATGACAGAAGACTGGAAGAATCCTTCTCCTGTTCAGGAAATTAGTGAAGTCTTAATTATGCTCCCAGGGACGCGGTGGCTCAGTGGGTTAGGACGCTGAGCTTGTCGATCAGAAGGTCGGCAGTTTGGCGGGTCGAATCCCGAGTGCCGCGTAGCAGAGTGAGTGCCTGTTACTCGTCCCAGCTTCTGCCAACCTAGCAGTTCGAAAGCGCGTAAAAAATGCAAGTAGAAAAATAGGGACCACTCCGGTGGGAAGGTAACAGCGTTCCGTGCACCTTTGGCGTCTAGTCATGCCGGCCACATGACCACGGAGACGTCCTCGGACAAGCGCTGGCTCTTTGGCTTTGAAATGGAGATGAGCACCGGCCCCTAGAGTCGGAAACGACTAGCACGCATGTGCGGGGGAACCTTTACCTTTACTTTTCAATTATGCTCCCAGTGTCAACGCTGCTAACATCGAATGTTATTGCTTGACAAGAGATGGAGAAGTAGCCATTTCATATGTTAAACTTGTGTATTGCTTTAAGGTTGGGAGGGGGAATGAGTAGGATTGGACCTTCAAGGCCATCTCTCTAACTAAAGAAGATAAGGCCTTGGCAGGCTTTCTAACGGAAACTGATTCTTTAAATTAATTGGAGAATATGATGAATGACAAAATTAGAAAAGGTGGAGAATTGTGTTTTAATATATGGTGCAGGGGGGGGAAGAGTTCAGATTCCAGCTTCCTTCGGGCAAGCATTTGCAGGTGTATTAAGCTAATAAAGGTCTTTTAAGGTAAACAATTCCTCAGAGTCACTTGAAAAGCCCTTACGTCCCGGAAACTTGACACCCAGGCTTTGGGGACCAGGGGATCACAGAGTCCTCTTTTTTGTTATTTTTCTCTATAGTCAATTTACTCTTTTGCTCTTTACTCCCTTTTACAAATAACTTGAGAGGTCGAGCGTATCCAATACACCTTCCTTCCTTCCTTCCTTCCTTCCTTCCTTCCTTCCTTCCTTCCTTCCTTCCTTCCTTCCTTCCTTCCTTCCTTCCTCTTCCTCCTCCTCCGGTTTCCCACAAGGTCATCCAGCCAGCTTTCATGGCTAAAGTAGGACTTGAACTCACAATCTCTTTCCTTTCTAGCCTGGTGCCTTGGCCCTTTGATGACTTGTGGACTTCAACTCCCAGAATTCCTCAGCCAGGCATGTGGCTTCTATCTTGACATTGCAAGGTCTTTCCCCCCAACTCTTTCTTTTTGTGGGGAGAAGATTTCCCATCTCAAAACCAAGGTTGGCTGGAAGGGGCACGAGGCTGTCCCGAATGCCTTGCTTGGGAAAGAGTCAATCTTGACATTGCATCCATCCCAGGCACACTGTAGCCTATGCGCCTTGTCCAAGTAATGGTGAAGCCAGACACAGCATATGTAAACCCCTCAATGGGAGCCATCTGCGCTTCTCATGTGCTGGTTAAGTAACTCTATCTCTCCCATCAGGGTTGTTGTTGTTGTTGTTGTTGTTGTTGTTTCTTCTAATTCATTGCTGCCTCACCTAATGTGTTCCCCTAGCAGCCTTCCAGTATCTCAGGGGTTGCCACAGAGAAGAGGTGGGTCAAGCTGTTCTCCAAAGCGCCCGAAGGCAGGACAAGAAGCAACGGATGGAAGCTAACCAAGGACAGAAGCAACCTGGAACTAAGGAGAAATTTCCCGACAGTCAGAACAGTGGAACATCTTGACTCCAAAAGTTGTGGGTGCTCCAACAAAGGTTTTTTTTTTAAGAAACTACTGGAGAGCCAATTGGTCTGGAGTTGGACTAGAACAGGGGGTCACCACACTGGGCCGCGGCATGCCAGCAACCGATCCGCACGAACAAGCAAAGCCCCATCCGCAAGATGCAGGCGGCACACAAAACTACACACCCTCCAGTCCGCGGAAAAACCTCCCTCCACGGAACCGGTCCTCGGTGCCCAAAAAGTTGGGGACTTCTGGACTAGAAGATCTCCAAGTTCCTTTCCAACTCTTGTGGTTTTTTTTTTATTCTATTATTCTGAATCACATCACATAACTTCACAACAGTCCGGTTTCAATGCCTAAGTCAGGGGTGTCAAACTGCCCGTCCACAGGCCGGATGCATCATAGCGAAACCGCACCCACCCCATTGCCGGCAATGGCAAAAAAATAATAATAATAATGCGATACGTCGCGACACGTCACCTGACGTTGCGAGTTTGACACCCCTGTTCTACGTTCTCCCCTTCCCAAATCCTACAGGCTATGAAAGCTTTTGGCAGAGAACCTGCTGCATTTTTGTGATCAGTACCTTAAACTGAAAAAAAGAAAAACCTCCACCACCACCACCCTGTGTGTGTGTGTGTGTGTGTGTGTGTGTGTGTGTGTACCTGTGCATGCCTAAGGTCAACCAATGAAATTCAAAACTTCTGTGAGAACATAATCACCCTTCATCCCAGTGACACCAAAAGAGTCTAAGAGAGGAAATATTATTTTTATCCAATTTAAGAGACTGCCCATTTCACTCACAGCATGCAATTACAAGACTTCTTCAGCTCAAGCCGATGCAATCTTTTTGTGCATTTGACTGATCCAGATGCCTTATTTTTTCCTCTCTTTTATTCTCTTCTATCGAAAATTTAATTTGCACGCTTCCCAACATGTCTATGTGTGTGTGTGCGTGTGCGCACGCACACACACACACACACACGTGCTCAGGCATGCTATTCTGCAGAAGTGTCCTAAGCCCATTCGAATCGTAATTAATTTTTTAATTAGCCTTTTAATTAGTCAGACGGACATACCATTCTTGTTAATTTTTGAAAAGTGACCTGCTTATCCCCTACAATGGACAGGATTGAAGGGGAGGTACTGCTAAATTTAACATCTGCTAACAAATTATTCTTCTAGCCATTCACACAAATCCATCCAAAAGCTCCGCTGTTCAAAAATGTAATTATACCGTGCATATAACGCAACCGTGAGTGTTTTTTATTTGAACATTTTTAAAATTATGCATTGGCTGTTTTAACGTTGACTGTTGCGTTTCGTACGCTAAAATAAACGCCAGTTGCGTTTCGTAAGGATTAGAGCTAAAATGTGCATTTGCAGGCTTAAAAATAAAAAAATAAAAAAAATCATCCGTCAAGAATGGAAGAGACTTGTTGACAATGCTAGCGACTGAAAACATCCCCTCTCTTTTTCATCTGAAGGAGGAGGAGGAGGCGGAGTTGCAAGATGACTGGTGCATTTCAAGTTAAGCTCGCTTGCTTAATGGTACGAAGATTTTTATTAGCAGGGTATATAAAGACAGTTAGGCCTACCGAAGTTCTACATTTTTGCCATCTTGCAATGAATGGGACTAGGGCACAGGGGTAGGCAGCCTTGGCTCTTTTATGACTCGAGGACCTTTACCTTCCATTTATTTATTTATATTTATTTTCTTTTAATTCCATTTATACCCCGCCTTTCTCCGAAGACTCAGGGCGGCTTACAAGCTTAGCAGTAGCCTTCATTCTATGTATCTGCCTGCTTGTTAGGGCTTTCACACACACACCCCCAGCGGCATTATTACAAAGTCAGCTTAATTGCCCCCAACAATCTGGGTCCTCATTTTACCTACCTGGGAAGGATGGAAGGCTGAGTCAACCTTGAGCCTGATGGGATGCGAACCTGCACTAATTGCAGGCAGCTGGTGTTACTTAAGGAGGCATTAGCCCACTGCTTCACCAAGGCTCTGGGTTAGACTAGAAGACCTCCAACGTTCCTTTTTTTTAATCCCATTTATATCCTGCCCTTCTCCGAAGACTCAGGGCGGCTTACAAGCTTAGCAGTAGCCTTCATTCTATGTATCTGCCTGCTTGTTAGGGCTTTCACACACACCCCAAGCGGCATTATTACAAAGTCAGCTTAATTGCCCCCAACAATCTGGGTCCTCATTTTACCTACCTGGGAAGGATGGACGGCTGAGTCAACCTTGAATTTCTCCCACCGGACTTAAGATGTTCTCCCAGGAAACAGTTTCATTGTTTTTTTTCTCTGAAGCTTTTTTTTGGGGGGGAGGGGCTTTTTTTTTACCAAATGGTCAAAGGAGTGATGTAACCCGGTTCCCCTAAAGCTACACAACTGACCCTTTTTGTAAGGCGATTAGCCAGAGTCCCAGCAAAAAAACCAAAAAGAGCTCAAAAAAGGAAGGAGAGAAGCAGGAGAAGCAGAAGCAACGGCAGCAAGCGGGAGATCTGTGCCTTTCAAGCGACTCTGCGGTCATTAAGCAAACCCCCCCCCATGTTCGCTCTGGGGCGGGTTTTTTTGTCCAAACACCGGTTTTCGGCAAATATTCGTGAAGTGCAGTCATGTGACCACAGGATGCTGCAAGTAGCCATAAACGCAGGCCGGTTGCTGAGTCCCCAAAATGCAATCCTGTGTGTGACCATGGGGGTACCGCCATCAGAACTGGGCTGCAACCACTTTTCAGGGGGCGCGTCGTAACTTCAAATAGTTACCAAGCAACCAGTCATAAACCGAGGACTATCTGTATTCACTCTGTCCGTCTGTCTATCAATCTATCCATCCATATTTTATCTACTGTGTTTTTATCATCTATCTGTCTATTTAATCTATTTAATCTACCTATTTAATCTATCTAATCTATTTAATCTACCTATTTAATCTATCTAATCTATTTAATCTATCTATTTAATCTATTTAATCTATCTATTTAATTTATTTAATCTATTTTGCCTGCCTGCCTGCCTGCCTGCCTGCCTATCTATGTATCTATCTATCTATCTATCTATCTATCTATCTATCTATCTATCTATCTATCTATCTATCTATCTATCTCTATCTATCTATCTATCTATCTATCTATCTATCTAATCTATTTAATCTAATCTATTTAATCTATCTAATCTATTTAGTCTATTTAATCTATTTTGTCTGTCTGTCCATCCATCCATCCATCCATCCATCCATCCATCCATCCATCCATCCATCCATCCATCCATCCATCTATCTATCTATCTATCTATCTATCTATCTATCTATCTATCTATCTATCTATCTATCTCAGGGGTCTTCAAACTTGGCAACTTTAAGATTTGTGGACTTCAACTCCCAGAACTGAAGTCCACAAGTCTTAAAGTTGCCAAGTTTGAAGACCCCTGATCTATCTCCATCCATCCACCCCATTTAGGTATCACCCATCTCACTTTCAAAGCAGTTATTGTTATCCCATTCTCAGCTGCCCAGATTGATCCATCGAATGGCCAGCCATACAAATTTAATTATTAAATAGATGTTGGACGCCTCCCTCACTTTCCAGGATGAAAAACAGCCCCTCTGCACCGAAATAGCCGACAGATTTCAGAGAGACCTCGGTGGTTCACCAAATGTGCCTCCTGTCCGTTTGACGGGATGAGATTCAGTCCCTGCAGTTAAAGAGTGTGAAGTCAACGTGCTTATGGCCGACCAAACCACCATCTGCCTTTTCAACTCAGAACTGGGGACAACATTGAATGAGAAGGTAGAACCAATTCTGCCTAAATGAAGAAGTGTGGCTTGAACCCTGGAATGTCCCAAACTGAGTCTGGGACAGAGAGAGCACAATTGCAGGGATTCTTGCATTAGCAATAATAATCATAATCATAATAGTAAAGTTGCAAGGGACCTTGGAGGTCTTCTAGTCCAACCCCCTACTCAGGCAGGAAACCCTATCCCATTTCAGACAAATGCCTGTCCAGTCTCTTCTTAAAAACTTCCAGTGTTGGAGCAGTCACAGCTGTGACTCTGTCAATCATTAAAAATTATGATGCCTGGACAAACAGTCTAGAAAATGGAGGATGAGGTGGACAGCATGTAAACTTAATCAATAAAAATAAAGTACAGGTAATCCTCAACATATGACCACAACAGGGCCTAAAATTTTTGTTGCAAAGAGTGATATTTGTTAAGTCAGCGGCTCCCAATCTTTTCTATCCTCCGCGCCCCTAGAACGCTTCCAATATATTCTTGCACCCCTTACAAAAGTTCAAAATAACGGCAACGAATTATGCATATACACCGTAATTTTGAAAGCCCAGGTTTTCACACCCCCTGGAATATTGTCTCGCGCGCACCCCCCCCCCCCCCCGCGTTAAGTGAATTTTGCCCCATTTTATGACCTTTCTTACCACAGTTGCTTAAGTGAATCACTGCGGTTATTAAGGCTTTGCTTCTTAAAAAGGTAAAGGTTCCCCCGCACATGCGTGCTAGTCATTTCCGACTCTAGGGGCCGGTGCTCATCTCCGTTTCAAAGCCGAAGAGCCAGCGCTTGTCCGAGGACGTCTCCGTGGTCACGTGGCTGACATGACTAGACGCCAAAGGCGCACGGAACGCTGTTACCTTCCCCCCGTAGTGGTCCCTATTCTTCTAATTGCATTTTTTACGTGCTTTCGAACTGCTAGGTTGGCAGAAGCTGGGACGAGTAACAGGCGCTCGCTCTGCTACGCCGCACACGGGATTCGACCCACCAAACTGCCGACCTTCTGATCGACAAGCTCAGCGTCCTAACCCACTGAGCCACCGCGTCCCTTGCTTCTTAGCAGGTGATAAAAGGTGATCGCACGGCCCCGGGGACACTGCAACCGTCATAAATATGAGTCAGTTGCCAAGGGTCCGGATTTAGATCTTGTGACCAAGGGGATGCCGCAAGGTCATTAAGTATGAAAAAGGGCCACCTCCCTTTTTTACAGTGCCGCTGTAAGTTTGAACGGTCACTAAATGAATTGGCGTTAAGTTGAGGACCACCTGTAAAGGGGATTAAAATTCAACGGCTAGACTGATGCATGGAGACACTGTTCAAAGAGCTCAAATGTCGCTCAGGTTTTTCTTTCAGCTTCAAACGACTTGGGGCCAGGAGTCAGGAGTGGCTCCCGCTGAGGCCCCATTTTGTAAATTTTCATTGGGCATCAATCCAGAAAAGAGCCCCCCCAGATAACGGACGTACATTACCCACCGTGTTTTAATTTAGGTAAAAAGGTAAAGGTTCCCCCGCACACGCGTGCTCGTCATTTCCGACTCTAGGGGCCGGTGCTCATTTCCGCTTCCAAGCCGAAGAGCCAGCGCTTGTCCGAGGACGTCTTCCGTGGTCACGTGGCCGGCATGACTAGATGCCAGAGGCGCACGGAGCGCTGTTACCTTCCCACCGTAGTGGTCCCTATTTTTTTACTTGCATTTTTTACGTGCTTTCGAACTGCTAGGTTGGCAGAGGCTGGGACAAGTAACAGGCGCTCACTCTGTTACGCGGCACTCGGGATTCGACCCGCCAAACTGCAGACCTTCTGATCGACAAGCTCAGCGTCCTAACCCACTGAGCCACCGCGTCCCTTGTTTTAATTTAGCCACAGGCTAAAATATATTTTTATTCCCCTTGGCGCAGAAGTCTCTTGATGGTTGTGCTCCATGGCTCAGGAGCTTATTGATCTGTTTCAGAAGTTCTATAATGTGGGCTAATCTTTCTATTGTTTTACACACTTTGTTTTAAATTGCATAAAATATGTTTCTATCGATTTGAAAGGAGAACTGAGAGCCAGCTAGAGGCGGGGGGGGGGGGGGGTAGGGGGGAAGGTGGTAATTAGAACACAGAATGAAAAAAACCAAACCCTGTATACTATAATTATAGAGAGAAAAATACACACACAACAATGAGTTCTGCGGCTTCCCACTTGGAAGCTTGGAGAGAAACTACTTAGCAGTGCACGCACAGACACACACACACACACACACACACACACACACACACACACAAAAACCAGCCCTCTGCAGGAAGGCAGCTTTGAATGGTTTATCGCCAAAAGAGCAGTGTATAACCTGGCCCTTTGAATTGAGCTCCATCAGAAAAACGACCGGTGGGAAAAACACATTTATTACAAACGTGTCGGAAGCCCAGGTCCTACCAAGCCAACAAGCAACGGAGTCTCCGGCTTTCCATTCTAAACAGTCCAGCTAAATATGTTAGATGGGATTCTAAAACGTGACACCACAACGAAAGGAAAACAAACTTGGCCCTTTTCTGAAACGCTGCATTAGCTTTCCCAAATCATCCGGGGCAAAAATTAAAATCGTGGCTGGAAAATCTGAACCAGAACTACCAGCAAGTATTTCTCTAATTCCACCCCCACCCCCCTTGCTTTAACAAGAATGACAAGAGTTGGAAGGGACCTTGGAGGTCTTCCGGTCCAAACCCCTTGCTCAGAGGCCAGGAAACCCTATATACCATTTCAGGCAAATGGCTGTCCTGTCTCTTCTTAAAAACCTCCAGTGTTGGAGCATTCCCAGCTTCTGGAGGCAGGTAGTTCCACTGGTTAATTGTTCTAGCTGTTAGGAAATTCCTCCTTATGTTCTAGGCTGCTTCTCTCCTTGATGAGTTTCCATCCGTTGCTTCTTATTCTGCTTTCAGGGGCTTTGTTAGAAGAGGTGGACCCCTTTTGATTTTTTTAAATCGAGTTACTATTGAAAACAATTAGCTCCAGGCATGGAGCCCCCAAGACATCAGGGAGATAGGTTTTTTTTTTTAAAAATTCCATTTATATCCCGCCCTTCTCCGAAGACTCAGGGCGGCTTACAAGCTTAGCAGTAGCCTTCATTCTATGTATATGCCTGCTTATTAGGGCTTTCACACACACACCCCAAGCGGCATTATTACAAAGTCAGCTTAATTGCCCCCAACAATCTGGGTCCTCATTTTACCTACCTGGGAAGGATGGACGGCTGAGTCAACCTTGGGCCTGGTGGGACTCGAACCTGCACTAATTGCAGGAAGCTGGTGTTACTTAAGGAGGCCTTAGCCCACCGCTCCACCAAGGCTAAATATAACATTCTCTTCTGTTGGTAGTACACAGCTGTTCTCCACATCCGTATTAGAGCACCCATCTACCTGGAATAGTCGGGAGGATTCTCCTGGGCTTCCTTCCACCCCTGTGGTCAATGACTTAAAGAATGAGTTCTTTAGCTGCCAACTGATGGGAACTAATTTAATTTAATGGACTTCTTAAGACCATGTTTATTAAAAGACAACGCTGGGCGCTACTCGAATAGGTCATCTCATTTTTTTTTACTGTTGATCCACGTGTCACAACTTTAAAGATGAGTTGTAAATAACTTCAGATCGTCTGTATCTCAAAAAGGGCACGTGCGCGTTAAAGACTTTTGTAACAGCCAGTTTGCTTGAAATATAATTGAGAAAATCATGTGATCTCAAAGGGCCTTGTGTGTCTGTGCTTTCTGTTGTTGTTGTTGTTGTTGTTTTACAATAATCATTTTGTCCATGTACCCTTTGTAAACACATGCACATTCGTCTTGGTTACTTGGCTTGTGGGATCTTTCTTATCACTTCCTTCCTGGGTTTAAAGCAGTGTTTTTCAACCTTGGGAACGTAAAAATATGTGGACTTCAACTCCCAGAATTCCTCAGCCAGGCATGCTGGCTGAGGGATTCTGGGAGATGAAGTCCGCAAGTCATCAAAGGGCCAAGTTTGAAGACCCCGCTTGTGAACTTCAACTCCCAGAATTCCTCAGCTAGGCACGCTGGCTGAGGGATTCTGGGAGATGAAGTCCGCAAGTCATCAAAGGGCCAAGTTTGAAGACCCCCTGCTTGTGAACTTCAACTCCCAGAATTCCTCAGCTAGGCACGCTGGCTGAGGAATTCTGGGAGTTGAAGTCCACAACTCAAGTTTGAAGACCCTTGCTTGTGAACTTCAACTCCCAGAATTCCTCAGCTAGGCACGCTGGCTGAGGAATTCTGGGAGTTGAAGTCCGCAAGTCATCAAAGGGGCCAAGTTTGAAGACCCCTGACCAAGAACCTGCCGGCCAACTTCAGGTATCTTCAAAAAAAAAAAAAAACCCACGTTCTTCCCAATCCTTGAGGTTTGTTTGAAACTCTTCCTCCACAGAGTGTAGACTATTTTCAAGGAAGCTTTGCTGAAAAGGAGCTACCTTAAAACATTTGAAAGGACGGGTTTGTGGCAGAGAACCCATTATGCCTTACCTAAAATTACCATCTCAGCCCTGCCTTTGTTATTACCACCAAGCAGGGCCTCCAGACGCGGAGTTCAGACGCGGAGTCACTCCCCAGAGGCCTTCTCCAAGATCATCATGATCAGGGTTGAAGACTACAAAAAGGATGAGGGGGAGGAGAGAATATAAGAGAGGAGCCGAACCAGGCCAAAGAAAAATGAAAGGCTCATCATTAACAGCCACATCAGAGACGAGGCAGCCAGCCACAACTGTCTCCGAGGCCATGGCTAGAAATCCAAGAGCGCCCCCTGCTGGTATATACAAAACCTTTATACAGTATTATTAAAAGTGGCTCTCCACCGGTGGTCATCCAGTTATGATTTATGTTTGTATCTTATGATTTGTGATTTATCACTTTGATGCTTATATTGTATACTGAGAACAAATTCCAATCACCCTTGGCCAGTAAAGAATTCTATTCTATTCTATTCTATATTCTATTCTATTCTATTCTATTCTATTCTATATTCTATTCTATTTTATATTTCATTCCATTCTATTCTGTACCTTATTTTCTATTCTATTCTATATTCTATTCTATTCCATTCTATATTTTATTCATTCTATATTCTATTTATTTTATATTCTATTCATTCTATTCTATTCTAATTCTATTCTATTCATTCTGTATTCTATTCATTCTATATTCTATTCTATATTTTCATTCTATTCTATTTTCTATATTCTATTCATACTAATGCCTCCTTAAGTAACACCAGCTGCCTGCAATTAGTGCAGGTTCGAGTCCCACCAGGCTCAAGGTTGACTCAGCCCTCCATCCTTCCGAGGTAGGTAAAATGAGGACCCAGATTGTGGGGGGCAATTAAGCTGACTTTGTAATAATGCCGCTTGGGGTGTGTGTGTGTGAAAGCCCTAATAAGCAGGCATATACATAGAATGAAGGCTACTGCTAAGCTTGTAAGCCGCCCTGAGTCTTCGGAGAAGGGCGGGATATAAATGGAATTAAAATAAATAAAATAAATTCTATTCTATATTATATATAGAATATACATATATATACATTCTATATTCTATTCTATTCATTCAATATTCTATTCATTTTATATTCTATTATATTCTATTCATTCTATATTCTATTCATTCTATATTATATTCCATTCTAATTATATTCTATTCATTCTATATTGTATTCTATTCATTCTATATTCTATTCTAATTCTAATTCTAATTCTAATTCTATTCCTATTTCTAGTCTACCATTCGCCCTTGGTCAAGCCCCACTTCTCCCATCAACAGCACGGACCAGCTCATCTTGTCATTAACGAATGTGCTATTGCAGCTTCAGAGTTTAAAGTCAGCTGTCCTTGGCCAGGAAGCTGTTTTAATTTTTCCAACCTTTCCCCTCCCTGCCCATCCCTGGGGAGGGGGGGGGGAATCTGGAAGAGAGAATTTCAAAGCAGAAATCCCCAGGTGTCTCCCACTGGCCAGTGCAGATTTTAACTAATCTGTTAATTTATCTTTCTCAAGACTGCTTTTGGCCGGGGTACAGAAGCAACATCTGCTGGAGTGGCCCTTCTGATTACAGATTCTTCTCCCACACACACACACACAATCAGGAAGTGGCAATTGGTCTTCTCTCATCAGGTTTCGGCATCCTCGTGCATCCCTTTAGTAATGGACTCTGCGGAGCTGAAGCCAATCAAATACAACGCTCCATACACCAACGGGGCCTTCTGCTCTGCTATCTGACCGTTTGGGATGGCAACCATTAATCCTGGTCCATCCCGTAAATGCAGATTAGGATAGGATAGGATAGGATAGGATAGGATAGGATAGGATAGGATAGGATAGGATAGGATAGGATAGGATAGGATAGGACTGGAAGGGACCTTTGGAGGTCTTCTAGTCCAGCCCCCTGCTCAAGCAGGAGAACCTATACCATCTCAGACAAGTAACTATCTAGCCTCTTCTTAAAAATCTCCAGTGATGGAGCGCCCACGATTTCTGGTGGCAAGCTGTTCCACTGGTTAATTGTCCTCACTGTCAGGAAGTTTCTCCTTAGTTCCAGGTTGCTTCTCTCCTTGACCAGTTTCCAACCATTGTTTCTCGTCCTTCCCTCTGGTGCTCTGGTGAACAACCTGGCCCCCCTCTGCCTTGTGGCAGCCCCTCAAATACTGGAACACCGCTATCATGTCTCCCTTATTTCTTCTTTTCTTTAGACTGGCCAAACCCAAGTCCCGCAGCCGTTCTTCGTACGTTTTGCTCTCCAGGCCTTGGATCGTCTTAGTTGCTCTTCTCTGAATTTTTTTCCAAACTCTCAACACCTTTTTTGTGATATGGTTGCCAAAATTAGCTGCAGTACTCTAGGTGTGTGGCCTTACTGGGGTTTTATAAAGCGGTTACTAATACTTCGCGTGATCTTGATTCTGTGCCTCTTGTTTAAACAACCCAGGATCGTGTTAGCTTTTTTGGCGGCTGCTGCACGCGGCTGGCTCACGGTCACCTGATCGTCCACTGGGACTGAAAGATCACCCAAGTGATTTGCAATATAGCCTGTGATTTAGCCAGGATCTGCCTATGAAAAGTGGTTAAGTCTGATGACAACAGTGGAGAATGAAAAATAATGGGATGGGCGTTTTGTAGGGTCGAGGCGGCTGCATTAAAGGGCTGATGAGAATAAAAAGCTTCTGGATGTTGAAGGATGGGCTTTTAAAACAGCATCCATTTCCCCACATCTCACAAGCAAAGCACACTGCTGTGAACATCCTAAGTGCAGGGGGTCTTCAAACGTGGCCCTTTTATGACTTGCGGACTTCAACTCCCAGAATTCCTCAGCCAGACAAGCTGGCTGAGGAATTCTAGGAGTTGGAGTCCGCAAGTCATAAAAGGGCCACGTTTGAAGACCCCTATCCTAGGAGAACTTCTCAATGCTGGAACCCCCTTGGTCCGATCAAGTCTGAGGCCAACATTACCAGCTATGGAGTCCTGCACTACGGCCTAAGAGAGCCAAACCCATTTTTCAGCATCTTTTATAAAATGACAATTATAAAATTTGGAGCAAGGAAGATCACCATGGTTGGTAGATTTCAGCCGGAAGGATAAAATACCCTTGCAGAGACATACAACTTTTAAGACGTGCGGACTTCAACTTCCAGAATTCCCCAGCCAGCAATGCTGGCTGGGGAATTCTGGGAGTTGAAGTCCGCACGTCTTAAAAGTTGGCACGGTTGGGAAAATAACACCTTCAATGCAAACATCTGACTGGAGTGGATTCTTATCGCCAGGGATTCAGATAGAGACATTTCCTTTTTATCAACCAGTATGTGATCCTTCCTGCATGCAAAACAAGGGTTCTGTCTGTTATTATTGATTGATTGAATGAATTTCTATACCGCCCTTCTCCCAACGGACTCAGGGCGGTGTATCATTTCCTTTTCTCCCTCAAAAATATCGTTTATACCCGTGGTGGTGAACCTGTGGCACACGTGCCACACAGAGCCCTCACTGTGGGCACGCGCGCCATTGTCCCAGTCCTAGGCCTTCAGCTGGGATTTATAAAGCCTTTTCGCTTTGGGCCTTTGCCTCTGTGTGCAAAAAAAAAAAAGTTTCAATCAATCAGTCAATTTCAACTTCTCGTGGAAAAAAAAACCTTGCAAAGTTAGAATTGACTGATTGAACTTTTTAATCCCACCCAGTCTCCCGTTACCATCGCAGCCACGCCCACCCAATAGGCCACGCCCACCCGGCACCTGACGATACATAAGTGGGTTTTGGGTTGCAGTTTGGGCACTCGGTCTCTAAAAGGTTCGCCATCACTGGTTTATGCAAAAGAGGGGGGGGGGAAGGAGTGAATTAATATCTGGATGTTTACAACGGAAAAAACAAACAAGGCTGTTGACTAGCTGCAATTTCAAACCGTGTTTGTTGTTTCAAACAGAATCTATGCATAGCATATTCCCATTAAGCCTGCTCTCAAGACTCCAGTCTGGCAAAAATCCCTAGGCAAATAAAAAAAAAGTCCCAGTTCCACTAGCAGTAATTTAGTTAAGAGTAAAAATTTTGCTGGAACCGGGGCCGATCTATTTGCTGTCGTGTCTGAAATGTTGGCATATTAAACCGGACAAAATTTAACTTTTGGAATGTATGCACAAAGGAGGGCCAAATGCCAGCTTCTCAGCTCCATTGTTGTGCTAAAACCAAATGCTAATCAAGGAGCTGCGCGGCCAAAAGATTTTCCCCGCCGTGCAACTAGCATCATCTAGTGGAGAAAAGGAAATAAATTTCAAGGACTTTTGAAGCTTCCAAAATACCAAGTGGTTGACGACAGCAGGAAGGGAAAGCAAGGGAAGTTCCAGAATGACAAGACCACCCCATCTAGGAAAGTTCAATACCTATGGTTTTACTCTTTTGTCACTGTAAAATGTTTCCTGCTCACTCACAGGGTCTGTGTGGGGGGGTGGGGGGTCCCCGGGGCACAAACACTTAAAATGCAAATAGCCAACTGCCATTTCGTGCAGAATAACACAAATGTAAAGTAGGGTTTTTGGTTAAGCCGCAGAATGGTAGTGAAGGGATTTTATTATGCTTAAGGTTGACGTTCGTAATATTGATATTAGTAGCGATACTTTGTAAATCATCTTTCTTTATGTGCAAGCAGCTTTGTAGGTGCTTCATGTTGGGATTTATTTATTTAGTGTATGGCTGGTCACACACAGAATTAAAAGCACTTCATATTTACAAGTTAGAACAGTTAAAACATTTTTTTTACAAAAAAGAAGCAATTACAAAACCTAAGAGGAAAACAGAAATAACATTTCAGAGTTTAATGTCGAGTTTGGAGATCCAGTCAGTAGCTGCCGTTGTTACACAGAGGAAGTCCTTAAAATCTCCTGGGTATCTTCTATTAGTGCATTCCCTCACTATATGTTGGATAGTCGGTCGGGGAGCCCCGCAATCACATTGTGCTGAAGGTGTCTTTCCCCATTTACACAGAGAATCGGCACACACCCCATGAGTCGTTCTAATTCTACTGTATGTCACATATGTGTCGGGGTAGATTAAATCCTTCATTCAGATCACCCAAGTGATTTGCAATATAGCCTGTGATTTAGCCAGGATCTGCCTATGAAAAGTGGTTAAGTCTGATGACAAGAGTGGAGAATGAAAAATAATGGGATGGGCGTTTTGTAGGGTCAAGGCGGCTGCATTAAAGGGCTGATGAGAATAAAAAGCTTCTGGACGGGCTTTTAAAACAGCATCCATTTCCCCACATCTCCCAAGCAAAGCACATTGCTGTGAACATCCTAAGTGCAGGGGGTCTTCAAACGTGGCCCTTTTATGACTTGCGGACTTCAACTCCCAGAATTCCTCAGCCAGGAAAGTATTAGGATTAATATGCTCAGAAATATCTTGGGAAGTATAGCTACTCCATGCTTCCATCCACTTTTGTGTGGTGCTCTGATGTTCGGCCAGCAGCTTAAGAAGCGCTGTGAGGAGTGGTGGATTTCTTGACTTTAATCGACATCTTAAGAGATCAGAGGTAGAGGCATGAATGGGTAGAGAGGGGTTTAGCAGGCTTACTATACTCCTGAATGAGAGCTTCTTGTCCTCTTAAGTGCGAGGGAAGTACGTTGGGAAATTAAGTTATATAAAAGCCAATGTTCCATGCTTTAGGTACAGGGGATTTCTTACACGAAAAGAGCATGGTAAGGGGAGGGGGGAAAGGAGTTTATTTATTTATTTATTTTATTTTAATTCCATTTATATCCCGCCCTTCTCCGAAGACTCAGGGCGGCTTACAAGCTTAGCAGTAGCCTTCATTCTATGTATCTGCCTGCTTATTAGGGCTTTCACACACACCCCAAGCGGCATTATTACAAAGTCAGCTTATTGCCCCCAACAATCTGGGTCCTCATTTTACCTACCTCGGAAGGATGGAAGGCTGAGTCAACCTGACTCAGTTGCAGATGGAGCCTGGGTTGCTGTGTAGAGTCATCACCTAGGAATTATTTTTCTGTCCCTTTTCGTTCCTGATACAAAGACCGGATCTTTTTGTTCTGGAAAGGTATATAAAAGGTGGAAGACATCTTTCCTGGTTGCTGCCTTCATCTCTCGACCAGCCACGAAGAGAGGTGGGGCCGCCCAACTCTCTTTTGATCAAAATAAAAGTTGTTGGCTTGCTGAAACCTCGGCTCAGGCGTTTCTTTTGGCTCTTTTAAATTCCTGAGTAACTGCTGGGGCAGTTGTGAGTTTAAGTGTAAACCCTTACAGTAGCAACCCTTCCTGTTTGAGAGCAATCAACCATTTCACATGGCTTTAGTCGAATTTCTTTACCTAACAACCAAGCTCAGAGAGCACCAGAGTTCCTTTACCTATTATGGGACGTTGAGGTTTCTGGAGAGCCTCTGCCCAGTTCAAACCAGTTCAGAGAAATCTAACGTCCCACTCGCGCTTCCTTTCCTTTCACACCACCAGGAAATCACGTTGCTGAAGGAATCGGCTCAGGGCACCCTGGTGGTATTTAAACTTCAAAACCGGTTCATGTCAAAGCGGACGAGGATGCACTTTAAGCGCCTCCACACAGGCTGCGGTGAGGAAGAATCGAAAAAACCACTTCCATGCTTGCTCTTTTCGCACCCGCAACGTTTTGAGTGCGCAGGACTCACTTTGAGCAGAGAGCCCCCTTTGGTCTGTCTAGCGCAGGGGTCTTCAAACTTGCCAGGCTGAGGAATGCTGGGAGTTGGAGTCCACAAGTCATCAAAAAGCCAAGTCTGAAGACCCCCCTGATCTAGTGGCTAAGGTGCTGGCTTAGATAGGAGCCAGCCGTGTGCTGCAGCTGCCAAAAAAGCCAACACAGTGCTAGTGTTAATACCACTTTACAAGGCTTTGGTAAGACCACACCTGGAATCCGGCATCCAGTTTTGGTCACGATGTTAAAAAGATGTTGAGACTCTGGAAAGAGTACAGAGAAGAGCAACAAAGAGGATCAGGGGACTGGAGGCTAAAACATATAAGGAATGGTTGTTGGAATTGGGTATGTCTAGTTTAATGAAAAGAAGGACAAGGGGGGACATGATAGCCATCTTCCAATATCTCAGGGGCTGCCCCAAAGAAGAGGGAGTCAAGCTATTCTCCAAAGCACCTGAAGGCAGGACAAGAAGCAACGGATGGAAGCTAACCAAGGAGAGAAGCAACCTAGAACTAAGGAGAAACTTCCTGACAGTGAGAACAATTAACCAGTGGAACAACCTGCCTCCAGAAGCGGTGAATGCTCCAACACTGGAAGTTTTTAAGAAGAGACCGGACAGCCATTTGTCTGAAATGGGATAGGGTTTCTTGCCCAAGCAGGGGGTTGGACTACTAGATGACCTCCAAGGTCCCTTCCAACTACTACTACTACTACTACTACTACTACTACTTCTTCTTCATCATCATCATCATCATCATCATCATCATCATTATTATTAAACCAGGCAACTGTGAGTTCTAGTCCTGCTGAACAACAACTTACTGGAGCCAGCAAGCCCTTGCTGTTGCAAACATCTGCAACAGCAAGGGCTCCAAATGAAATATAAGATAACATCCACCGAGTCTCTTGGCATGGGGTCTCTCCCAAGCTGAACTGCAAAAACACTCACAAGCACTCCCCCAGGTTCCCCCATGTCAACAAGCAACAACTCCAAACAATATTTGGAGCAAAGCTTGCATGCTTTCAATCCCTGGAGGGGGGTTATGTCAGCTGCCCTGGTTTTTCCACTGTGTGACACACACACACACACACACACACATACACCCAATGCCAGGAGTAGGCTCCAGTTATTTGTGTGGTTTATACGGTATTTCCTTGGCGCAACAACAACAAAAAGGGGGGGGATGGGGGAAACGCTGATTTCCAAAATACTATACCGGGTAGTCCTCGACTTACGACCACAATTGAGCCCGATGTTTCTGCTGTTAAAAGCGAGACGTTTGTTAAGCGAGCTTTCAACCCATGTTACGACTTTCCTCGCCGCAACTGTTGAGGGAATTAGTAACCGGGTTGTTAAGTGGATCCGGCTTCAGAACAAGGGGAGAAGGGGGATCACATGACCCCCCCGAGACACAGCAAATAGGAACCGGTGGCCGAGCATATTGAATTTTGATTGTGTGACCGTGGGGAGGCTGTGTTGTAATTCAGGGTCAGCCTGTGGGTTCGGCAGTTGGGTCGGACGACTCAGAGGAGGAGGAGGAGGGGGGTGTTGGAGAGCTTGCTGATGAGAGCCCTCAGCCAGGCCCCACCCACTTGGTCACCACGGAGACCCAGCTGTGTGAGCCTGACAGCGTGGATGAAGATGACCCACAGCTGGCCCTGTTCAAGGACGCCCGACGCAGGAGGCAGTCAATCAGGAGTAAACAGAGGAAGGCAATGGGGCTTCTCGGAAGGAGGCAGAGAGAAGCCACGCCCTGAAATCTATATAAGGGGAATGTCTGGGAGGGCTGGTTTGCTGAAGGCAACCACTCGGATGGTTCATGTTTCTTAAAGCTCCTGCTTGTTGGTTCGTGTCTTGTTTGTTTTTGTAGCTATAAATTTGGCAGGCGTAATTCCAGCCTCTTGCCGTTTGGAAAGGGGTTGACCCTGCCTTTTCTGCAGGGCCGGTAGCAGGCTGGTACAGAACAGGCTGCAGTGGTCATTAAGTGTGAAAAGTCTGTGGAGATTCTGAGGAAGCTTCCTGGATGAGAAGCGAAACGCCTTCAGAGAAAAACAAGGAAGTCCAGTTGTCGGGGGGGGGGGGGGGGAGAGAACCACCTTCGGGATAAGTGTGAAAACTGGTCACCTTTTTTCCAGCGCCACTGTAACTTTGAACGGTCACTGAATGAACGATTGTAAGTCGAGGTCTATCTAAATTAAATTAAATAGAATAAGTCACTTCTAATGTGACTTTGAATTTTGAAATCTCAAAAAAATGGGGGAGGGGAGAAATCGACTGGTTTAATAGTTCTCCCAGCATGACTTACCCTGTTTTTATTTTCCCACAAAGGTTCATAGGTGAAAATTAAGATATGTCCAGTGGGGGGCAGGGGGTCTTCAAACTTGGCAACGTTTGTGGACTTCGACTCCCAGAATTCTTCAGCCAATTCTGAGAGTGGAAGTCCACAAGTCTTAAAAGTTGCCAAGTTTGAAGACACACACACACACACACACACACACACACACACACACACACACACACACACACACGGTTTAGGGGGGGTGGGGGAAAATGGCTGGGGCAGGAGAAATGGGAGAAAGCAAAAGAAAGGTCTGGACTGAAGGGGTTTTAGCTTTTAATATTGTTTTAATTGTTGGGCTTAATTAATTTAATCTATTTTAATTTTATACTATTTTTATATTGTATTTTATGTTGCCCTGTAAACCGCCCTGAGTCCTTCGGGGAATAGGGCGGTGTAAAAATTTAAATAAATAAATAAATAAATAAATAAATAAATAAATAAATAAATAAATAAATAAATCTGCAGAGGCCCCTTGTTGCCATTTACACAGAACAAGGAGAGAACAGATAAGATTGTTTAAGAGCAGGAGAAAGCTTTATCAAGAGCCAAATTTGGCTCTTGATTCTATTTCCATCCATCCATCCTTTTGGGGGTTTATGAAACAGCAGCTTTAACTCAAGTTGAAAGGCAAACTTAAGTGGTTGGGGGGTTGTTGTTGTTTTAAGGGCAACTGCTAAGTACTAATAAATACCATTTTACCTCCTTTATGTACCTTACTTGCCCTGAAGGTACTTTGACAAATCCGCAACAAAAGCTAATGCAAAGAGGGAGATTAGAAATCAGGGCTGGTTCAAAGCAGGAAATCTCTTCTGAAACTTTGGCTTCAGGGCAAACTTTTTCCAAACACGCTGAATTTGGGGAGCTTTCCCTGGCATCTCCCTTGCCCCAGGCCTCTTTCCCCCTCCCCTCTGACAAAATATGGTGGACCCAACCAATTTTAATAGGTCTGGTCTCTCTCTCTCTCTCTCTCTCTCTCTCTCTCTCTCTCTCTCTCTCTCTCTCTCTCTCTCTCTCTCTCTCTCTCTCTCTCTCTCTCTCTCTCTCTCTCTCTATATATATATATATATATATATATATATACTATATATATATATATATAGTACAGAAAATCTAGCAACTGCCAACACATCAGTCTTGTGATTTACGTGGTGTCTCTTTGGTCCTTTTTCAAATATTAAATGCGAGAGGCCTGCACAAAACAAGGAAAGAAAAAAACAAAAACAGGGGGGGGAGAGAATCTGACAAACCATTTTCAGATACTGACGGTTCGAGAGAAACGAAAAGTTAACAAAAACGCTTGCAGTTGTTTTGGGTTTCGGATTAAGGCGAAATAAAACCCAGGCAGGAACAAGTAAGATGAGGCCTGGCTCTTGCCGGCTGCACAATTCCCAAGGCAGCCTAATCAGATGTCCTGGGGCCTGCTCCCGTTTTTTCTCCCTGTTAGTAACCCTAACCACATCGGGGCTCTTTGCCTCTCTTTCTTCTCAAGTGACTGGTGTTCCTGTTGTTCCCTTAATTTACACCGCCGGGCACAAGCAGCCCCGGTTCGTTTGGCGCACAGGACGAAACCGCTCATCCGACTCGCAGAAGAAAACGGGCTTCCCATTCCATTGAGACACGGGACGCCCTAAAAACACACGCGCGTTGCGATTCGGGCGGAGGAGAGTAGACCCAAATCAGGGCTTGGGTGAGCGGAACAGTTTTTATTTATTTATTTGTTTTTTATTTTAATCCCATTTATATCCCGCCCTTCTCCGAAGACTCAGGGCGGCTTACAATTTAAGCACAAACCAATGTGCTTAGCACATTGACGCATTTTCCACACGTGGGGTCCCAGGGGCTCTCGGAGCTTGGTTGGTTTTCGTCCCCCAAACTAGGTAACATCATCAGTGCTAAAAAAAAAAAAAAAAGGGAGTGGGGTTTTGGTCTTTGTTTATGTCCAGGGGTTTGCTCTCTCCTAGGCCGAAATCAAGGAACTAGCAACAAGAAAAACAACACTCCGCAAACACCGATAGAGCAAGCCACTAGTATATAAAAAGAGAGCAATCCACATTCCCTTCTAGCACCGATGATGTTCCTTAGTTGGGTCATGAAACGTCTGCAAACGAAGAAACTCAGAGAGCATCAAGGACCCCACAATCCCCCTCCTCCTCCTCCCCTTTTCCACTTCCTCCGCTTTCCCCTCCCCTCCCCAAACCCCCACATTCCCTTCTAGCACTGATGATGTTACCCAGCACGGTCACGAAACGTCTGCGAGAAAGCCACCACAAGCTCAGAGAGCACCCAGGCGCCCACAGCTCGACCCTATTCTCTTCTACCGGTTACCTATTTTTTTCACACCCTGTTAAATGTCCCTCTTCATACGCTCACCATGACTTGGGCTCTCCAAAATGCAGGTAGTTGATGCTGTAGAGATCCATGTCCTCCGTGTGCCACGCAAACGTGGTCTTCCACATCCCAAAGTAGAGGTAGGGGGTGTTCACGCCTTCTATGATGATCCCACACTGATGTTCCACCATGTCGAGGAGTGTGTTCAGGTTCCCAATGTTCCACGCTTCCACATCCTGGAAAGGGCGGGGGGGAGAGATAGTGAACATAAAGCCAGATGTCAATAGCCCCCTCCATTCCTGCGCAGAAAGGGGGAGGGGGGGCGGGTGCCGGCGGTCCCGTTTCACAGGCAGCATCAGGAGCAGCTATTGCAAACAGCAGGATACAAGATGTGTAACAGCCCTCTGAGCGGTTCTGAGAAGAAAACAGACTAAAACACACCCTCTACGGCAGACATGTCCAACACAAGGCCCAGGGGCCGGATCCGGCCCGCGAAGTGGTTTCATGTGGCCCGCGAAGCCATCCTGGAAACAGTGAGGGAACGGCCCCCACTGCCTTGGCCCTGGCCCAGAGACCCTCCTCCTGCCAGAGACCCTCAGATCTGTCCCACTCCTGCCCAGGCCCCCGTAGGCCTCCTTGATGCGAACGATGTAGAGCTGGCCACGCCCACCCAGTAGGCCATACGCACTCTAGCCACGCCCACCCAGTAGGCCACACCCACCCTGGCCACACCTACCCGGCCCCCTGAGGGCAACCACAATGCTGATGCGGCCCTCAATGAAATTGAGTTGGACACCCCTGCTTATGGCACGGGCTCCTAAAACCTGTTTGCCACAACTTTTTAAAGATCGGTGCGCAGGTGGAACCAAAATGAAAGGGCTTTTCTAAAAAAATAAATAAATAACGCGGATAAATCAGTACAAGAGAGAGCGAGAGACAGACTCTGACTGAAAGCCAGCCCAGCGCAGTTTACGTTAAGGATATACATTTCTATGGCTAAGGGGAAACATTTGTTAAGTGAGTTTTGCCCCATTTTACAAACTTTCTTGACACGGAGGTTAAGTGAATCACCGCAGCTGTTCAGTTAGTAACAGGGTTCCGGAGTCAATCTGGCTTCCCCCTCCGACTTCCCTTGTCAGAAGGTGGCAAAAGGGGGGGGGGGGAAATCGCGTGACCACCACCCCACCACCCCGGGGACGCTGCGACCGTCATAAATATGAGTCAGTTGCCAAGTGTCCGAATTTTGACCATGTGACCGTGGTGAGGCTGCAACGGTCGCAAGCGTGAAAAACGGTCATATGCCGCTTTTTTTTTCAGCATCGTCGTAATTTTGAAGAGTCATTAAATGAACTGTTGTTGTAAGTCGAGGACTACTAGAGAAGAGCAACTAAAGATGATCCAAGGCCTGGAGACTAAAACATACGATGAACGGCTGCAGGAACTGAGTTTGGCTAGTCTAAAGAAAAGAAAAAATAGGGGAGACATGATAGCATTGTTGGAGTATCTGAAGGGCTGCCCCAAAGAAGAGGCAGTCAAGCTGTTCTCCAAAGCACCTGAAGGCAGGATAAGAAGCAACCGATGGAAACTAATCACGGAGAGAAGCAACCTAGACCTAAGGAGAAATTTCCTGACAGTGAGGACAATTAATCAGTGGAATAACCTGATCACTTGACTATAAGCCAGCAGTGTGCAGCAGAAAAAAACTAGTATAATCCTGGGTTGTATAAATAGAGGCATAGAATCAAGATCACACAAAGTAACAGTACCGCTTTATAAAAACCCTAGTAAGGCCCACACCGGGAAAACTGCAGCCAATTTTGGTCACTCTATCACAAAAAAGAAGTTGAGAGTGTGGGAAAAATTCAGAGAAGAGCAACTGAGATGATCATCAAAGGCCTGGAGACTAAAACATACAAAGAACGGCTGCGGGACTTGGGTTTGGCCAGTCTAAAGAAAAGAAGAAATAGGGGAGACATGATAGCAGCATTCCAGTATTTTGAGAGGCTGCTACAAAGATGATTATTATTCTCCAAAGCACCAGAAGGCAGGACGAGAAGCAATGGTTGGAAACTGATCAAGGAGAGAAGCAACCTGGAATTAAGGAGAAACTTCCTGACAGTGAGGACAGTCAACCAGTGGAACAGCTTTGCCCCCAGAAATCGTGGGCGCTCCATCAAGGGAGGTTTTTAAGAAGAGTCTGGACAGCCACTTGTCTGAAATGGTATAGGTTCTCCTGTTTGAGCAGGGGGTTGGACTAGAGGACCTCCAAGGTCCCTTCCAGCTCTATTCTATTACCACCTGTAATGCAGTCATAATTACCAGCGTTAAGTTCTTTCTTAAAAGGCCCCGTCCATGTAATCCCTACAAATCTAAAATCAGTTTCAGAGCTGTTTACAGGTAGTCCTCGGCTTACAGCTAATGATTTAGCAACTGTTACACCAGCCCTGGAAAAGTGACTTATGACCGGTCCTCGCTTTTATGGCGGTCACACAAATCAAACTTTGGGCACTTGGCAACTAGCATGTATTTACAATAGTTGCAGGGTCCCAGGGTCACCTGATTGCCACTTGGGACCTTCCCAGCTGGGTTCCGACAAGCAAAGTCAATGGGGAAAGCTGGATCTGCTTAACGACCGGAGGGAAGAAAGGTCATAAAACCGGGCGTGACTTGACCACAACTTTGCTGAGCAGTGGAGACTCTGCTTCCGACTATGCCTATTAAGTCGAGGACTCTTTGCTACTTCCAAACAAGTAATCCCAACAGCCCCAATTTTGTTGGAAGAAATTACACCAGGGGTCTTCAAACCTGGCCCTTTGAGGACTTGTGGACTTCAACTCCCAGAATTCCTCAGCCAGGCACGCTGAAGTCCACAAGTCATCAAAGGGCCACGTTTGAAGAGCCCTGAATTATACATCTAGACAGCAGTCGTCCTCAACATTTAACCCGTTCCAACATTGTCTAGATCTGCATCATCCACCTGCTCTCGTTTGATTTCACAGTGACTTACCGCATCGTACAAGGAACCACTGATATCCGCCCCATAGATAGGGGACACAAAAGTCAAATTCTTCCAGTATTTGCGTTCCAGATCATCAAAATCCTGATGACGAGGAGTACAGTACCTGGTCAGGAAAAATGAAATGAGAGAACTGGCAACCAAATCTTTGCAAAGCAGAGTTTTCCCCTCTGATGCCCTAATCAGTATAGGACAATTTACTTAGCTCACTCTGAACAGAGAAAAACGCCGCCTTTTCCACTCTAGTCTACAAAAGGATGCTGACAAGTAGTCAGGAAGAGCAGCGGGGAAGGTGACACGGAAGCAGCTCAACACATGTGCCTCTCTCTCCATCCATCCAACTATCATCTATGTATCTGTCTGTCCATCTGCCTAACCCCAACAGCCTAATCAAGGAAACATCAAGATCACCGCCACCCAATGCTGACAGGGCAAAAGCACCTGAGCCAACCCCACTGACTCCCTTCTAGCACTGATGATGTTACCTAGGTGGGTCATGAAACGTCTGCAAGAAACCAACCTAGCTCAAGAGAGCATCAAATACCCCACATCAGTCAGTCTCTCTCTCTCTCTCTCTCTCTCTCTCTCTCTCTCTCTCTCTCTCTCTCTCTCTCTCTCTCCATCCATTATCTATCTATCTATCTATCTATCTATCTATCTATCTATCTATCTATCTATCTATCTCATCTATTCTACCTAATCTATCATCTATTTATCATCTATGTAATCTATCATCTATGTAATCTATCATCTAGTTATCTATCTCATCTATCATCTATGTAATCTATCATCGTTATCTATTTATCTATTACCTATGTAATCTATCTAATCTAGTTATCTATCTATTCTATCATCTATCTACAATATCTATCTATTCTATATCTTATTCATCTAGCTATCTATCATTCATCTATCTTATCTTATCTATCTATCTATCTATCTATCATCTATCTATCTATCTATCTATCTATCTATCTATCTATCTATCTATCATCTATCTATCTATCTGTCTGTCCGTCTGTCTGTCTGTCTGTCTGTCTATCTATCTTATCTATCTATCTATCTCATCTCTATATCATCCACTGTATCTATCATCCACTCTGTCTATCATCTGTCTGCCTGTCTATCTACTTTTACTGCAAAAAGAAAAAAAAGAGAGTCCCCATGCCTTGTTTAATTACAAGCCAGGACAGTCTTAAGCAAGGACGTACTTCTCACTATTAGCCAAGCGACGATAGTCTCCAACCAACATGGGTTTCTTCTGAATGTTGTACTGGGTGAAGAGCCCGGACTGGCCAGTCACCACCTGCTGAATGGGAGCAGGGATCACCATGCTGTCGATGTCGTCGTAAGTCTTGCGGGGCTTCCATTCCTTGGGAGGGATCACCTGCGGAGTCGGGGGACAATTTGTTCTTGAACAGATCACCTTTCGTGGGAACAAACGAGCGAAGGGAAGGGCTCTTCCCTTCTGAATAAAAGGACAACAACTATTTACATCTCCTTGAACTCCTGTTTCTGGCACCCAAGGGATTTTACTCTTGATTCTTAACCAAAAACTCAAATTTGTTTCAGGCATAAGATCTCTTTGGGATCTCTGATATTGCCTCCGGTGTTCTCACCTTTGGGCTGGGCTTTTGAATGGATTTGCTGCCTTCTCCCTCTTATAATCTGTGTTCCTAACTTTATTCATGTCTTAAAAGGCCTGACTATCTTAACAGAATTGAGGAAGGAAGGAAGGAAGGAAGGAAGGAAGGAAGGAAGGAAGGAAGGAAGGAAGGAAGGAAGGAAGGAAGGAAGGAAGGAAACGTACATTGATCTGACAGAACCTAGTCAGTATCTTACACTACTAGAGTTAGATAACTGTTAATTACCTATAAGCAATTGTGTCTAATATATCTGTTTGAATATGATCGATAGAAGATCCTATATTCTTTCCTCTTGGTTAATATATCTCCAATTCTGTATAGTTATATAGAATTGGAGATATTGTTCCAAATGAAATAGAATGAATGTGTTGACATTTACTGACACAATTTATTTTACTGTATAGACGGCTGATCCAGTCTAATACCCATGTCACTGCTATGATTCAGAAGGCATGTTCTCCAGGCATTACTGACTAAAAATGTAGGATTCCCTCAGGTAGACTGAATTAACTGTGCTAAACCTAGAAGTAAGGGGAAATTTTCTGACAGTGAAAACAGTTAACCAGTGGAACCACCGGCCTCCAGAAGCGGTGAATGCTCCAACACTGGAAGTTTTAAAGAAGAGAGTGGACAGCCATTTGTCTGAAATGGTATAGGGTTTCTTGCCTGAGCAAGGGGTTGGACTAGATGACCTCTAAGGTCCCTTCCAACTACTACTACTACTACTACGTGCTTTTTTTGTAAAAGAAAAAGGTGCCGGAACTCACACGTTATACAACCCACCTTGCCTACCCTACAAGGTTCTATCCAAAAAAGGTGCCGGAACTCCGTTCTGGGTGTTCTATGAGAAAAAACCCCCTAACTACTACTACTACTACTACTACTACTACTTATCATCATCATCATCATCATCATTATTATTGGAAATATATGTGCATTGCTCTGAAAGATGACTGAAGAAATGCCCAGAGCAACGGCACTGAAAAAAGTGACTTATGACCAGTTTTCAGACTTAGGACCGTTGGTCACGTCATCAAAATTCAGTCCCTTGGCAACTGGCTCATATTTATGACAGTTGTACTGTCGTGTGTGTGTGTGTGTGTGTGTGTGTGTGTGTGTGTGTGTGTGTCACGTGATCCCCTTTTGTGACCTTCTGACAAGCAAAATCAATGGGGAAGCCAGATTCACTCCACAACCGTGCTACTAACTTAACAACTGTGGCAAGGTGGTTACAAAATGGGCTAAAATCCACTTAACAACTGTCTGGCTTAAGAAAAGAAATTCTGGGGCACAATTGTGGTTATACGTTGAGGACTACGTGTAGCATGAATTCCAGGGACTTTTTTTTCCTATTCCTATTTTCTACTCACCTACAAGACTGGCATAAATACTATCTCTGTAGGAAAGGGAATTCTTGTTTGTCCAAAAACATTTTTTTTTAGCGGCGTTAAAAGCCCCAGAAGGGGCAGGGGTTTGACAGCATCTGCTGTCTCAAGCTGTCTGGGAGCTAATTAAAACACCCTTTGTCACACTACCTACAGTGAAATTAATTAGTACAGCTGAGCGGGCAAGGAAACATATCCTCAAAAGCTTTCATCGATACCAAAATGTCCCCTGTGAAAATGTACTGAAATGAGTTGTTTGACCCGTATTAATGAAGAGCCAGTGGCTCTTTCTTCTTCTTCAAGCCGCGCTCAATTTTGTTCTCGGTAAATGTTTTGAGATCAAGCTGTGCCAAAGCAGCCCTACCTGACAAACCAAAAACAATTTCTTTTTTTTGGGGGGGGGGGGCGGGGGGTAGAAAGAAAGAAAGAAAACAGGAAAACCTGACAGATGTGTTCCAAGGCATTTGGTACTCAATGTATTCAAAGCGAGGTGCACGCACACACATTTTACACCGGCGCATTTGCGCAAAGGCATCGTGCGGTCCATTTAAGCTCTGGTTTTGAAAGGACAACTAATGGGAATGACGTGAAGTCGGTGAACTGTGATTTGTTTAGTAAACCGTGTTGAAACAAAGTATGGACCCATTGCTAGAACCCTACGTTTGCCCCTCCCAGTGTGTAACCAGAAGCCCTTGACTTACAAACAGTTCTGTTTAGTGGCCATTTAAAGTTACGATGGCGCTGAAAAGGAGGACTTATGACCGTTTTTCACACTTACAACCACTGCAGCATCCGCCGGGTCACGCAAGGATAGTTCAGACACTTGGCAACTCATATTTATGACGGTTGCAGTGTCCCAGGGTCATGTGATTACCCTTTGGCGACCTGACAAGCAAAGTTAACGGGGAAGCCATATTCAGTTAATTCCGTTGCTAACTTAACAATTGTAGCGATTCGCTTAACATCTATGGCAAGAAATGCTGTTGAATGGGGCAAAATTCACTTGACAACTGTCTCGCTTAGCAACGGAAATGTGGGTGGTCATAAATTGAGGACTGCCTCTAGTCTTTTTTTTAAATCCAGAATCTGAAACGGCCAGACTGCTTTAGCTTTTCTGCGACTAAAATTTATTGTTTTTAAGATATGAGATATGATTTGGGTTCGTCCGTGTTTTGAATTGATTGGTGGGTGGTAATGCATCCCCTTATTGTATTTTATTTAATAAGGCACAGATGAACTAAAGGTAAAGGTTCCCACGCACATGCGTGCTCGTCGTTTCCGACTCTAGGGGCCGGTGCTCATCTCCGTTTCAAAGCCGAAGAGCCAGCGCTTGTCCGAGGACGTCTCCGTGGTCATGTGGCCGGCATGACTACACGCCAAAGGCGCAAGGAGCGCTGTTACCTTCCCACCGTGGCGGTCCCTATTTTTCTACTTGCATTTTTACGTGCTTTCGAACTGCTAGGTTGGCAGAAGCTGGGACGAGTAACAGGCGCTCACTCTGTTACGCGGCACTCAGGATTCGACCCGCCAAACTGCCGATCGACAAGTTCAGCGTCCTAACCCACTGAGCCACCGCGTCCCTTCACAGATGAACTACACAAGGCAATATGGGGAATCAGTTACTGTATTGTGCTGAAAAGGAGCAAGCAATGAGGCAAAAGTTAAGGATCTAAGACAGGGGATCCCAACCTTTTGGGCACCAGGGACGGGTTCCACAGAGTATATAGGTAGCCCTTGACTTACAAACATTTCATTTAGTGGCCACGTGAAGTTACGATGGCATTGAAAAGAAGGGACCTACGACCGATTTTTTACACTGCAGCATCCGCAGGGCCCTGTGATCGGAGTACTGCCGCTTGGCAACCCAATCCTATTTAGGACGGTTGCAGCGTCTCAGGGTCACGTGACTCCCCTCTTGCGACCTTCCGACAAACTAAGTCAGGGGTAGGCAATCTCGGCTCTTTTATGACTCGTGGACTTCAACTCCCAGTATTCCTGAGCCAGCCATGCTGAGGGGAAAGGGAGAGGTTTCCAAGCTGAGCCATGGCTGGCTCAGGAATTCTGGGAGTTGAAGTCCACGAGTCATGAAGGGGCCATAGTTCCCCCATGCTGGCTCAGGAATTCTGGGAATTGAAGTCCGCAAGTCATGTAGGGGCCATTGTTCCCCCATGCTGGCTCAGGAATTCTGGGAGTTGAAGTCCACGAGTCATGAAGGGGCCATAGTTCCCCCATGCTGGCTCAGGAATTCTGGGAGTTGAAGTCCACGAGTCATAAAAGAGCCAATATTGCCTACCTCTGAACTAAGCCAATGGAGAGGCCAGTTTCACTTTAACCACCATGTTATTAGCTTAAGAACTGCAGTGATTCGCTTAGCAACTGTGGCAAGAAAAGTCCTAAAATGAGGCAAAACTCGCTTAACCAATGTCTCGCCTAGCAACATAAAATTTTGGGCTCAGCTGCGGCCGTAGGCTTGAGAACTACTTGTACCCGTGGGGGAAGGTGTCAGATAGGATGCCAAAATGGCGTTTCTATAAAGAGGTGCTTTGTACAAGTAGCTCCTGACCTGCAATTACTTGTTTAACGACCAGTTACAGCAGCACTGAAAATTGGACTACGATCAGTTCTCACACTTGTGACCGTCAACAGGATCCATGTGGTCGTAATTTCAGTTGCCTGCAGCCAGCATGTGCTTAAGAAAGGTACCATTGCTGTGACCTCCCCATGGGGTTTTCAACCAGTAAGGTCAATGGGGATTTGCTTAATGCTTAATACCACATGCGTTGCTTAAAAATTTAGGTGTACGTCAACAATCGCATCACTTAAGAGATGAAAGTTCTGGTCCCAATTGTGGTCGTAAGTCAAGGACTGCCTGTGAAGTGGCCTTGATACCCCCAAACAGTCTTTTTTTTTTTGCAAGAAAATTCACCACTTAGATCCCCCACCCAGATACTTAAAACCGACAGTGGCAGTTTAGTAGGAGACATAACTGTCTATATCAGGGGTCTTCAAACTTGGCCCTTTTATGACTCATGGACTTCAACTCCCAGAATTCCTCAGCCAGCATGCCTGGCTGAGGAATTCTGGGAGTTGAAGTCCATGAGTCATAAAAGGGCCGAGTATGAAGACCCATGGTCTATATTTTAATGCACAGACCTGACTGAAGAATTCAAATTGCCTCTTGGCAGCTTTGAGGGGTTTGTGCACATCGAGATTGGAGCGCGGAAGCATTTATAGCTTTTAAAGCTGCTTCGGGCTAGCTAAGGTTAACTTCCTAAATGCCCTTAGCATATGAATGAATTAATTAATTGTCATTTCAAACTGTACATATAAGACTACATGGGAATCAAGCACTGCACGTACCTGGTACTAGCAGTCAATCTATTTTAGCATTATTTATATTTATCAATAATCGGTCAAACTAAATACGTACTAATGCAGAATAATTAACGGTTGTAAATAGTTTATTTTAATAGGACCCGATCAGGCTTGCGTACAACATATTCATTCAGATGTTAAATAGAAAAGCTGTAATGTCTCTCTGCAGATAAATTATAAGAATGTGAAAAAGGACAAATAGCAAAAAAAAAAAACACAACACTTTCAGTTCACAAAAGACCCCCACACAGTGAGAGCCAAAGATCTTGTAACAAGGCATCTTTCTTTTTTTTTAACTCCTGCGGTGATGTCAGCTCAACGAAATTTAAAATTATGAAAGTTTGCCAAATCAAGTGCAAAATGTGCAAGTGGAATCAACGATGGGAGAGACTATCCTGAAGAAAGCGTTAAGTAAACTCAGCGGGACCCACAGCACACTCACCTTAGCAAGCCCCGCCCGGTGAGCACCTTGGGATTCGATGTAAGCGATGTACTTTCCAAAATCCTGGAATTCTTCTAGTGTCGGATGGAACGTCATAATTTTACAGCTTGGGTTTTCTGACCCCATATTGCTGAAGGTGGCTTAGAGCTTAGGCTGCAAAAAAAGAAGACAGGAAGAAAAGAGAAAGAAGAAAGAAACATTAAAATCTACTGTTGTATCCCCTGATTAATAAAGGCTAGGACATTTTCAAGTAGGGTTGGGAGTGTGGCGGCTCGCAAAATGAGAACGCTGGGTTGCCAATCAGCAGGCGTTTTGAGGCCTGTTGTTGGCCGCGGGGTGCGTGCGTGCGTGCGTGTGTGTGTGTGTGTGTGTGTGTGTGAACTCCTGTCCCATACTCCAGCTCCTGCCAACCCAGCAGACTGAAAAGCAGGCAACCGCGAGTAGATTAATGGGTACCACAAAAGGAACCCCCCAACTGGGCATCAGGCAACGGGGCTATCGCCAGCAAATCCTTTCGCCGCGGAAGCATTTTAGTGGTCCACCTTAACTGGGTAACTTTTATTGTAGCACATCCAATACTTCCAGACTCACGTTAGTATCATCCTGCTGTCAAAATCACGTTGATAATCCCCAAAATCGCAGTCACTACTGAAGAAATACCCAACTTACACTTTCAGCATATGGTTCTTAACAGACTAGCAGGTTATCTTTTTTAAAAAAAAAATCTATTTATTTATATTTATTTTTACATATCAAATTCAGAGACTGCCCATCCCACTGGCAGAGAGGCTCTGGGGCTGTGTATGATTTTTTTTTAAAGAGTTACACAAGCAGCAATCTTTTCTCGTCAACTTGGCGTGCCTTTTGTTTCGATGTTAATTTCCAATGCACTAAACCAGTTGTTCCTAACAAGGCACGTAGCTGCTAGAAACTCTGGAAGGTGTCATCCCAAAGATTGGAAGGCCACAATCTTAAGAGTTGGCAGCTCTACTGTTAAGAGACCTTTTTTCTAAAACAAATTAAAAGCACAGGTGGTTACTATAATGAGCAATTGCTCGAGTTCATACTGTAGTAAGCCAGGAATTCTTCTCCAGCTGTGGGGTTACAAGCCTCCTGGGACCCGTTGACAAATCTGGGGGAGGTTTGTGCACACAGAACCGGATCACTGAAAAATTGGCTCCTACCATTATTCATACGCAAGCTGACAACACAGTTGGAATTTTTTTGTATCGGAGGTTCTAAACCTGTGGTCTGCAGACAATTGGGGGGAAAGAGGAAGAGAGCGTAATGTCGTCACAGTGAAGGCTTGAAAAAAATGTTATGATTTGAGTCTTGAGTGAAATCTTGGGGGGGGGTCCGTGGCCATATTCTGTGGACACAAAAGGTATTTAAAGGGGGTCCGCTGTGAAGAAAAGGTTGAGAACCACTGTTCTATATTGTAATTGCTGTTTTACATATAGATATATAGATATAGATATAGATATAGAGATAGAGATAGAGATATATAGATATAGATATAGATATACATACTTTTGACCCAAAATAAGAGTGGAGCAAAAAATATGAGTGGTTTCAGGAATTATGGACACGTAGGCAAGTTCATCCTACCTATTAAACAGTATTGAATTGTTTTTATTATTTTACCGATAAGCGTAACATTTACAAATCGTTACAAACGGCATGTTTTAAGCCGTAGCAGTGCAGTGGTTAGTATGCAGTATTTGCAGGCTGACTCTCTGCCCACTGCTGGGAGTTCGATCCTGACCGGCTCAAGGTAGATTCAGTCTTCCATTTGTCTGAGGTCGGTAAAATGAGGACCCCAGATTGTTTTGTGGGGTTTTTTTTGTGGGGGGGGGCAACAGCCCCTTACAGAGGGTTGCAAAGCACTCTGAAGCAGTATATAAGTCTAAGTGCTATTGCTAATTTAGATTTTGATTTTATTAGATTTATATACCGCCCTTTCCCGAAGGACTCAGGGCGGTTTACAGGGCATTATTATTATTCACCATTAGTTTTATTGGAGTGTGTCGTAAGACAAATTCATTCGTCATACTCAAGCACACACACACAAAAAAGGTGATCTGTTTGGCTTACCGGTCTGTAAGCCCAGCCATTCTGGCTTATTCAACAATAACATTTATTTTAAGTAAAGTCAACACTGAATTCTTTCCAAATGTACTAACCTCGGATACTTCTACCACCCCCTTTCGTATCCTCAGAATAATAAAGCGGGGGTGGGGGGAATCTTTAGTTAATATTTAGAAGCAAAAACAAGCCATTCTGGGACCGGCTTACCTATCTGTTGGGCAGAAGAACAACAGAACCTGCAAATTCCAACAGATAAGTAGCTGTGAGAGAAGCAAGGAGGGGAAACAAAATAAGATAATAAATTCCAGCTTTAATCAGTTGCCAAGGTTCAAAAATGAAGAAGCCAAATCATACGAGGAAGAGAACTGTCAGGACTTTAAATTCATTTTACTCTACAGCAGACATGTCAAACACAAGGCCCGGGGGCTGGATCCAGCCCGCGAAGTGGTTTCATGCGGCCCGCGAAGCCATCCTGGAAACAGTGAGGGAACGGCCCCCACTGCCTTGGCCCTGGCCCAGAGACCCTCCTTCTGCCAGAGACCCTCAGATCTGTCCCACTCCTGCCCAGGCCCCCATAGGCACCCTTGATGCGAACGATGTAGAGCTGGCCACGCCCACCCAGTAGGCCATACGCACTCTGGCCACGCCCACCCAGTAGGCCACGCCCACCCTGGCCATACCCACCCGGCCCCCTGAGGGCAACCGCAATGCTGATGCGGCCCTCAATGAAATTGAGTTTGACACCCCTGCTCTACAGGTTAAGTCGACTCTGAGCCCAGCATTTCTGTTGCTAAGTGAGACAGTCATTAAGTGAATTTTGGCCCATTTTCTGATCTTTCTTACAATAATTTATTGCCCTGTACACCGCCCTGAGTCCTTCGGGAGAAGGGCGGTATAAAAATATAATAAATATAAATATAAAATATAATTGTTAGGTGGATCACTGTAGCTGTTAACCACTGCACAGTGGTTCAGTCAATCTGTCTCTCCCCACTGAGGAGGATTGTCAGGAGGTCACAAAAAGGGATCGCGTGATGATCCCTGGGATACCGCAACCTTCGTAAATACGACTCGGTTGACAAGCGACTGAATTTTAATTAGGTGACCACGGCGAGGCTACATGTGGAAAACAGGTTATAATTCACTTTTTTTCATTGACGTTGTAATTTGTGAATGGTCACTAAATGAATTTGGCCAACTCTTCCCAAGCTAACAGAAAGCCTCATTTTTTTTTTTACTTTTAAGGCATCTCTACTTTAAAAACAACCCTAAAATAGAAGCTGGCTTGGTCTACTACAGGGGTTTCGTACCCCGCCGGTCCGTGGACCGGTATCGGGTGCGCAGTATGCCAGCAATTGGTCCGCACAAACAAGCCCCGTCCGTGGGACGCAGGCAGCACATCAAACCACGCCCTCTCCGGTCTGTGGAAAAACCTTTCTCCGTGGAACCGGTCCCTGACGCTCAAAAGGTTGGGGACTTCTGGTCTAGTGGTTAAAGGCCCACGCTAGAAACCAGGAAGCTGTGAATTCTAGTCCCGTCTTAGGCATGAACGTTGGCTGCCTGACACTGGCACAGTTACTCTCAAGCCCAACCTACCTCATAGGGTTGTTGCTGTGGGGAAAATAGGGAGAAGGGGCGTTAGGCATCTTTGCCGCCTTGAGTTACTTATAAAGTAATAAAGGCGGGACAAACATCGCATAAGTAAATAAATCAAAAGACACCCATGCACATTAGAAGAAAGCAACCAAAATATGAAGGGGTCTGGAAAGAAAACTCTAGAAGACTCTAGAAAGAGTGCAGAGAAGAGCAACAAAGATGATCAGGGGGACGGGAGGATAAAACATAGGAGGAGCAGTTACTGGAACTGGATATGCCTAGTTTAATGAAGAGAAGGGCGAGGGGTGACAGGATAGCAGTGTTCCAGTATCTCAGGGGCTGCCCCAAAGAAGAGGGAGTCAAGCTGTTCTCCAAAGCGCCCGAAGGCAGGACAAGAAGCAACGGATGGAAACTAATCAAGGAGAGAAGCAACCTGGAACTAAGGAGAAACTTCCTGACAGTTAGAACAATTAACCAGTGGAACAACCTGCCTCCAGAAGCTGTGAATGCTCCAACACTGGAGGTTTTCAAGAAGGGACTGGACAGGCATTTGTCTGAAATGGTATAGGGTTTCCTGCCTGAGCAGGGGGTTGGACTAGATGACCTCCAAGGTCCCTTCCAACTTTATTATTATTATAAAAACCTAGCAGAATTGGCAGGAGGCCTCAAGGATCTTTAAAGAAGAAAAAACAGCCGCCTTCAAAGATCAAAGATCTGAAAGGCAAATGCAGTTATGAGAATTATTGCAGAAGAGAGGTCAAAAATAATGGTTTAAATCAGAGTTCCCCAACCTTTCCAGGTTGGAAGCCTGGAGTGGCGGGAGCGGGGGGGGGGGGAGGGGGGAAGAGAGAGAAAGAGAGGATGGAGTCTCTGCAATGCTCGTGCGAGTGAAGGCTTGAGCACCCACCACTGGGGCTGTGCACGTGTGCATACTCGCGCACCAGCCCGGCCACTCACGTGGCCCAATTGGAAATATATATATATATAGGAGGGGAGTTTAAAAGTAACATTAGAAAGTATTGCTTCACAGAAAGATTAGTTGGGAGCTGGGAACCAACATCCAGCGGAGTTAGCGGCACAGTCATTAGCAAACTGAGTTTAAACACGCTGGGGATAAACACATGTCCATCATCCGACAAACATTAAAAATAATATTTTTTTAAAAAAAAACCTCAAAGGCACACTCAATATTTATTTATTTTATTTATTTATTTTATTACATTTATATACCGCCCTTTCCCGGAGGACTCAGGGCGGTTTACAGGGAATTAAAAACCAAAAATACAAAAGTTAAAACCAAGTTTAAAAAAGATTAAATTTATCCCTGTACAAATAAAACCCCAATTAAAATAAATTAATCCTCAGCCTGGGCCAGAGAGCTCGAAGAGCCAGGTCTTCAGGTCCCGGCGGAATGATCGGAGGTCGGGGGCAGTCCTCAGCTCCACCGGCAGCTGGTTCCAGAGGGCAGGCACCTCCACTGAGAAGGCCCTCCCCCTGGGTGTTACCCGCCGGCAATCTCTTACCGGTGGCACCCTGAGCAGACCCTCCCTGTGGGAGCGCACTGGGCGAAGGGAGCTTGATGCCCGCAGCAGGTGTTCCCTCAGATACCCCGGACCCAAGCCATGTAGGGCTTTATAGACCAGCAGGTAATTTTCTGCTGTCAGTTTGTTTCTTGTGTTGAAAGCAGTGGCCTAGAAACCAGGAGACGGTGAGTTCTAGTTCTAGTCCTGCCTTAGTCATGAAAGCCGGCTGGGTGACTGCGTCAATTAGCAGGAAATGGTGGGTTCTTGTCTCAACTTAGACATGAAAACCAGCTGGATGACCTTGAACCAATCACTTAGTCTCAGCCCAACCTACCCCACAGGGTTGCTGTTAGGGGGAAAAGAGAGGAGGAAGGAGTATTAGATATATTCCAAGGAAGGAAGGAAGGAAGGAAGGAAGGAAGGAAGGAAGGAAGGAAGGAAGGAAGGAAGGAAGGAAGGAAGGAAGGAAGGAAAAACAGGAAGGAAGGAAAAACAGGAGACAGGAAGGAAGGAAGGAAGGAAGGAAGGAAGGAAGGAAGGAAGGAAGGAAGGAAGGAAGGAAGGAAGGAAGGAAGGAAGATTTGTTCACACATCTTTGAAATTGTTTTGTTGCTTTCGTTAGAAAAGGAACTTCATTTCATCTTTGAAATATAGTCCTCAACTTATGACCAAAACTGAGCCCAATTTTTTTTTGTTAAGTGAAACATTCGCTAGGTGAATTTTCAGCCATTTTACGACCTTTTCTGCCACAGTTAAGCAAATTACTGCAGTTGCTAAGTTGGTAACATGGTTGTTAAGTGAATCCGGCTTCCCCCACTGACCTTGCTTGTAAGACGGTCACAAAAGGTGATCACATGACCCCGGGACGCTGCATCCGTCATAAATATGATTCAGGTACCAAGCGTCCGAATTTCAATCACGTGGCTATGGGGATACTGCAACAGCCGCTAAGTGTGAAAAACGGCCATTAAGTCGCTTTTTTCAGTGCCGCTGTAACTCTGAATTGTCACTAAACGAAACTCTGTAAGTCGAGGATTACCAGTAGTTAGTTCTGCTCCTTTCTTTAGGCTGCCTTTACAAAGGGAACAGCTTTTGCCCCCAGAAATCCTGGGCACTCCGTCACTGGAGGTTTTTAAAAAGAGGCTGGACAGTCCCTTGCCTGAGATGGTAGAGGTTCTCCTGCTTAAGAGAGGGGGGCTGGACTAGAAGACCTCCAGGGTCCCTTCCAGCTTCTATTCCAGGGGTCGGCAACCCAAAAAAGGAAAAGAGCCACTGGGAACCGGTTCCATCACACATAAAAAAAAGTGGGAGCCGCCTGTGTGCGTCCATGCACGTGCATGCGCGGTTGACTTTTTGTATGTGTGATGGAACTGGTTCCCGGTTGCGCGACGGCGACAGCCCGTCTGCAAAGCTGCCGCTTTCGGCAGCCTGCAAACGTGCCGCGGCAGCTTTCGCAAGAAGCGGCGCCGCTACCCATTCCGAGAGGTGCGCGCGCACCTCCCTGAACGACCGTAGGTGCGCGCGCACCTCCCCAAATGTCAGCAGGTCTCCGGACGGCGGCGGCTTGGGAGAGGTGCGCGCGCACTCTCCAAACCGCCGCCATCCCATTTGCACGGCTGCCGTGTTCGTCAATGTTTGACGAACGCGGCAGGTCTCCGGACAGGATGGCGGCGGTTTGGCAAGTGCGCGTGCACTCTCCAAACCGCCGCCATCCCGTTTGCACAGCTGCCGTGTTTGTCAATGTTTGACGAACGCGGCAGGTCTCTGGACGGGACGGCGGCGGCTTGGAGAGGTGCACGCGCACCTCCGCCCTTCGGAAAGGTGCGCGCGCACCTCTCAGAACGGGCGGTGCCACTCTCCATTTGGAGAGGTGCGCGCGGACCACTGCCCGTTCGAAGCGGTGCGCGCACACCAGGCGGCTGGGAGCCGCAGGTTGCCAACCCGTGTTCTATTCCATTCTAAATACACTTCAGCAGCCCTCCTTCTCCCAGTATTTTAACAGCTGCCATGGTTATTGACTGAAAGGGACGATAAAAGGGCTCTGTGGTGGAAGCCAGGCTCCCGGGTGCCTTCCATGAAGCAATGTCACCCCACGGCCCCCAGGGGGCAGCTTTTCCCTGTGGTGGTGCCTGCTGTATTCTTCCCCCCTCCCTCAAAAAAACTTACAGCTGACCAACCCCCTGCAGAATCCTTTAGAAAGGCAGTTAAGCCCTGGCTTGTTCGTTCCTTAGGGGTGTGGATCAGGATGAGCAGACTTCCCATCTGGTGTCATATAACAAATCAGAGTCTCTCGTTTCCAGCTAATCGTTTTGTTTGTTTCATCTTTGTTTGCTGGAAAGGGGGAGGGGGGGGGGAGAAGTCTGATTTACTGGCTTTGATATCTCCTGCAGAGTTTGCGTTGTTTGAGCTGGGCAGCCACCCAGATGCTCGGAATTAGTGAACAATCCATTCCTTTAACCTTTCTGAACGTGACTTGAGACTCTTTTAAGATAAACATACACGCCTACAGAGGTGGCCAAAATTGTGGAAACCCTTTTTTGGGAAAAAGCGTAAAGTAGAAATGCCAACCTTTGGTTACGTTTCCACCCATTTTTCTTCGAATTTCTTTATAACTGCAGCCTCGTCCACTTAATAATGCTATTTTTACATCGCTTTCTGGGCGACCAGTCGACTCTTTGCACCATTACTTTAATTTCATTACGTTTTACAAACTGACTGGATGAAAGAACACAAAAAAAAAACACCCCTCAACCGACTTGATAGCGATCACATAACACACTGACAAATGTCCTCCACTCGGCTTCAATACATGACATCGATCACTGGATCCTACCGCGATCTGATTGGCTCATTGCCAAAACAAGAGGACACCTGATTGGCTCTCATTGGCTCATTGGCTACAACCACATGAAGGGAAGCTAGCTGATATCCACCTAAGCAAGTTGTGCTTCCTGTTTCTGGTTATTTGGCTATATAACTTTTCATAGAATACAGCACAGATAATTGAACAAACCTTGTTGCATTACATTCTTGATTAAATTATCTTTCCTTTGATATATAATTTTATGGTACTACTCCAAAAAAAAGTGGTGTTATTAGCCATCAAACCTCAAAAATACTTTTCCCAAAAGGTTTCCACAATTTTGGCTACTGTCACTGACTCAAGATTCACCCCAAGCTACTGTTTTAATTAATTAATTTGTTAAATGGATAAGCTTGGCTATCTCGCTGCCGAGTGATTCTGAGCAGCTCACAAACATAATAAAAAAAATTACAAAACATTAAAACAGCCAGATCGCTTAAATTAAAAAAAAAGCGGAGAATTTAAAGCAAGGGTGTCCAACCTGTGCAACCTTTAGACCTGTGGACTTCAACTCCTAGAAGTCCACGGGTCTGAAAGTTGCCAAGGTTAGACCCCCACCCCCGATTTACAAGAAAAAGAAAAGGCACTCTGGACTTTAAACACCACAGGCCAAGTTAAAAGGAGAGCCTTGGTGGAGCAGTGGGCTAATGCCTCCTTAAGTAACACCAGCTGCCTGCAATTAGTGCAGGTTCGAGTCCCACCAGGCTCAAGGTTGACTCAGCCTTCCATCCTTCTGAGGTAGGTAAAATGAGGACCCAGATTGTTGGGGGCAATTAAGCTGACTTTGTAATAATGCCGCTTGGGGTGTGTGTGAAAGCCCTAATAAGCAGGCATATACATAGAATGAAGGCTACTGCTAAGCTTGTAAGCCGCCCTGAGTCTTTGGAGAAGAGCGGGATATAAATGGAATTAAAAAAAATAAAAAGGACCTCGGTACGTTCATTAACTGTTCAAGTTAGTGTCGACTCTTTGGAATCACATGAAGAGAGCCACACCAGACACTGACACATACCAGACAGGACAATTTTGGCACGGAACAGGCTTTAATTTCCCAGTTAAGTAGCCAGCAACTTCAAACAACACCAGAGGGCAGCAAAAGACACTGGCTTTTGCAGCCTGAATTATTAAAATGTGCCGGAATGTATAGCAAGCAATAAATTATGAAAGATATATGAATTATAAAAGATATTTGAACTGTAGCAACTCTGCTCTGCATAAAACAGAAACGGCAGCGAAGGGCTAGGGCAGCAATGACGCACGGTCTCCTAATTAATGACTTGCAACAGGAGAAAGAACTATTCCAACTACTAAAGCACAGTCAGTGGACCAATTTGTGTGTAATGAAAGAACGTGGTGTTTTTTCCCCCCTCTCAGCATCAATATCAGGACTGAGCCAAAAAAACAACAACCCACTGCCTCGTTTCTGCCAGGGTAGGATGAGCTGGGGTCCCTGTTGAATATTTTTATACGTGGGAGTGTCGCCATCCTATTCTCTTTCTTTCTTTCTTTCTAAATTGTTCTTTACAATCCTGTTTTAAGCTTGTCTTTTTCTAACTGTTTGGTTTTTATCACCAACTTGCCCAAACTCAGTCTGGAAGTTGGTGCCTCAATTGAATGAATGCACGCACTGTTCGGATTTGGAAACATCAATGCGCCGATTGTTATTGTTTTACGTCTGAAGAAGGAACTTGTTGGTTTCTTAACCGGGCAGAATCAGAAATCAAGAAGAGGCCTGCGTTGGCCAATAAAAGAAAATATTTGTAGCTCAGGGGAGGGGGGGGGGTTGAAAAATGAAAGGTCCTTGGTGCTCTCCCGAGCTGGGTTGTTTTCTTGCAGACGTTTCATTGCGTCAGCATTGAACGTGTTCCTTAGTTTGAATAACGAAACGTCTGCAAGAAAACCACCCAGCTCGGGAGAGCGCCAAGGACCCCCTCATTTTAACTTTGGTTTGAAAAAAGCAACAAACCAGAGACTCGAGCTCAAACTTGTCTAGCTAACAGGAGTGGTCAAACAAGAATAATCAGGCAAGGCGCATGCATGCTTGCATTATCATGAGCAACCCAAGTGCGGTTTATTGCTCTATCTCAACTAGACCAATGTTATTCTGGGCAGCAGCTCCGAGCTCCTTCGGCATTGGACAGAGTGGAACAAAGTAGGTCACCCTGCTTTTATAAAGACGTAGGAAGAGAAAACCATTTTAGCAACCGAAACGGGTTTGTTTGGAAAACAAGGAGACACGTGTCCTTATAAAAGACACCTGTCTCCCTTGAAAGGAAACGAAAACTGTCAACCACACTCTTCCACACACAAGATCCTGAAGCTGAAAAGAAGCTTGTTTCTTAATTTCTTGAAAGGCGGGATGCAAATTAAGAGCGGGAATAAAAAAAAAAAAAGCGCGCATGAAGAAAGGCTTTGGGTGAAGAGACAGGCCAAAAAAAAACAAAAAACATCGGTGGCAATTAAGCCAACCTGCTCTTTACGGACCCTCTTTGCCCAATTCAGTTTACCGCCACAAAAATGAGCCTTGGTGGAGCAGTGGGCTAACGCCTCCTTAAGTAACACCAGCTGCCTGCAATTAGTGCAGGTTCGAGTCCCACCAGGCTCAAGGTTGACTCAGCCTTCCATCCTTCCCAGGTAGGTAAAATGAGGACCCAGATTGTTGGGGGCAATTAAGCTGACTTTGTAATAATGCTGCTTGGGGTGTGTGTGAAAGCCCTAATAAGCAGGCATATACATAGAATGAAGGCTACTGCTAAGCTTGTAAGCCGCCCTGAGTCTTCGGAGAAGGGCAGGATATAAATGGAATAAAAATTTAAAAAAAAGAAGAAAAAAAAGAAAAAGAGCTGGCTTGTTACAGTCCGTGAAAGGAAAAGAAAAAAAGAAGAAGTAAAAGAAGGCAAAATTCTGCCATCGATGGATAGGTCTTTTGTTTCGCTCAAATCCATTTTGGGAGGCGGAGTCAAAACACCCGTCTTGTAGAGCAAATTCTAAAACCAAAAGAGACGGACGATCTCCTAGCGGAAGGAAAAGGGATGCAGGAAAAGCATCCGAGCAACCAAGAATGCTTTTAGAAAAAAACGAAACATATTTTGGGGGGAATCATGTCACACACACCCCGCCCAAATGGGATTGCTTGCCCCGCTCGTGCCAGCAGAAGGAGCATGCTGCGGACCCGTTGGCCACGGAACGGCAGAGACCAGGAGAAGGGCCTTTTCTGCTGCAGCTCCCACTGCTGGAACATCGCGCTCCTCGAGAGCCGACATCCCCCCCCACCCATCCCCCATCTTCCAAAAGAGCCTTAAAACCTGGCTCTACCGATTTTTTTAGCCTGGCTAGGGGACTTTCACAATAGAGGAGTGGACTAGTGGACTAGGAGGAAGATGCACCGTTCCCCCACTGCATTTTCTTTAACTTATTTAAGCGCTGTTTATTTTAATATTTAATGTTTTAGTGCAGGGGGGAGCTTGGTGCTCTCTGAGCTTGCTTGTTTTCTTGGAGATGATTGCTGGAATTGGGTACGTCTAGTTTAACGAAGAGAAGGACTTGGGGTGACATGATAGCAGCCTTCCAATATCTCAGGGGCTGCCCCAAAGAAGAGGGAGCCAAGCTATTCTCCGAAGCGCCCGAAGGCAGGACAAGGAAGCAAAGGATGGAAACTCATCAAGGAGAGAAGCGACCTAGAACTAAGGAGGAATTTCTGACATTGAGAACAATTAATCAGTGGAGCTACCTGCCTCCAGAAGCTTTGAATGGTCCAACACTGGAAGTTTTTAAGAAGAGACTGGACAGCCATTTGCCTGAAATGGTACAGGGTTCCCTGCCTGAGCAGGGGGTTGGACTAGATGACCTCCAAGGTCCCTTCCAACTCCGTTATTAGGTTATTCCTTCACATCACCATTCAAAAGGATGAAACTCACATCATCATCATCATCTATTATTATTATTATTATTATTATTATTATTATTATTATTATTATTATTATTATTATTATTAATGTTTCATCATCCAGACTACAGCAGTGGCCAAAATTGTGGAAACCTTTTGGAAATGCCACATTTGGTTAAGTTTCCACCACTTTTTTTAAAAAAATTCTTTATAACTGTAGCATCGTTCACTTAATAATACTATTTTGCATCGCTTTCTGGGTTACCGGTCATCTCTTTGCACCATTACTTTAATTTTATTACATTTTACAAGCTCACTAAATGAAAGAATACACACAAAAAAAACCAAACGACTTGATAGCGATCACACAGGTAAAGGTAAAGGTTCCCCCGCACATGCGTGCATTTACACAATGCCTAGTGGATTAGTTTAGCAACTCGGTCATGTCTAGCTTTGTAATCAGTTTGCGCGATTTTGCTGCACTCACATATTAAATGTGAATCAGTTTCAACTTTGTCGTTGCAACGTCGGCAATTTGGATTGTCAGTGGATTTTTGTATCTTCGCTTTCATGGCATTAGTTTGTAGTGCTTGTTCTTGAGCAGCCAGTATTAAGCCTTCCGTTTCCTTCTTGATGGTTCCCATCTTAAGCCATGCCCATGTCAAGTTGTTGTCGCATTTTCCTTCAATGTTTTTCAAATGCTGTCCATGCAAAGCTTTGGTTCTCCATCTATTTAATCCGTCATCCAGCCGTTTTTCCTTATATTCTGCCTTTTGTTTCTATTATTTTTATAATGCTCTCGGTTTTCACAGCCTGCAGCAATTTTTCTGTACTTTGATTCACACAGTCGTTTAAACTTTGTTTTTCTTCTTCTACAGTTTGGTGGACTTGCAATAGCCCTCTCCCCTCTATTTTTCTTGGCAGGTACAACCTGTCGATGTGACTTGGCAGGTACAACCTGTATATGTGGATGTACAGCGTGGTGCGTATTCAAAGGTTTACGCGTTTTCCAGCCTAGGTTTTTCCAGTTCAACCAAAGTCCAATTAATAATTCCAGCTAGGTAGCATATCACTGGGACTGCCCATGTATTAATGGCTTTAATTATAGTAGTAGTAGTAGTAGTAGTAGTAGTAGTAGTAATAGCAGTAGTAGTAGTAGTAGTAGGACTATTGCTATTATTAAGATCTGCGCTGCAGCTAATTAACACTTTATTAGGTATTAGGTAGGCTTTGCACTGGGCTCCTAACCTGCCAGTTGGCCCTGACTTCAGGATGACTAACACAAAGGAAATTTCTACCCTGGAATCTTATCGATTCTCTATTCCCCCAGGAAACACAGGTAAAGGTAAAGGTTCCCCTGCACATGCGTGCTAGTCGTTTCCGACTCTAGGGGCCGGTGCTCATCTCCGTTTCAAAGCCGAAGAGCCAGCGCTTGTCCGAGGACGTCTCCGTGGTTATGTGGCCGGCATGACTAGACGCCAAAGGCGCACGGAACGCTGTTACCTTCCCACCGGAGTGGTCCCTATTTTTCTACTTGCATTTTTACGTGCTTTCGAACTGCTAGGTTAGCAGAAGCTGGGACGAGTAACAGGCGCTCACTCTGTTACGCGGCACTCAGGATTCGACCCGCCAAACTGCCGACTTTCTGATCGACAAGCTCAAACCCCAACCGACTTGATAGCAATCACATAACACACTGACAAATGTCCTCCTCTCGGCTTCAATACATGACATCGATCACTGAATCCTACCGCGATCTGATTGGCTCATTGCCAAAACAAGAGGACACCTGATTGGCTCTCATTGGCTCATTGGCTACAAGCACATGAAGGGAAGCTAGCTGATATCCACCTAAGCAAGTTGCGCTTCCTGTTTCTGGTTATTTGGCTATATAACCTTTCATAGAATACAGCACAGATAATTGAACAAACCTTTTTGCATTACATTCTTGATTAAATTATCTTTCCTTTGATATATATTTTTATGGTACTACTCCCCCCCCCAAAATGGTGTTATTAGCCATCAAACCTCAAAGGTACACTTTTCCCAAAAGGTTTCCACAATTTTGGCCACTACTGTAGGTAACATCATCAGTGCTAGTCTAGCAATGGCACTGATGATGTTACCTAGTTTGGGCCATGAAATGTCTGCAAGAAACATGCAAGCTCAGAGAGCACCAAGGACCCCCTCAGGTCAACCCTGAGTACAAATATCCTCCTTTATTAGTAATCATAATCATATCATAATAGTAAAGTTGGGAGGGACCTTGGAGGTCATCTAGTCCAACCCCCTGCTCAGGCAGAATATCATTTCAGGCAAATGGCTGGCCAGTCTCTTCTTAAAAACTTCCCGTGTTGGAGCATTCAGAGCTTCTGGAGGCAGGTTGTTCCACTGGTTAATTGTTCCAACTCTCAGGAAGTTTCTCCTTAGTTCTAGGTTGTTCTGTTGTTTTAACGCTTTAGGATGCTGAGAGCGGGCCTAGAATTGTTTAGCGATGGGTGGCATATAAATTTAATAAATAAAAATAAAAATATTTTTCCGCAGGATCAATTCATTTTAGTTAGAACCACAGGAAATACTTTTCAATACGTCCAGAGTTAGCCCTTCCAAATACTCTGACGGCTCTAGACAGTTAACAACAGAAGGGGACACTGGCTTTCTATCACAATGTCAAACAGCACGTCTTCACGCCTAATTTCCTGCACAAGAAAAATATCCAGGTCATGGTTGTCCCAAAAGTGCTTTTCCAAAGACAACTGGGCTTTTCTGGTTTTTTTCCTTCAAAACATTTCACTTTTCGTCCAAGAAGCTTCTTCAGTCCCGCTAGATGACAATTCCTAATTGACAATTCACAGACCACGACTGTCCTGTCCAGCCTAATGAGACCAGTAGATACAGTGGGAGTAAGGCAGATCCTCAAATACCCTGGCCTCGTGGACCGTGGACAAATAAAAAAAGATCCATTTGCGTCCCACTCAAGCAAGGCAAGGATGTTCAACTGCTTTTCCCTTTCTTTTTTAAGAAAACATAATTAATTAAGGAAGTTAATGCATCTTGAATGTTCCAAGATGCAAGGAACATTTTCTAAATCTTCTAATGATTTCAGCTGATAGGCTTGAACATTTCAGGCAACATTTAAAGCAGGGGTGTCAAAACTGGCAGCCTCTCGGCCGGATGCATCATGCCAAATCCGCGCCCACCCCATTGCCGGCAATGGAGAGAAAAAAGTCGCGATATGTAACGACACGTCACGTGACGTTGCAAGTTTGACACCCCTGATTTAAAGTATCTACCAGACTAGAAACCAGGAGACAATGAGTTCTAGTATCCTCTTAGGCATGAAATCCTGACAGGTGACTTTGAGCCAGCCTCCCTCAGCCCAACTCACAGGGTTGTTGTGGGGAAAACAGGAGGAAGGAGTATTAGTTATGTTCACCATCTTATTTATAAAAATAAGGCGGCATGTTAAGAAAAGAAAAAAACCCCACTTAATTCAATCTTGTGATCATGCAATATTGGAATTCAACATTCTGGAAGCACAAGCAATAGAACACAGCCAAACTAGGGTCTTGGACTTTAAAAGAGCTAATTTCAATAAACTTAGAGAGACCTTGGGAAGAATTCCATGGGTGAGAATCCTAAAGGGGAAAACAACTCAAGAAGCTTGGGAAATTTTGAAAAGTGAGATAATAAAGGCCCAGTCTAGTACAATACCAACAAAGAAGAAAAATAACAGCTTTCAAAAGAAACCAGCATGGCTGCATAAAGAACTCTCTGATAAATTGAAAGATAAAAAGGACTAGTATAAGAATTGGAAAGAGGGGCACATAACTAATTCAGAATATCAGCAAATAGCCCGAGCCTGCAAAGATGAAGTGACGAAAGCTAAGGCTCAAAATGAACTAAGGTTTGCGACCAAAGTCAAAAATAACAAAAAATGCTTCTTTCAACATATAAGAAACAAGAAAAAAGTTAAGGAAATGATTGGTCCATTAGTGGGGGAAAGTGGCAAGAAGGTGACAAGCAATAGGGAGAAAGCAGTACTATTTAACTCGTTTTTTGCATCTGTCTTTACACAAAGGGAAAAAACAGACCAACCTATCAAAAATAGTGCCATAAAAAACAGAATAGAAACGCAAGTTAAGATAGGCAAGAAAATGGTAAGTGAACACCTGTCTAGCCTAGACGAGTTCAAATCACCAGGACCAGATGGATTACACCCCAAGGTTCTCAAGGAACTGGCAGACGTGATCTCAGAAGCACCGAACTATATTTTTCAAAGATCCTGGAGCACTGGGGAACTACCAGAGGACTGGAAGAGAGCTGATCTTCAAAAAAGGGGAAAAAGTAGATCCAAAAAACTACAGACCTATCAGCCTGACCTCAATACCTGGAAAGATTCTGGAAAAGATAATCAAACAACAAATCAGCGAACACCTTGATGCAAACAGTCATCACTAAAAGTCAACATGGGTTTGTCAAAAACAGATCATGCCAGACAAATCTTATTGCATTCTTTGACCTAGTGGACCAGAGGAATGCTGTAGATATAATTTACTTGGACTTCAGTAAGGCATTTGATAAAGTAGATCACAACCTACTACTTGATAAGATAGAAAAATGTGGGTTAGACAACATCACCACCAAATGGATTCATAGCTGGCTGACAGGCCGAACTCAGTGTGTGGTCCTCAATGGAACTGCATCTACATGGAAGGAAGTGTGTAGTGGGGTGCTCCAGGGCTCTGTTCTGGGCCCAGTGCTCTTCAACATCTTCATTAACGATTTGGATGAGGGGATAGATTTATGATTTATTTATTTATTAGTTGAATTTATATACCGCCCTATTCCCGAAGGACTCAGGGCGGTTCACAGGGCAATTAAAACAGTACAAAAAAGAATAAAATGGAATTAAATTAGTACAGGCCCACAATTCCTAATAACAATAAAATTAAAATTTTAAAATTAATTTAATATAATTTAATTAAATACTTTAAAATTTAAAATCCCTCAGTCCAGGCCAGACAATTCGAACAACCAGGTTTTTAAGTCCCGGAGAAAAGAGCGAAGGTCGGGGGCAGTCCGAAGCTCCATCGGCAGTTCATTCCAAAGGGCGGGCGCACTCACAGAGAACGCCCTCCCCCTGGGAATCACCTGCCGGCAATCTCTAACCGGTGAAACCCTAAGGAGGCCCTCCCTGTGAGCGCGCACAGGACGATGGGAGACTAATGCTGGTAGCAGGTGCTCCCTAAGGTAATCCGGAACTCATGGGGAACTCATCAAATTTGCAGACACCAAGCTGGCATTAATAGCCAATACTCCAGAAGACAGGCTTAAAATACAAGAGGATCTGGACAGACTCGAACACTGGGCGCTATCTAACAAAATGAAATTCAATGGTGAAAAAAGTAAGGTTCTACATTTAGGCAGGAAAAATCAAATGCACAGGTATAGTATAGGTGGTACCTTGCTCAATAGTAGTAACTGTGGGAGGGATCTCAGAGTCCTAGTAGACAATCACTTCAATATGAGCCAGCAGTGTGCTGCAGCTGCCAAAAAAGCCAACACAGTGCTGGGCTGCATTAACAGAGGGATAGAATCAAGATCAAGTGAAGTACTAATACCACTTTACAATGCTTTGGTAAGGCCACACCTGGAATACTGCATCCAGTTTTGGTCACCACGATGTAAAAAAGATGTGGAGACTCTAGAAAGAGTACAGAGAAGATCAACAAATATGATTGGGGGACTGGAGGCTAAAACATATAGGGAATGGTTGCTGGAATTGGGTATGTGTAGTTTAATGAAGAAAAGGTTGAGGGGTGACATGATAAGTGAGATTTAAGATGGCGGACGTGCGGGCGGCTGTGTGAGGTTGAGCTCTGCAGGTCCGAGAAGATAGGCGTCTTAGGAGCCCCTCAGGGCTTTTTTCTTTATGCCCGGGGCTGGGGGAAGGGTGGCAGCGATGAATTTTGCAATTGTCTAGGTCTTTTTACCAGCTTGACCGGCGTTTCGCTGGGCTGCCGGTTTGCTTTCTGCTCAGCTGCTCAGCTGGTCGTCGGGAGTTTCCGGCTATGTCGGGCGGTCTTGGCTTCTTCGGCGGCGTTTGGAGTTCCCGGCGGCTGGCGGCGGCGGTGCTGCGGCGGCGGCGACGGAGCTGTTTGCGATCTGCGTGGCCTGCCTTTTCTACCGTTTTCCTTTCGACCGGCCTGCCTCTGCTTTCTGCCTGCTTTCTGCCTGCATCAGCCTAATGGCGACGATAACGGCGGCGGCGGCGTTGTTCCCGGGCCGTTTTCGGGCCACTTTACCATCGACTATTGTGGTCTGGCCTGCTTTTACCGAACCGTTTGTCCCTCTGCCCCCTGGGCCTTTTTGGCCCGTTTCTCATCGGCGGTGGCGGTGGCTCTCCCCGGATTGTTTGCGGCCTTGGCGGCGTTCTGATGGCTACGGTGGCTACGGTGATGGCGGCGGCTGTGTCCATAGCGGCTCAGCGGCAGCGGCTTCGATGACTCAGCGATGGCGTTATGCCCGGTTTGCCAGCCCCCCGGTTGGTTTTGCATATCCCAGATGGGTTGGCACCCCCACTGCTTCTGATGGCCCTGAAGGTTCCTGGGCTAGCCGGTTGATCCCGGTGGAGCCCAGTGGGGCCTTGTGGACTTGGGCCATTTTGAAGGACTTTGGAAGATCGGCGGGGAATTTAATGGACCTGGGGGAGCCAATCTTTGTTGACCACAGTCTGGAAGGCCCCAATAATTATCGAACTGAGGGCCTATGGACTGGTGGTCAGTTACAACCTCTAGGAATGACGAGACAACGGGGGACTTGGCTGTTATCAGAATTGACTATGATGGCTTGTTTTTGCTTTTACAATCGACTGCACATTGCCCCTTATACCCCAAAGGACAGAGAATTCTGGGTATTGGCCATTGTGAGAGAATGGCCGAATTTACATCTCCTGCCCCTAGAGGTGAGAGCTCTATGGGGCAGGCCATACCCAGTGGGGTTGCTCCAGACTTCCATCCCCCCCCCCCGAGAATTGGCTCTGTAGCCGTAGTGAGAGGACGGTGGTAGGCCTGCCCGGGGGGCTTATCCAGCTGAGTGGCAGCGGCTGGACGGAGGCCTGGGACTCCCTCTCCGAATAGATCCTCCTCATGGACTATCATCTATGGACTGCCTGCGATTCGGACTGCTATTTATGCCTTCCTTTAAATATTCGTCCACGGACTTGTGCGCCCTCAGGGGTGCTCCCCCCTCCTGGGTGCGACCCGCCTTGCCAGCCGATTATAACCTCGAGGAAGGGCCCATTTATTGGGACCCTGAGAGTTGGCTGGGCACGGGTAGGGGCCTTCGACGTAGACCTAATAAGAGGCCCCTGATTATTTTTCTTTCAAAATTTTTTAGGGGGTTAGGGAGGCGGGAGGGTTCTTTTGGTTGTTTGGATAAGGGGGGCTATCCAACTACCGCTGTTCTGGCTAGGGCCGATGGAGATCGCAGGGGGGAGGAGCGGGGGTCGGTCACCTCCAGGGCTCCAGGGCTGGTCGTGGGGCTACCTATTCCCACGACATCAGGGAATGGCAGCAGATGGAGGAGCAGAGGGCCGTATCGATCTCAGGGAAGGCCTCTCCGCTACTTACAAGCGGTGAGGCACTCCGACCCTCTGGCTCTACCCCAAGGTCCCGGGAGTGAGGGTGTGCAGCCCCCTGAGCTCCGGCTGGTGTATTTGAACGCCAGGTCCGTCTCTAATAAGGCTCCTCTCGTTCGTGATCTGGTCGAGGGTGAGCAGGCGGACCTGGCTTGCATCACGGAGACTTGGTTGGGCCCAGAGGGCGGGATTCCTCTGGTTGACCTTTGCCCACCAGGTTTCCGGGTGCTGCACCGGCCTCGGGCTCAGGGTAGGGGTGGGGGTGTGGCTGTTGTTATGAGGGAGACCTTGTGTCCGCGGGAGGCCACTGTTCCTCAGATAGTCGGGTGTGAGTCTCTCTTTTTGAGATGCGGCCCTGGTGCGCAGTTGGGCTTGCTGCTGGTGTACCTTTCGCCTAGTCACGCAGCAGCAGCCCTGCCTGAGCTGCTCGATGTCCTCTCTGGGCTGGTGGTTGAGTTCCCGAAACTTATAGTTTTGGGGGACTTCAACCTACCATCACTGGGAGGATCATCTGAGTTGGCCCGGGAGTTCATGGCTTCCATGACGGCCATGGACCTGACGCAGGTAATTTCGGGACCGACTCATGAGGGAGGCCACACCCTTGACCTAGTTTTCTTATCTGGACGGTGGTTAGATGATCTTGGTGGGGGCTCTCCAATTATTATGCCCCTGTCATGGACCGATCATCATCTCCTGCGGCTGGTCTTCCGTTTTGCCACCCCCCGCCGTGGGTGTTTGGAACCAATTAAATGGTACCGCCCCAGACGCTTAATGGATCCCCAGAGGTTCCAGGCAGCTCTGGGGTCCCCACCTGCCTCCCTTGCTCACAGCTCGGCAGATGCCTTAGTGGAAGCCTGGGAAAGGACGGCCACTGAGGCTCTTGACCGAGTTGTACCCCTGCGGCCCCTGACCCGGTGCAGATCCCGTCGAGCTCCATGGTTCTCTGCGGAGCTTCGGGAGATGAAGCGTCGGAGACGGGGCCTAGAGAGCGGTTGGAGGTCCAGCCGATCCGAATCCGACCGATTGCGACTAAGAGCCTACATTAGGTCTTATCTCGCTGCGATAAGGGAGGCGAGGTCTAACCACTTCGCCACCCTTATCGCGTCCGCAGATAATCGCCCGGCCGCCCTGTTTAGGGTGACTCGCTCCCTCCTAAATCGGGAGGTGAGGGAGGATCCCTTGCAGGGCCGTGCCGAGGAGTTTAACCAACATCTGTCGGACAAAATCGCTCGGATTCGGACCGGTCTGGACTCTAACTGGGCAGAGTCTGACGATCAGGACACGGGTGGTCTTGTCGATATCACCTGGGAGGAGTTTGATTCTGTGACTCCGGAGGAAGTGGACAGGATCATGGGGAGGCTGAGAACCACCACATGTTTATTGGACCCGTGCCCTTCCTGGCTGGTCTATGCAGCCCGGGAGAGGACACGCAGCTGGTTCCAGGCAGTTATATCGGCTTCTTTGAGTGAGGGTATCTTCCCCGCCGTCTTGAAGGAGGCGGTGGTGAGGCCTCTCCTCAAGAAGCCTGCCCTGGACCCAGCTGTATTGAACAACTTTCGTCCTGTCTCCAACCTCCGCTTTCTTGCGAAGGTTGTTGAGAGTGTGGTGGCGCATCAGCTCCCTCTGGTCCTGGATGAAGCGGATTATCTAGACCCTTACCAATCGGGTTTCAGGCCCGGGCACAGCACGGAGACGGCATTGGTCGCGCTGGTGAATGATCTCTGGAGGGCTCGGGACAGAGGGCATTCCTCTGTTCTAGTCCTATTAGACCTCTCGGCGGCTTTCGATACCATCGACCATGGTATCTTGCTGCGGCGTCTCAGGGGATTGGGAGTGGGAGGCACAGTTTTACAGTGGTTCTCCTCCTATCTCTTGGGACGTTCGCAGTCGGTGTTGGCAGGGGGGCAGAGGTCGACCGCGAGGTCTCTCATTTGTGGAGTTCCTCAGGGGTCGATCCTCTCGCCTCTCCTGTTCAACATCTACATGAAGCCGCTGGGTGAGATCATTCGTGGCTTTGGAGTTGGGTATCATCAGTACGCTGATGATACCCAACTTTTCTTTTCGACCCCAAACCACCCCAGTGATGCCCTCAACGTGATGTCCCGTTGCCTGGAGGCGGTTCGGGTCTGGATGGGGAGGAACAGACTTCAACTCAACCCCGACAAGACTGAGTGGCTTTGCATACCTTCATCCCGGGTTTATTCGGACATTCCACCTCTGGCTATGGGGGGTGAACTATTACCCCCCGTAGATAGGGCTCGCAACTTGGGAGTCCTCCTAGATTCACGGCTCACCTTAGAAGACCACATAGGAGCTGTGACTAGGGGGGGCTTCGCCCAGGTTCGCCTGGTGCGCCAGTTGCGGCCCTATCTTAGCCGGGATGATTTGTGCACGGTCACTCATGCGCTCGTGTCCTCTCGTCTGGACTACTGCAACGCTCTCTACATGGGGCTGCCCTTGAGGACCACCCGGAAGCTCCAACTGGTACAGAATGCAGCCGCGAGAGTGGTGTTGGGAGTCTCCCGATACTCCCACGTTACACCTCTGCTCCGTGAGCTGCATTGGTTGCCAGTTGTCTTCCGGGTGAGATTCAAGGTACTGGTAACGGTGTTTAAAGCCCTCCATGGCATGGGGCCGGAGTACCTTAGGGAACATCTGCTGCCGGCATCAAGCTCCCTGCGCCCTGTGCGTTCCCACAGAGAGGGCCTCCTCAGGGTGCCACCGATCAGAGAATGTCGATTGGTGGCCCCCAGGGGGAGATCCTTCTCTGTGGGCGCTCCGGAGCTGTGGAATCAGCTACCGGTAGAGCTCCGGATGGCGCCCGATCTTCGCTCCTTTCGTCGCGATCTCAAGACATTTTTGTTTGTACAAGCTGGCCTAGCCTGATGGGGATCGGTGGGGTTGTTTTATTTTTGCTCTTTTAATTTTATCTCGGGGTTTTTTAGAACTGTACTTCTATTGTTTTTAATTAGGGCAATTGTTTAATCACTTTTTAATGTTTGTATTGGCTATTTTATTCTGCCCTGTGAACCGCCCTGAGTCCTCAGGGAGAAGGGCGGTATATAAATGTTATTAAATTAAATTAAATTAAATAGCAGTGTTCCAATATCTCAGGGGCTGCCCCAAAGAAGAGGGAGTCAAGCTGTTCTCCAGGGCGCCTGAGGGCAGGACGAGAAGCAAGGGATGGAAACTAGTCAAGGAGAGAAGTAACCTAGAACTAAGGAGAAACTTCCTGACAGTCAGAACAATTAACCAGTGGAACAACCTGCCTCCAGAAGTGGTGAATGCTCCAACACTGGAAGTTTTTAAGAAGAGACTGGACAGCCATTTGCCTGAAATGGTATAGGGTTTCCTGCCTGAGCAGGGGGTTGGACTAGATGACCTCCAAGGTGCCTTCCAACTACTTATTATTATTATTATTATTATTATTATTATTATTATTATTATTATTATTATAGTTTTGGGTGACTGGATATGATTCTGTAGCTAGATATGCAACCTTTGAGTTTAAACATTTGTTCATCTCACAACGCATCAGGTGTGGAGCAACGTGAAGGAGTGTAAGGACAATCAATTAAATAGGAGCCAGCCGTGTGCTACCGCCTGCCAAAATAGCCAACAGTCCAAGGCTGCATTAACAGAGGGATAGAATCAAGATCACACGAGGGGTTAATACCGCTTTACAAGGCCTTGGTAAGGCCACACTTGGAGTGCTGCATCCAGCTTTGGTCACCATGATGTAAAAAAGATGTGGAGACTCTAGAAAGAGTACAGAGAAGAGCAAAAAAGATGATCAGTGGACTGGAGGCCAAAACATAGAAGGAACGGTTGCAGGAAATGGGTATGTCTAGTTTAACGAAGAGAAGGGTGAGGGGTGACCTGATAGCAGCCTTCCAATATCTCAGGGGCTGCCCCAAAGAAGAGGGAGTCAAGCTATTCTCCAAAGCACCTGAGAGCAGGACAAGAAGCAATGGATGGAAACTAAATCAAGGAGAGAAGCAACCTAGAATTAAGGAGAAATTTCCTGGCAGCTAGAACAATTAACCAGTGGAACAACCTGCCTCCAGAAGCAGTGAATGCTCCAATACTGGAAGTTTTTAAGAAGAGACTGGACAGCCATTTGTCGGAAATGGTACAGCGTTTCCTCCCTCCAAGGTCTCTTCCAACTCTATTATTATCATTATTAATTATTATTATTATTATCTTTTATTCATTAAACATGAACCTCAGTCAACTGAACACTTAAATTGACTGGCACTAATGGTTGACACGGGCTGCTGCCAGCATCCTAGGTATCAACCAGGTATTTCCTTAAAATGTAAGATGTTCCGAGTAGCGCAGTTTTTTGTAGCATTACTGGAGTTATTGCAGGAAGCTGCAGTTCCTTGATGTATTTTGTAAAGTTTTTGGACACGGTTCCCAGTGCCCCGATGACAATGGGTATCCCTCTTACGCGTTTCATCCATAATTATGCAGTTTCGATGGCCAGGTCGCGGTATTTCGTAATTTTTTCCAGTTCTTTTTCTTCAACTCTGGCATCTCCTGGTACAGCGATATCAATCAGCTATCTGCTTCGGTTCTCTACGACTGAGATATCTGGCATGTTGTGTTCTGAATGGCCATCTGTATTCGGAAGTCCCACAAGATCTTCACCCTCTCATTTGCGACAACTTTTTCCACTCTATGTTCCCACGACTTTTCGGACACAGGAAAGTCGTGTTTTTTACACAATGCTCAGTGGATTAGTTTACCAACTCGGTCGTGTCTAGCTTTGTAATCAGTTTGCGCGATTTTGCTGCACTCACATATTAAATGTGAAACAGTTTCAACTTTGTCGTTGCAACGTCGGCAATTTGGATTGTCAGTGGATTTTTGTATCTTCGCTTTCATGGCATTAGTTTGTAGTGCTTGTTCTTGAGCAGCCAGTATTAAGCCTTCCGTTTCCTTCTTGATGGTTCCCATCTTAAGCCATGCCCATGTCAAGTTGTTGTCGCATTTTCCTTCAATGTTTTTCAAATGCTGTCCATGCAAAGCTTTGGTTCTCCATCTATTTAATCCGTCATCCAGCCGTTTTTCCTTATATTCTGCCTTTTGTTTCTATTATTTTTATAATGCTCTCGGTTTTCACACCCTGCAGCAATTTTTCTGTACTTTGATTCACACTGTCATTTAAACTTTGTTTTTCTTCTTCTACAGTTTGGTGGATTTGCAATAGCCCTCTCCCCTCTATTTTTCTTGGCAGGTACAACCTGTCGATGTGACTTGGCAGGTACAACCTGTATATGTGGATGTACAGCGTGGTGCGTATTCAAAGGTTTACACGTTTTCCAGTCTAGGTTTTTCCAGTTCAACCAAAGTCCAATTAATAATTCCAGCTAAGTAGCATATCACTGGGACTGCCCATGTATTAATGGCTTTAATTATAGTAGTAGTAGTAGTAGTAGTAGTAGTAGTAATAGCAGTAGTAGCAGTAGTAGTAGAACTATTGCTATTATTAAGATCTGCGCTGCAGCTAATTAACACTTTATTAGGTATTAGGTAGGCTTTGCACTGGGCTCCTAACCTGCCAGTTGGCCCTGACTTCAGGATGACTAACACAAAAGAAATTTCTACCCTGGAATCTTATCGATTCTCTATTCCCCCAGGAAACACATTGAAAGTTAGGTCAGATTTCCACCCAGAAATCTCCAAGGAATGAAGTTTTACCAAACGACAGGACACAGAACAGAGATATCTTGCAGGATTTCTAGGCAAGCCTTATTGAGGACCCAGATTGTTGGGGGCAATTAAGCTGACTTTGTAATAATGCCGCTGGGGTGTGTGTGAAAGCCCTAATAAGCAGGCATATACATAGAATGAAGGCTACTGCTAAGCTTGTAAGCCGCCCTGAGTCTTCGGAGAAGGGCGGGATATAAATGGAATTAAAATAAAATAAATAAATAAATTAAATTGTTCAACTGTAGGGCCTCTGCAAGATCTGACCTCTGGGGACAGAAATCTATTGCCTTTGTCTCAGAGGTAGGAGAGACTGCAAAGGAATTAGGGTATCATTATCAGGCGCCCCCCCCCCAAAAAAAGAGTGCTATTTTAGTGCATCTGCTCTTGCATTATTTGTTGCCCTGAATACGTTAGCATAATCCGGAAACTCTCCTAATGCAATAAAAGGATCCTGTCTGGCGGAATTAGAATAATGGCATTTCTCCCAACATTAGGCGTGGATACCCTGCAGCTATAACCACCTCCCATCCCCCAATTTCTTTGTGCCTACAAAAAGGAGGAAAACTGGTGTGGTCATTTCCAGGCTTGCCCTGATGAAAGAGGCTTCTCTTCACAGCTGCTGTTGCGTAGAGCTCACTCGTGTCTCCCTTTTCAATCTCTTGGGTTGGATTTTTTTTTGTCTGTCTGTCTGTCTGTCTGTCTTATAAACTTGCCTTTGGGTTGCTTTATGTTTTTGTTTTCTGACTTTTTCCCCCCTTACAGTTAAAATGGTTAAATTGCCTGGAGTCCTTGGAAATTGGGCAGCCTGTAGATCAGAGCTGGGCGTTCTAGGCCACATCGCTGTCCCAGTCTGGCTTGCCAATAATTGCTTTTTATTTTGAAGGCGACTTTTTAAAATTTAATTTATGCATGTACGTGTCTGCCTGCCTACTATGCACTTTCGCAGCCCTATTGGTGCAGGCCTCCACAGCGGTCCCAGCTTCTCGGGTGGCCCCTTGGGGAAATTAATTGCCCCACGCCTGCTATAGATGGTTGTTGTTGTTAGCTGCAAAGTCGTGTCCGAGCGACAACGTTCCTCCAGGCCTTCCTGTCCTCTACCCTCTTCTGGAGTCCATTTAAGCTCACGCCTACTGCTTCGGTGACTCCATCCAGCCACCTCATTCTCTGTCGTCCCCTTCTTCTCTTGCCCTCAACCTTTCCCAGCGTTAAGCTCTTCTCCAGTGAGTCCTTCCTTCTCACTAGATGTTCAAAGTATTGGAGTTTCAGCTTCAGGATCTGGCTTTCTAAAGAGCAGTCAGGGTTGATCTCCTCTAGGACCGACCGGTTTGATCGCCTTGCAGTCCAAGGGACATGCAGGAGTCTTCTCCAGCACCACAGTCCAAAGGCCTCCATCCTTTGGCGCTCAGCCTTTCTTACGGTCCAGCTTTCGCTACAGATGGTATGTATGTATAAATAAATTCTTATTAGTGCAAAAATGAATGCAGGATTGAGGAGTTCCATTCCTGACAATGGAGAAGAGAAGGAGGGGGTTACAGGTGCTCATGCTATTATTGCTCACTGTGCATCCTATTCTCCACCACGTGGTCCTCTGCACCTTTTCACAGCATTTCCGGTTCAGAATCTGCATGCGCTTAACATCAGTTATCAGACTGAACTCTAGAAATTGAGAGGAAAATCTCAAGGGGTGAAACTTTTCTCAGTGAAAGCCCATAAAAGCAAGGAAGAGCATGTGCCTCTCAGAGATCCCTTGTCTCGTGCCGGAAGGTAAAACCCCTTAACAAGCTCCTCAAGGAGGACTAATTATGAAATAGGATCAAGTTTAAAACTTAATAAGGGGGTTCATCCCTAAAGTCACTGCCTCCGTTACTCTTTCCCACTGAATATAAAAGCAGACCAGCACAACATTGTTGTTGTGTTCAGGGAAAGAGGCAATTTTCCATGAATAGGAACAGCACGTTTATTAATCTGGTTTTCCACACGCACAGTGCCATTGTAGCTTCGAACAGTCGCTAAGCAAACTCTTGTAAGTCGAGGATTACCTGTACTTCATCACTTTTTTCCTTTTTTTTTTTTTTTTTTGGTCATCAAGTTTTTGACACCTTGCTAGGCGACTAGTGGTACTCGGATGTTGCCATATCCTAAAAGTGGTACGATGGGTGAAAAGGTTGAAAAGCCCTGAGATAGACAATTTATTTTATTTATTCATCTTATTTTATTTGTATACCGCCCTTCTCCCGAAGGACTCAGGGCGGTGAACAGGGACATAAATACCAAAATACCCAAAATACAGAAATTAAAAACAAATTAAACCCTAGTGCCCAAATGCAGAAAATAAATTACATTAAAACAATAATTAAAACAAAACCCATCAGACCAGGCAGGCTTGTTCAAACAAATAGGTTTTTAGGTCGCGTCGGAAGGAGCGAAGGTCGGGAGCCATCCGGAGCTCAACCGGTAAACGGTTCCACAGGTCAGGCGCACCCACAGAGAAGGCCCTCCCCCTGGGGGTCACCAGACGGCATTCTCCGAACGGCGGCACCCTGAGGAGGCCCTCTCTGTGGGAGCGCACTGGGCGGAGGGAAGTTGATGCCGCCCGCAGGTGCTCCCTAAGGTAATATACCTGACCTGGCCAAATAAGATGCCCAGAAGCATGGACCTCATGAACCTCTTTCTGCCTTACTACCAACTTGTAGTTTGTTAGACAAATACATGAACAAATCAAATCTAATGCTCATGGGATTACCATGCTCAGTTCTGCTAGCAGAAACCATAAGTGGCGTCTAGCACTCCCACACGCACAACCAGAAGCATGTCGACAACACCTCTTGTCGTAATAAAAATGAAACATGTACTAGAGAGAAGGCACACGAATCATCTTGAAAGGAATGAAATTTACAAGGGAAGATGATAACAACACACAACCCTTCCTGGCTATCCTCAAGAGCAGAGGGAATGACAGCAAATTAAAAATGCTAATATATTGAAAAGCAACCCACACTAACCAAATGCTCCATTACCGAAGTAACAACCCAATCTCCCACAAGAACAGAGAAAGATCTTCCCCAGCAGCGTCATTCAGACAAGTGCCAACACAACACAGCAACTTAAAGCACCAGAAAAAGCAATCAGACTGCCTATTATACATCCTCCGACACAATGGGTACCCGCTCAACTTTATCAAAAGGTCCACTCAAACCACTATAGCACAACCAGCGTAAGCGACAGAAAGGACAACACTACATCCAAAAGTCTCAAAACCACCATTACAACCACACATCATGGGAACACACAGACAAAAGCTCTCCCAAGCTTCTTAACCGAAAGACGCAGTAGCCCAAGAAGAAAAAACATGAGTTATCTACAATATAGAGTGCAAAGATTGTAACAAACAGTAGGTATACTGTATGGGATGAGCTAGGCAGATTAGCAGAGTCAGGAGCCTGCCATTTAGGAGTCAGAAGACACAATAAAAAAATTAATCTCACAACACGTGGACAGACTCATCTATAGTATTAGCAGGTAACTGACCAACCCAAATCCAAAAATGCAAGGGAATTCCTGAAAACATAATAGCCAGACAAATTAGCCATCAACAGTCCCATAAACCATATTTACACACAACTCAAAAAAAGACAACCATCCCCCTAAAATGAAAACAAAAAGAACAGAACAGATCTTCCCCAGCAGTGTACACCCAGATAAACAGAGATTAACGCTAGACAAACAATCAGGCAGAAATCAATATCCTAATCAAGGAACTACCAAGAAGAAAACCACATCCCCACCAACCAACACTGGTACTGTATATAAACAGGGATCAGACCCTACATTTCCTCACACTGATGATGGAACCTACAGTTGCAAGAAAAAGTATGTGAACCCTTTGGGATTACGTGGAGTTTTGCATGAATTGGCCATAAAATGCGCTCTAAACGTCATGTAAGTCACAACAATAGAAAAACACAGTCTGCTTAAAATAATACTACACAAACATTGGCGGTTGTCGTGTTTTAATTGAACATAAGATGGAAACATTCACAGTGCAGGGTGGAAAAAGTATGTGAACCCCTAGCCTAATGACTTCTCCAAGAGCTAATTGGAGCCAGGAGTGAGCCAACCTTGACTCCAATCAGTGTGATGATATTGGATGTGTTGCTGACAGCCCTCCTGCCCTTTAAAAACACACACCTGTTTTGGGTTTACTGGTCTCAAGAAGCACTGTCTGATGTGAACCATGCCCCGCAGAAAAGAGTTCTCAGAAGACCTACGATCAAGAATTGTTGACTTGCAGAAGACCTACGATCAAGAATTGTTGACTTGCATGAAGCTGGAAAGGGTTACAAAAGTATCTCCAAAAGCCGTGATGTTCATGTGTCCACGGTATGACAGACTGTCTACAAATGGAGAAAGTTTAGCACTGTTGCTACTCTCCCTAGGCGTGGTCGTCCTGTAAAATTGACTGCAAGAGCACAGCGCATAATGCTTAACGAGGTAAAGAAGAATCCTACAGTGTCAGCTAAAGACCTACAGAAATCTCTGGCACATGCTAACATTTCTGTTGACACATCTACAATAAGGAAAACATTAAACAAGAATGGAGTACATGGGAGGACACCACGGAGGAAGCCATTGCTGTCCAAAAAAAAATATTGCAGCACGTTTGAAGTTTGCAAAAGAGCACCTGGATGTTCCACAGCACTACTGGCAAAATATACTGTGGACAGGTGAAACCAAAATTGAGTTGTTTGGGAAAAACACACAACACCATGTGTGGAGAAAAAAAAGGCACAGCACACCAACATCAAAACCTCATCCCCACTGTAAAACACGGCGGAGGGAGCATCATGGTTTGGGGCTGCTTTGCTGCCTCAGGGCTTGGACGGATTGTTGTCATTGATGGGAAAATGAATTCCAGAGTTTATCAGGACATTTTGCAGGAAAATGTACGACCATCTGTCCGCCAACTGAAGCTCCGCAGAGGATGGGTGATGCAACAGGACAATGACCCAAAGCATACAAGTAATTCAACAAAACAGTGGCTTCAACAGAACAGAATACGCCTTCTGGAGTGGCCCAGTCAGAGTCCTGACCTCAAACCAATTGAAATGCTGTGGCATGACCTTAAGAGAGCGATTCACACCAGACATCCCAAGAATATTGCTACACTGAAACAGTTTTGTGAAGAGGAGTGGTCCAAAATTACTCCAGATCGTTGTGCAGGTCTGATCTGCAACTACAGGAAACGTTTGGTTGAGGTTATTGCTGCCAAAGGAAGGTCAACCAGTTATTAAGTCCAAAGGTTCACATACTTTTTCCACCCTGCACTGTGAATGTTTCCATCTTATGTTCAATTAAAACATGACAACAGCTAATGTTTGTGTAGTATTATTTTAAGCAGACTGTGTTTCTCTATTGTTGTGACCTACATGACGTTTAGAGCGCATTTTATGGCCAATTCATGCAAAACTCCACATAATCCCAAAGGGTCCACATACTTTTTCTTGCAACTGTAGTTGGGTAATGAAACACCTGCAAACTATCAAACTCAGAGAGCACCAAGGACTTCACAACTGAACTCTACATATTCTCTTCTATTGGAATGCCACGGATTGCAACTTACATATTTAAAGGAGATTGTCTTAGGATGGAGTTTCAACGTGAATGGATGCTTTCAGCATTTCCAAAAGTTACAGTGCCTCTTAAATCCCCCCAAATCCAAACAGGTTCTCAACTTTTGGCCCCAACCACCCTGGACCACAAAAGGAAGGGCGAGGCACATCCCTGCTTTAGGGAAGTGAGTGAAAAAGTAAATCTACCAATACCTAAACTAAATGGGGTGCATACATACCATTCTCCGTTTTTCAAAACTGGAAACTGAATAGCTTGTTTGGCATATCTCAATGGCTATTGGTAGGGAAGGGAAATCAAATGGGTGATGGGGAGAGGGGGTTGACTTACTTTTTTTAACAGCAGGAAATTTCCTCCACGTGCAGCAAATTCTTCCTCTTCTAGGAATTATCAGATGATCACACAATGCTGAACATCTCATCTAAAAGTTAGAGGAAAAGAAAAACAATGTTTGCCTTCTTTTGCAGAAAAGTCTGGTGTTTTCACTTTCTTTTTAGAAAAGAAGGCATCATAGGGGAGTGAGCAGACAGAGCCCAAAGCTAATAATTAAAAAAAAACACTGGAGAAACTGCTGCTATCACCTTTATTTGGAAGAGGCAGCTGCTAATATTTATCTTCAGATAGATAGATACAGTCATGCTCGAAATTGTTGGCACCCCAGAAATTTTTCCAGAAAATCAAGTATTTCTCTCAGAAAAGTATTGCAGGAACACATGTTTTGCTATACACAGGTTTATTCCCTTTGTGTGTATTGGAACAGAACAAAAAAAGGGAGGAAAAAAAGCAAATTGGACATAATGTCAAACAAAACTCAAAAAATGGGCTGGACAGATAGATGGATGGATGGATGGATGGATGGATGGATGGACGGACGGACGGACGGGCGGACGGACAGACACACACACACAAACACAAAAAACATTTGGGGGAGAGCATGCTGCATTGAATGACTGACATTTTTTGTAGTTATACCAGTTCAAAAAAGGAGCAGTGGGAAAGATCTTCTATACACATATACACAGCACTGGATGGATTTGTTAAGATTCAAGGTGTGTGTGTGTGCGCACGTGCGCGCATCAGTTTTGCATCCCTTTTAAAGTTAAGAGAAAAAGCAAAACAAACAATATACAAAAATACATATACGTTATGAAAAAATACATAACAAATGATTTAAAAATAAATGAAAAATACAACAAAAAGGTCTAGAGTATATATGGTTAAACAATTGTACGTATAACTATCTAATAAACACATACACACGGATATAGTGCACTTACGTCACTATCATGCTTTTTTTAACCTACTGTACTCTGTATAAATGATAAATGATATTTCCTTATATTTATCCATACAAAATCTACATCGAGACGCAATCCGCTCATAGGTAGCAGGTGTAATCAGGTCTTCAATCCACTGGGTAAATGGGGCCGCACTTTTATTTTTCCAATGTGGCAATATTTGTCTTTCAGCTATACCGGTAATAAGGGCATGGAGAATCCATTTAGGTTGCTTGGTATATAATTCAAGAGATTACCCTCTGAGAACTGTAGCTTTTGTCACATTTACATAGCCCACTACTTTCTCCAAAACTCAGTAACTATAAGATACTGTATAAATATGTGCTCTAAAGAAGCATTGTCCTTATTGTCCCAAAGATGCTTTTTCAAAAGGCAACTGGACTTCCTTTGTTTTCCCTTGGAGACATTTTGCTTCTCAGCCAAGAAGCTTCTTCAGTTCAAGGAAAAACTAAGAAAGGCAGTCCAATTGCCTTTTGAAAAAGCACCTACGAGGGCCACCATGACTTGGATGACCGAGAATCTCCATTGACGTTGTCCTTATTACATCTCCAACAAAATGCTGCCCTGGACAACCCTTTTTTATAGAAATGTGATGGATTGTGATACATTATAAATATTATTCTGCTTGTATATAAGTCATAGGTTATCACAGTGATAACAGCCAATTTTGTCTTAAATTGTGAACCCGGAAAAGCAATTTCTAACTGGAAAGAAGGCATTTCAAGTTTTAAATATTTCAAATTCAAAACATTTTGCCTGCATCTAATACTCAGCAGCTTTCTGGGTAACAATGCAAGTAGTCCTTGACTTACAACCATTTGCTTACTGACTATCTTGAGGTTAAAACGACACTGCAGAAGTGACTTGTGGCCACTTTTTCACATTTAATGAGCATTGCAGCATCCCCACAATCACTTTTACAGAATGTGGGTGCTTGGCAACGGACTCCTAATTATGACAGTCGCAGTATCCCAGGGTCACGTGATCCCCTTTTACAACTTTCTGACAAGCAAAGCCAATGGGGAAAGCCAGATTCACTTTAACAACCTTGTTACTAACTTAACGGCTACAGTGATTCACTTAACTCTGGCAAGGAAGATCGCAGAATGGGGCAAAACTCAGAAATGCTGAGCTCAGTTGCAGCCATAAGTCAAGGACTACCTATACAGAAGTGTTCTGTCATGGTCTTCTTCCAAGTTTCACTTGGAAGTTTCACTTCCTAGTTTAGCCTAAAGACCTAACTTTTCCTGGTCGTCTCCCATTCATGTACCAAACAGTTCCTAAACTATTTATCTTCAAGATTAGCCAGACTTGGCTGAGAGCTGCTATCTAGTTGGGCTAGCCCAGGGGTAGGCAGCCTTGGCTCTTTTATGACTCATGGACTTCAACTCCCAGAATTCCTGAGCCAGCCATGCTGAGGGAAAAGGGAGAGGTCTCCAAGCTGAGCCATGCTGGCTCAGGAATTCTGGGAGTTGAAGTCCACGAGTCATAAAAGAGCCAAGGTTGTCTACCCGTGTGCTAGGTGAAGTCATCTTCAGGCATGGGGTGAACTCTTGTTACTGAGTGATGCAGTCGTAGAGCGTAGCAATATAACATGACCACATTGCTTAACAATGGCAATCTCAGTAGTCCCTGGTGTCATCGTTAAGTGAGGTTTATAGGTTGTGAAGCGAGGACTTTCTCACCACTTCCTGCCAGCTTTGAACAACCAGTCAGTGGTGACGCTATCAGGAAGTTGCAAGTTCCAGGTGGCAGGCTGGTGGGGGAGGGTTTGTAAGGGTATGCAGGTATCCGGCATGAGTGCAGTGGGGCATGGGTTGATGGCTGCCAGGTGCGGGAGACTCACCTGAGTGATTTATAACCTGCCAGTTTCCCCATTCATTTTGCTTGTGGGAAGCTGGCAGGAAAATTACAAACATAGACTGTTGCAGCCATTAGAAATGTGAGCCAGTTGCCAAGTGGCTGGATCATGATCACCTGAATGCTGGGATAGCTGGAACTTTGAGGACTATTTGTACTTTCTTGAAATCTTCGCTCTGTAGGGGTGCGGAGGGGATGAAAGGGGAGACAAAGAGGAGATTGCCTACAGAAATTGATGTTTTTTTTAATACTGCAGAATGGAGAGATTGAAGAGGAAAGGATTTCAAGAGAGTATGCAATTTGCTTAGTGCACCTACAGCTTCTCAACCCAGGGTTGCTGGCGCTGTCCTATTGCGTTCGATGTGTACAAGAACGTAAGGCCCCAGAGGAGTGTTTCTCAACATCGGCATCTTTAAGTCCCATAATTCCCATAATTCTCCAGCTAGCATGCTCATGACCTTACATCGTAAATCTATCATAAATTACAATTTGATTTCTGCATTCTGCATTAACTCTGCTTCTTGCAAGCTAATTGGGAAGGAAGCGTGCAGAAGATGGTGATCACATATGTGCAGGTCTGGCTAATCTTGAAGATAAATAGTCTAGGAACTGTTTGGTACATGAATGGGAGATGACCAGGAAAAGTTAGGCCTTTAGGCTAAACTAGGAAGTGAAACAAACCATATTGGAAGAAGACCGTGACAGAACACTTCTGTATAGGTAGTCCTTGACTTATGGCTGCAACTGAGCTCAGCATTTCTACTGCTAAGCAAGACAGTTGTTCAGTGAGTTTTGCCCCATTCTGCGATCTTCCTTGCCAGAGTTGTTAAGTGAATCACTGCAGCCGTTAAGTTAGTAACAAGGTTGTTAAAGTGAATCTGGCTTTCCCCATTGGCTTTGCTTGTCAGAAAGTTGTAAAAGGGGATCACGTGACCCTGGGATACATGTGGCTCTTTCAGCCTTCTCCTGCGGCTCCCAGTCCTCCTCCGCCATTTGCAGAGAGAGAGAGACAGAGACAGAGAGGGGCACTTGCGCTTCCCTTCTCTCTCTCTCTCTCTCTCTCTCTCTCTCTCTCTCTCTCTCTCTCTCTCTCTCTCTCTCTCTCTCTCTCCCCATCTTCTGCTCACCTGGCCTCACACTGTTCTCAGACAAGCTTATTGGGCGGGCTCTCCCTGCCTTGCTGCGTCTCAGCAGGAAGCAGGAAGCAGCAGGAAGCAGCAGAAAGCAGCAGCTCTTTCTCTCTCTCTCTCTCTCTCTCTCTCTCTCACACACACACACACACACACACACACACACACTTTTTTTTACTTAGTGGGGGAAGAGGACTGGCAGACTACTGGCAGGAGAGAGCCAGCCCAATAAGAATGTGTGTCAGCTTGTTGGAGAATAGCGTGAGGCCATGGCCAGCTGGCCAGGTGAGCCGAAGATCAGAGAGAGAGAGAGAGAGAGAGAGAGAGAGGAAAGAGAGGGAGAGGGAGAAGAAAGAGAGAGGGAGAGAAAAGAGAGAGATAGAGAGGGAGAAGAGAGAGAAAGAGAGGAGGGAGAAAATATGAATACATGTTGTTCTTACTGGACTTTTAGTAACAAACATTTAATGAAATATTTTGATTTTTTTAAAAAATTAAGAGATGAGGTATGGGGATAATTGTGCTGTATTTAAAGATGGTAGATAAGCTACTAAAATTGTTTTCACCTGTTGGGATGAAGGAGAAATGGGTCCCCCCCCCCCCGCATAAAAATTTGTTTTCTTTCTAGCAGTTCATTGATTTTATAAATGCAACACACTATAGTTTTTTTTATACGTAGCATAAAGGTAAAAAAGGATAGATGGAGTGTTATCTTCATTTTCGATGTCAAAAGGGTTTTGCGGCTCCCAATGTTTTTGTTTTCTGTGAGAAATGGTCGAAGTGGCTCTTTTGAGTGTTTAAGGTTGCCGACCCCGGCACTAGATCAAACCAGGATAAACAAAAAATAAACCTCTCTTCAGCCAGATCGGCCTCCACAATAGAGAAGTGGACCACCACCACTCTATATTGTAGCCCACAGACTTGGGAGTTTCTGATGGTCTCCTCTCCAAGCATTAAGCAGGTTCAGCCCTGCTAGTGTTTTCAGGATTAGTAAGGAAGTTTAGAAGAACAGGACTAGATATAAGAGGCACCATTACAGTTTATCAACCACCATGGTAATTACTGCTACATAAGCAAACATTATAGTATTTTTATGTTGTGTGAGAAAAGAATGAAGAAAAGCTACAGCTGGGTTTACACACCACTAAATCACACCGCATTGCATTTCTACTCACCCTTGTCTAAGCATGTTTTACAAAGCAAGCACTTTTTTATAAAATCACACAGCCAGGGGTGTCAAACTGCCGGCCCACAGGCCAGACGCGTCATCCGGAAGCAGTGCCCACTACCTGTACTTCGCTTTTTTCCTGGTTTTTTTTTTTTTGGTCATCAAGTTCTGGACACCTTGCTAGGCGACTGGTGGTACTCGGATGTTGCCATATCCTAAAAGTGGTACACTGGGTGAAAAGGCTGAAAAGCCCTGCCCTAAACAACAGCCCGCTGACCCCTGGAAGGCCTAGACCAGTGATGGTGAACTTTTTAAAGACCGAGTGCCCAAACTGCAACCCAAAACCCACTTATGGATCGACGGGTGCCAGGTGGGCATGGCCCATTTGGGGGGGCCACATTGGGTGGGCGTGCCTGTGGTGTTATGGCAGACTGGGTGGGCATGGCCACCATGTTGCTTGTGGGGAGGGACACCTGTGGGGGCCAGGCAGGATTGGGGGAGATCCAGGGGGTGTCTGGCGGGTGGGACGGTGGGAGCAGGAGGCTCGTCCTGCGGGGTGAGGCGAGACAAGGCAGGGGGGAAGGGCAGGGGCGTCATTGCCGCAGGGCAAGGCGAGGCGGGGACTGGGATGACTGCTGCCTTACACCATTGGCCCCCCGCACACAGCGAGCGCATGGGGGCCAACTCTGTCCATCAGCAGCCACAGCCTCCTGGCCCCTCGGTTTCAGTGAGATGTGGCTGTTTGCCTCCTTGCGCGTCGAACCCAATGCAGCTGCCACGAGGCCGTGGAACAAGCCGGGCGGAGATGAGGAACTGGTCCCTGACTCTCAGCGAGAGCGCAGGCACACGTGAAGGCGGAGGGGAATAGCCTGGCCCCGCCTCCCTCTGAGGTGATGGGGCGCGTGCCCACAGGGACGGCTCCACGTGCCGCCTGTGTCACACGTACCATAGGTTTGCCACCACAGGCCTAGACTCTTCCAGGGACTTTAGGAGTAGATGCGGCACATGTGTTAAATTTTAATAATTGTTATTCAATATCTGTAAGCCAAAGCCAAAACAAGCCACACTATTACTCAGCATAACATGTGAATCTACTCCCACAGTGTCTTGCTTCACACATTCACAGCGTTAAAAATTGGGCTGGAGTGGAAGCATTCTATGTGAGCTTCGCTGTCTTAAATGAGGTATATACTCTGACTCTAATTATGACCTACTAAATAAATGCAATCATCTAGTATACAGCATCCACAGCTGAGCAACCTTCCAGAAAAACATCATTAATTGCACAGCTGCTGCAACTTTTTACTGAACAATTAAAAAACAACAACAAATAGAAATATAGACAAAAGGAAGATCCAGCAGTGGCAAGCTTTCCATACTTTATTCAACTCAAATCAGGAAAAAAGTAAAGACAGTTAAGACTGACAATATGTTATATAATTTTAATGATACAACATTTGGGCTACCATATGTAATTAAGTTCAGAAGGTTCAATGATCAATCCTAATTCGATCTTAAGGTCATAGAAGTATTGAAACACATAACAAGGTCCCAGCGCAGCCTCTATAATGGCAAGCCAGTTCCAGCTAGGCTGCACATTAATAATTAACCAGCTCACTATAGGCGATGTATGGATTATATTTTTAATTTGTCCAATGGCAAAGCATGAGTTTTTGGAGAAGATACATATCAGTTTTTCAGGTACAGATCCCATCATTCCCCAGCTAGCAATGCCCACCTAATTACAAAATGCATACTAACAAATCTGAAAGGCACCAAATTGTATTGTCCCATATATCCCCATTTCCTAAAAGTATATGAGATAGCATTCAGTGTACGACAAGGCAATAGGATAAATATCTCAGAGGCTGCCCCAAAGAAGAGGGAGTCAAGCTATTCTCCAAAGCAGCTGAAGGCAGGACAAGAAGCAATGGATGGAAACTCGTCAAGGAGAGAAGCAACCTAGAACTAAGGAGAAACTTCCTGACAGTTAGAACAATTAACCAGTGGAACAACCTGCCTCCAGAGGTGGTGAATGCTCCAACACTGGAGGTTTTTAAGAAGAGACTGGACAGTCACTTGTCTAAGATGGTATAGGTTCTCCTGCTTGAGCAGGGGGCTGGACTAGAAGACCCCCAAGGTCCCTTCCCACTCTGTTATCCTATCCCCGTGGTGGCGAACCTATGGCACGTGTGCCACAGGTGGCACGCAGAGCCCTCTCTGTGGGCACACGTGCCATCGCCCCAGTCCTAGGCCTTCAGCTGGGTTTTATAAAACCTTTTCACTTTAGGCCCCCACTGCCGTGTGCAAAAAAAAAAAGGTTCAATCAACCGATCAGTTTGAACTTCTCGCTGGAAAAAAAAAGATCTCACAAAGTTGGAATTGATTGAACTTTTTAGTCCCACTCAGTCTGCCGTTACCACAGCAGCCCAATGGGCCACACCAATCCAATGGGCCACACTCACCCAATGGGCCACGGCCACCTGGCACCCGATGATACATAAGTGGGTTTTGGGTTGCAGTTTGGGCACTCGGTCTCTAAAAGGTCCGCCATCACTGTCCTATCCTGAATAAACCTCTGTATGGAAGGAACATAAACTAAATTGCAAAAATTAGGAACCCATTGGGGGAAGGAAAGTTAGCACTAGGTATCTCTGGCACCAAAGTTTATATGAACCTATATTAAAGGAGGGTTATATACAGGCAGTTGCCTAGCTACTTGTGCAAGGGAAGAGCTGCCTTCTTGAGGAGTAATCATAACTGTGTTCATCATAGGAGCCCCATTATTTTCAAAAGCAAGGCTGGATGAGAAAAGGTTTTTTTTATTACATGATGTGGTTTGTACAATTTTCTCCCCAAAGACGAAAGATTACTTTTAAGCCTGGGAAAATTGCTGTAAAACATTTTTTGTCACTAAAGTCACCATGCAGATTTAAATTCTTCCTTCCTGTTTTTATACCAAACTGTTATAATTTTGATACTAATGTAGAATATTTAATGTAGAATTTGGTGGGGTTTTTTCTGGCTTTCAGTTATCACAAACTTTGTAAGTATGTGTTAATTTAGGAAATATAGTTTTGTTTAAAACAACATACTGCTGAATAAGCAAATATTTACAAAATATTGACCCTTCATGGTAAAAGCTATGCAAATATGATGCTGGAAATAATATATAGTGCTGCACTAATTTACATATAATGTAGAACTGCAAAATGGTTTCTTCTTCCTTGGGAATGCTTTATAGTATCTTTTTTCTTTATAAAGATTTTCTACAGATCAGAAATATTTGGGACTCCCACAAGCATATTTTAATTTGTATGGCATTATATAAAGGCCTTCCCCCTTTCCCCCCTCATATATATAATATATATATATATATATATATATATATATATATATATATATATATATATATATATATATATATATATGTTTTCTGAGGTTTATATATAAACTGCTCAAAAAATAAAGGGAACACTTAACACAATGTACTGTATTTAATAGTTGGATGTCTTATTTTGTGTTCCCTTTATTTTTTTGAGCAATATATATGTGTGTGTGTGTGTGCGTGCGCGCTAAGTGTTTGTTAAGTATTTTAGAATACCTTGCTAGGCCCCAAACACGAGACAAATCTCATTACCTGTTTCAGCCTAACCTAAGGCCATCCACAAGCTGTAGTCACAATAGTGACAACTCATATTTGTGTAAATTTTTTTGGATTGGTAACAATTAGTCTTTTTTTTTTGGATTGCTAACAATTTGGATTGCCATATTAGTCTCCCTTTATTTCTTTGTTAGCAATCCAAAAAAATTTTACACACACACACACACACATATATATATATATATATATATCTCCTGATCCCTACTTTTGTATCTTCCAAGCTTTTTTTTTTTTTTGGAATATTCAGGGTTAGAAATCTGGCTGGGGGGGAAAAATCTCCAGAAAATGCACATTTATACGAAGGTCTTTACCAATGATGAGTCTCAAACGTGCTTTTTACTTCTTTACTGTAAATTTTATAAACATCACACTATACTACAACGTATCTCGCAGAGTAACCACCATGTTGATCTAATAAAAGCAAGCTAAGGGATCATAGACTAACTATACTGACTGGAAAAAAAAGTGAAACCTCTCAAACACATACCCCAAGTGGAAATGTTGGTCAAAGGAAAGCAAACAGGTGTGTATACACACAGCATTTTAGATCCTCTTGCACTTAGAGAAGTCCACACCTTCACACTGCTTGGTGCCTAGGCATCAGAGGTATTTTATTCTCTCCCCTTATCAGACAAGACTGCAAGATGACTGGGAGGAAAATAGTGGATAGTTTCTTTGATCCAATCCTTGTACCCCTTTGAGCTTTAAAGGACAGGCTCTCTTTAAAATCATAAGAAGGAATGTAGCTGCTCACAGCATTGACTCCCAACCTAAGAGCCCAGATGATCAAATTGGGTCATCTCTGATGACCAAAAAGCATCAAGCAGAAAGAGGAACTGCATGAACCCATATCTAATTAATAATTTTAATTGATGCCTTAGTAGCCATCGAGTATAATGATGTCAGTGTTTCAAAGACCTTTCACAATCTAATTTAACCACAGCTATTGTTTTCAAGGCATGCATCAGACCTATATCTGGCCCCCTCCAGGTGAATTAAGACAACAGCTTCTCACAATCACAATCACTAAGATTCTAAATAGTGATTCTCAACCTTAGGAACTTCTGCGAATTGAACTCCACGCCTCTTCAAGTTGCTAAGGCTAGAGCTAAGACTGCTCTAGAAGAAAGGAAATGAATTCAGGTCCAATGAGCAAAATGGTGAATACTGAGATAAAATTATAAGGAACCCACCAGGCATTAGGCAGCAAAGTTAATATATGCAGTGTGTTTTGAGATTCAGAAACCACTTCTGCTTTTAAGCTGGGCTCTTGAAAAAAAAAATTATTTGTACGCTACTGTCATCAAACAGCCTTTCTGCAAAATGGGTTTCTGCTTAATCTGAAAACTGTGGTTTTTAACGGATGTAAATTGGGAACTTAAGTTCATCTGTGCCATGTTTACAGACAGGCGGTGTTGTTTAATTGACAGAATTTTAAAATGGCTATTCCTGGAGGAGTAGAAAAATGGAGCAGTTTTGTCTTCTGAAACTGTCCCCTCTGCCTTGAATTCAGGTTCTTGCAAAAGTCATTTGTCACTGAGCTCTAACAGTCTGACTTTCTATGAACTGGATATTCTGCAGAATCCCAATTCTAGCATAATGAGTCATTATGTAATGACATAAATAACATGTTTACAAACGTATCTAGCCTAAAAGACTAAAAACTACTGTATTATGGTATATACACAATACAATTAATCTTAAGAGCAAAAGCTTAGATTAAATAAAACTTATTCAAGGATAAAAACTATTTCTCTACTATCTTGGAAGTTGAGCAAATGCTTTCCCTCCATTTAATTTAAAGGGATTCCTTAAAATCCTGCTCTTTACATATGACATAATAGAAAGCACAAGTATTTCTCCATCCTTTTCATACAACACAAAAATGAGGAAGAAAAATGGTCCTTTGTAAAACAACCCAAGTCACAGGTGAACTAAGGAAGAACCATGCTTCTATCATAAATTTCCTTTCTCCACTCTTTCGAGGTAGGTAAAATGAGGACCCAGATTGTTGGGGGCAATAAGCTGACTTTGTAATAATGCCGCTTGGGGGGGGGCAAAAGCCCTATTAAGCAGGCATATACATAGAATGAAGGCTATTGCTAAGCACATTGATTTGTGCTTTAGATTGTAAGCCGCCATGAGTCTTCGGAGAAGGGCGGGATATAAATTGGATTTTATATATATATATATATATATATATATATGTGTGTAAATTACTAACAAAGAATTAAAGGGAAACTGAAATGCATTTCTGACTCATTAGTCGTCATCAGCCGTCATCAATGAGTCAGAAATGCATTTCAGTTTCCCTTTAATTCTTTGTTAGTAATTTACACAAATATAGGAATTGTCCGGTGTGACTACTGCCTGTTCGATAGCCTTCAAGATAGGCTGAAAACAGGAAATAAAGATTTGCCCCATGTTTGGGGCCTAGCAAGGTAATCTAAAGAGTTAACATTTGAAACATATATATATATATATATATATATATATATATATATATATATATATATATATATATATATATATATATGTGTGTGTGTGTGTGTGTGTGTGTGTGTGTGTGTGTGTGTGTGTGTGTCAAATGTTAACTATTTAGATTACCTTGCTAGGCCCCAAACATGGGGCAAATCTTTATTTCCTGTTTTCAGCCTATCTTGAAGGCCATCGAACAGGCTGTAGTCACACCGGACAGTTCATATATTTGCCCCATGTTTGGGGCCTAGCAAGGTAATCTAAATAGTTAACATTTGACGCATATCTCCCCTTGCAGAAAGCTAACAGAGCGAGAGAGATCCTGTGGCTCAAGAGGTAAATAACACTGCCTAATATGCAATCAGCCCAGGTTCGAATCTCAGAAGGGTATGGCTGACTGATGAAGACTAAAGAGTCAGAAATGCATCCCAGTCTCCTTTAATTCTTTGTTAGTAATTTACACACACACACACACACACACACACATATATAATCTTTAGCTCAACAGAAGACAATTTAAAATATCCAGAGCTAGCAAAGCATTTGTTACAAATGTCTAGGTACTACATTTGTGCACAACTTTCCTTAAGCAGTCCGTGTTGCTACTTCAATGTAGTATTTTCTCTATATGTAAGACAGGGGTCTCAAAACTGCTGGCCTGCCGGCGGGACACATCACACAAAAGCTGCACCCACCCCATTGCCGGCAATGGCAAAACTGTCCCGATACGTTGTGCGACGTCACATGAGGTCGCGAGTTTGACATGTCTGATGTAAGACATTTCGACCCATGTCTATGGAGATTCTCAGTCATGGAGATCATGGTTGTCCTGAAGGTGCTTGAACAAAAGTGGGCCTCCTTTGTTTTCTTGAAGACATTTCACTTCTCATCCAAGAAGCTCCTTCAGTTCTGAGGAAGAACTGAGGGGACCTTCTTGGATGAGAAGCAAAATGTCTTCAGGCTAAACCAAAAAAGTCCAGATGCCTTTTGAAAAAGCACCTTTGGGATTTAAACCATGTGCATCCATCCACATTTCTTTCACAACAAAATAATCTCAATGCCCCCTATAACATGAGCATTAAAAACTACTCCAGTAGTAAAACATCCACCAGTAGTAAGTAAGCAATCACAGTATTTCTGACTTAAGGTCCAGTCACCTTCCCTTCCCGATACAGATATGACATGCATTATCTGTACGGTACATATATCCAAACATCCTTTACACACACAATATACCAAAAATCTACACCACTTGTTCCTAACATCTTCCAATTAATGATAAACTCGTGCCCTGCATTCTAAAGAATCTATTGTTTTCTATTGTTAACAGAGATAAGAAAACATGTTGGGATGAAACAATTGGGAAGGAGGGACAACAAATTGGGGGGAGGTGGGGTTGTTTTCTTGTTTTCCTCAAGCATTGTTTAAATGATGCATATCTCTTAAAGGTAGAGGCTGCCCACAGGAGGCAAGCCATGCCTGTTGCTTCCTTTCTGCCCATGAAAGGAGCCATTCGTGAAATAAGACTTGTGGACTTCAACTCCCAGAATTCCCCAACCGGCATGTGCCGGCTGGGGAATTCTTGGGAGTTAAAATCCACAAGTCTTAAAAGTTGCCAAGATTGGAGAGCCTTGCTTTAATACTGTCAGAAGCCAGGACCTCCTCTCCATGCGGGAAGTAGAAAAAAGTGGAAAAATCATTATCAGAGTCCAGGAACGTATCCTAACAACCCGGAGGATATTGTCTTCATCTCCAAGCATGGAGAGAAAGGAAAGAATAACTTGCAAGCACATCCAGATTGGGGAAATAGCACTGGCTGATCAAGCAATGCGTTGACAGTGATTTGTTATAAAATGGATGCAAATTTCCATGAAAAACCAGTAATTATATACGGGGAGGGGGAAGGGGGGGGGGTAAGCAGGCCAGGCTTCAAGTCAGTCTCAACGCATGACTTTCCACAGTTTCCTGGGCAACACGTTTGGAAACTGTTTGCCGTTGCCTTTTTCCTGGGGCTGAGAGAGATGGACCAACTTTGTGCCAAGATCCCAGATTGTGATCAGGTGATTGCAAGCTGTTGTGAATGACACAAGTATGAGGACTTTGTCCTAACTACTTGTGCAGCATTGTTGTAAGTCTGAATGGTCACTGAACAAGTGCTAGTTAAAGAAGTGGCAGGAGAAGGAGAAAAACAACAACACCTGTGCCTGTGTACCATAGTTGTATACCAAGACAACTAGATACAGGCACAGTTTTTGCCATCACTCTGCTTTACACTGAATTCTTGCAGTTCTGTCTAATGTCTATGTATATTAACCCATATAGTGTAGCCCCGTGGTAGCGAACCTATGGCACGGGTGCCACAAGTGGCACACAGAGCCCTCTCTGTGGGCACGTGCGCTGTCGCCCCAGTCCTAGGCCTTCAGCTGGGTTTTAGAAAACCTTTTCGCTTTAGGCCTCCGCCGCCATGTGCAAAAAAAAAAAAAAGGTTCAATCAATCAATTTCAACTTCTCGCAGGGAAAAAAAAGATCTCACAAAGTTGGAATTGATTGATTGAACTTTTTAGTCCCACCCAGTTTGTTGTTACCACCGTAGCCATGCCCACCCAATGGGCCACGCCCACCCGGCACCCGATGATACATAAGTGGGTTTTGGATTGCAGTTTGGGCACTCGGTCTCTAAAAGGTTTGCCATCACTGGTGTAGCCATAGTATTATTTAACCTTGTTATATACTACTTCTCCCTTTTGTTAGTTTTATGATGGTGGTTCTCTCCATTGCTTTGCATGTATATTGAATGCTTCTGGAGTACCAGACACAAACTCCTTGGGTGCTTCACCACACTTGGCCAAATAAAGTATCCAATTCGATAAATGAGGATCACCTATACAACTCACATTCTTCTGTTGGTTTCCAATCTGGCACAATTAACCATTACACCTAACTAGCTCTCGATATGCTAATTATAATATTCCGTAATTTGACATTTTATCTGAATAACAAAGAATACATAAATAGCATTAATAAATACATCTTTATACTCAATTCATTTTTTACAGCTGAATGGAAACAGTCACTACAATTTCAAGGGTCCCTGAGGAGGTATCAGAACATAAGATGTGTCTTGCTGGATCAGATTCCTGATTCTTCCAGTCCAGCAGTCTGTTCTCACAGTGGCCAACAGCAATCACGTTCTTGCTGTTCTTAAGGGTGGAAGTGCAACTTTTGCTATTAACATTGAGTCACTTCCACCACTATCATACTTAATCCTGCATTTAGTAGTTAATAGCATTAATCTGTTCCTGAAGTGGCAGCAGGTTTTAGTCTCCATCCAGCCAAGACACTGCTTTGTGAACAGGCCATCTATCATTTCTTTCTTTAGGTAACTGAGAGGAAGGGATGACAATTACTCTATTGTACCTCTCTGTATACCTAGGTTCTCCCCAATATACACCCCTTCTCTCATAAAGAAAATTCTCTTTCCTGAATTCAGACATGGGAAAATAAAACCAATAAAATAAAAAATAAAAGCAAATCTGACCTAGACTTAATCCTCCCAACAAAATTTCACTTATCAACTTATTTCTCTCTCTTGCACGAGACCTCTTGAGTACTGTTAAGTGAGAGAAGAGTGCTTGAAGTATCTTATATGCCTTCACACGAAACTCAGATTCCTTTCAATCAAACAAAATTTTGGTTTTAAAAAGTATACTATGTTTTATTTCCACAACATGCTTACCCATTCATTACCTTACTCAACCCTTACTCAATATTTACCAAATTTCTAAGGCTGCTTGACTCCATAATAACCACTCAGGGCAGCGCACAATATTACAAAGTAGAAATTTTATTTATTTATTTATTTAGTTACATTTATATACCGCCCTATTCCCTGAGGACTCAGGGCGGTTTACAAGGAATTAAAAAATCCACCATACAAAAGTTAAAAAACCAAATTAAAAAATATTAAATTGACCCTGTATACTTAAAACCCCAGTTAAAAATTTCTCCTCAGCCTGGGCCTGAGAGCTCAAAGAGCCAGGTCTTCAGGCCCCGGCGGAATGATCGGAGGTCGGGGGCAGTCCTCAGCTCCACCGGCAGCTGGTTCCAGAGGGCAGGCGCTACCACTGAGAAGGCCCTATCCCTGGGTGTCACCCGCCGGCAATCTCTCACCGGCGGCACCCTGAGCAGACCCTCCCTGTGGGAGCGCACTGGGCGAAGGGCGTTTGATGCCGGCACCAGGTGTTCCCTCAAATAGCCCGGACCCAGGCCATGTAGGGCTTTATAGGTAATAACCAGCACCTTGAATTTCACCCAGAGGGCAACCGGAAGCCAATGCAGCTCGCGGAGTAGAGGTGTTACATGGGAGTATCGGGAGACCCCCATTACAACTCGCGCGGCTGCATTCTGCACCAGTTGAAGCCTCCAAGTGGTCTTCAAGGGCAGCCCCATGTAGAGAGCGTTACAGTAGTCCAAACGGGAGGTAACAAGCGCATGAGTAACTGTGCGTAGGACGTCTCGGTCCAGATAGGGACGCAACTGGCGCACCAGGCGAACCTGTGCAAAAGCCCCCCTGGTAACGGCTCCTATGTGGTCTTCAAAATTGAGCCGTGAGTCCAGGAGGACGCCCAGGTTGCGAGCCCTATCAACGGGGGGTAACACCTCACCCCCCATCGTTAGAGGTGGAATAAGTTGGTTAACCCGAGATGCCGATATGCACAGCCACTCAGTCTTGGCGGGATTGAGACGAAGCCTGTTTCTCCCCATCCAGACCTGAACCGCCTCCAGGCACCGGGACATCATTATAACCAGAAGAAACATATGACAAATATCCACAAGAGCAATAAAACCCTCAAGATCACATATGTTCTCCAAAAGGTTGACCAAGGGTGGGTAAAGAGCCAGGTCCTCAAGACTTACTTAAAACCAGGGTAGCAGCTGTTTGAATCTCTGGAAGGAAACTGTTCCAGAGAGAAAGAAATGCCTATTTTCTGGGTTCTACCAGGTGACACTAATTTTCTGGGTGTGCAATGCATGCAAAATAAACGATATTAAACCATCAACCAGAGGCTTGATTTCCATATCTCGTTAGGCTAAAGTGGACTTCAATTCAGTGTTGTATAAGCAAAACTTATTAGACCCATCTTCCTTAGAAGAATTCATTCCATTCTCATCCCCATGATGATCTCTTTCCATTCATAAAGGTAAAGGTTCCCCAGCACATGTGTGCTAGTCGTTTCCAACTCTAGGGGCCGGTGCTCATCTCCGTTTCAAAGCCAAAGATCCAGCGCTTGTCCGAGCACATCGTCCGTGGTCATGTGGCATGACTAGACGCCGAAGGTGCACGGAACGCTATTACCTTCCCACCGTAGTGGTCCCTATTTTTCTACTTGCATTTTTCCATTCATAACACACCCCATTATTGGAGAAAGGGAGGACATTGATATCAGCCTGATATCAATTTCATCAAAACTTCCAGCCAGCATGACCAACACTGTGCACCCTTGGGACAATCAGAGTTGCATCTCATCAAAATTGGGAAGACTTAAACAATGTTGAAATACAAAGATCACATATGAGTCTTTAAAAATAAACCAAAAAGAGCAAAAAGGAAAAGAATCCAAAGATCAATCCGCATGAATCCCTTGGAAGGATTCAGAGCAAATCTTAAAATGCAAACACAATGAAAATAATGTAGTGACATCTAGATATTAGCTTAGAACAAACTCTGGCTAATCTCATTCCATTCCTTTAATCTATTAATTCCTCAGCAAATTGTGAGAAAGCTGCAGATCTACTATATCTTGACTTCAGCCAAGCACCCAATAAAACACCCATGAAATTCTCATTAGCAAGCTGGATGTATAGTTTGCAAGTTTATTAGGTGGATCCCACACCTGAATACCATAGAAAACACTTCTCCATTCAACTTAAATGAATCTTGCTCTGCCTACATGACAACATTCTATTAATACCACAGAAAAGGAATTAACTTGGTGAAGACATAGAAGCGGGTTGAAAATAAAAAAAAATCATGCAAGAAAAAAACAATGTTTAAGTCACAGAGAGAAAATAAATAAATAAACCGCATGTGCGAAAATAGTGTAGAAAGCTGATTGCTAACAAGCTGGCTAAGTGTGAAAGCATGCAACTTGGCTACTAAAAAATAAAATGGAGGTTTCAGGCTGCATAAAAGAATACTTTTGAAATCATAAAATTGTATTTTGCATTGGCAGACCCCCATTCTAGTATGGGAGCCATTTCAGGGTAGGGGTGCAAAGAAGGGTAAGTAAGAACCATGGGGGAGTCCAGAAACAATACCCTGGAGCAGTGTTTCCTAACCTTGGCAGGTTGCAGATGTGTGGACTTTGACTCCCAAAATTCCCCAGCCAGCATTGTTGAAGTCCAACTATCTTAAAGTATGCTGCTAGAGGATTCTAGGAATTGAAGTCCCAACTATCTTAAAGCATGCTGGCTGGGGAATTCTAGTTGAAGTCCCAACTATCTTAAAGCATGCTGGCTGGGGAATTCTGGGAGTCAAAGCCTACACATCTTCAACCTGCCAAGATTGAGAAACGCTAGCTAGACAGACTAAACTAAGGGTGGATGGGGAATACATTAAACGCCTTCAAAGCCCCACAAGGATATAGCAACCACCTGCCTTTAGAGGACCGCAGGCACAACACTGCACAACTAGGTCTCTCAACCTCAGCAAATTTCAGGTATCTGGAAGCGGAGAATTCTGGGAGTTGAAGTCCACCCATCCCAAAGCTGCCGCCAAGGTTGAGACCACTGTACAATACAGGTAGTCCTCGACTTCCAACCGTTCATTTAATGACCGGTCAAAGTTACAACTGCACTGGGAAAAGTGACTTAGGACCGTTTTTTCACAATTGTGACCACTGCAGCATCCCCATAGTCAAGTGATCAAAATTCAGACCCTTGGCAACTGACTTGTATTTGTGACGGTTACAGTGTCCTGGGGGCACATGATCCCCCCCCCCTTTGCGATCTTCTGACAAGCAAAGTCAATGGGGCGGGGGGAGTCGGATTCACTTAACAACCACAAGGATATATAGCAACAACCTGCCATTCATTAGAGGACCGCAGGCACAACACTGCACAACTCGGGTCTCTCAACCTCAGCAAATTCCAGGTATCTGGAAGCGGAGAATTCTGGGAATTGAAGTTGGGGAATTCTGGGAGTTGACGTCCACCCATCCCAAAGCTGCCGCCCAGGTTGAGACCACTGTACCATACAGGTAGTCCTTGACAACTGGAGAACTGCAGCAATTCGCTTGAACAACCGTGGCAAGCAAGGTGTCCTCAAAAGGAGGGGAGAAACTCACTTAACAACCGTCTCCAACTTAGCCACAGAAATTTCGGGCTGAATTGCGGTCGTAAGCCCAAGGATGGTAGAGGGCAGGAAGGCCTGGAGGAACATTGTCCATAGGGTGGCGATGGGTCGGACACGACTCAGCAACTAACAACAACAACAACAAGCCCCAAGGACTACGTGGTCATAAAATAGGCAGGAAAGCGAACGGCAGGAGCCTCCAGAGTCGGGCCTCCCTAGTGGAGATGCTGAGGGACGGGAGGGGATGTGGGGGGTTGGACTAGATCAGCGTTTCCCAACCTTAGGAACTTGAAGATGCGTGGACTTCAACTCCCAGAATTCCCCAGCCAGCATAGCTGGCTGGGGAATTCTGGGAGTTGAAGTCCACGCATCTTCAAGTTCCTACTTTGTAATAATGCCGCTTGGGGGGGGTGTGTGAAAGCCCTAATAAGCAGGCATATACATAGAATGAAGGCTACTGCTAAGCTTGTAAGCCGCCCTGAGTCTTTGGAGAAGGGCGGGATATAAATGGAATTAAAAGAAATAAATAAATAAGGTTGGGAAACGCTGGACTAGATGACCTTAAAGAACCCCTCCTCCGGAATCCCGGGGTCTTGCCCAGCTCCAGGATAGGAACCTCCAAGGGACCAAGGTGGCGTCTCTTGAGGGAAGGGGAGGGAACGGGGCCGGGATTGCAGGACAACCCCCCCTTCCCCCTTCCAACCCCGGCACTCTTGAGCCGAGCGGCCTTCCTCTGCTCCCGTCGGAGCTCCAGGGTTGCCAAGCCCGCCGCGACGTGACTCCTTAACACGGCTTTTTTTCAGTCAGGAGGGAAAGGCCTCGGCGACCCTGACGAGCCGCGGCCCAGGCCGGGAGGAGGCGGCGGCGGCGGCGGCGGCGGCGGAGGGCCCCGCTGGCTTTCCCGCCCCCTCCCCTGAGGGAAAGTGCCCAGCCCTTGGACGAGGACAAGGCTCGCCTCACCGGTCGGCAGCGGCTCCCGCGTCGCGTCGTCGCGGCCTCTCCCGAGCGGCCGCTGAGGGGAGCGAAGACGACGGGTGGGGGGAGGGGCGCCTCAGAAAACAGTCGTTTCCCTCTCCTCCCGCCTCCAACGGCCGTGCAGCCCCCGCCGCCGGCCGCCGATTGGCTGGCTGCCTGGCGCGGAGGGACAGCCGGGCCACCCAACCGCAGCGGGGCCCTCGGGCGTCCTCCGCCAATGGCTTTCGCCCGCGCGCCGGCCCCGCCTCCCCGCGGGTTAAAGAGCTCCTTGGGGCTCGCGTCGTCTTTCTTTTCTTCCGCTCCGGCGCTCGGCATTGGTCGGGGAGGCGACCAATCAAGAGGCGCCTGAGGGAGGGAGGGAGGAGGGGGGGAAAAGGCGCCCACACCCCCCCAAACACCCCCGATCCGGAGGGGCCGGATGGCAGCGCCGCTCGGATTGGTGGAGGACGAGGAAGAAAAGGTGGGCCGGGCCAGGCGAGGCCCGGCCACGCCCTTTCGCCCCCCCCCCACTTGGGAAGGGAGGGTGAAGCGACGCGGGCGGCCTACGTGAGGACGTGCACAACAGCAGCAGCCGCCGCCGCCGCCGCGCGGGGTGGGCGGGGCTTGCTGGTCCTCGCGCACCAATCGGGGGAGGGGAGGGCGGCTTCTTTCTCGCAGGCCACGCCCTCGCAGGCTCTTCCCCTCTTCCTTAGACCCCACGCGAGTTGGCATACACACGTTACTCGGAAACCCTGGTGGGCGGAAAAAGGAGGAGACCCTCACAGCGGGGCGGATCCTCGGGTGGGAATTGGGGCGTGCGTAGCCTTGCCCCCTTTCCGGGTCAAAGGACGGCTAGATGGGGGGGTTCAACTTCCACACCGCCCATTGGGACTCCCCTCCTTGTGAGAACAGCTGAAGAGACATTCTTTTTTAAAAAAATATAGATTTTATTAGATTTTTATAGGGTTAGGAATAAATTGGGGTTGGGATTTGGATTAGGGTTGCATTGGCTTCCGGTTGCCCTCCGGGTGAGGTGCTGGTGATGACCTATAAAGCCCTAAATGGCTTGGGTCTGGGCTATTTGAGGGAACACCTGCTGCCGGCATCAAGTTCCCTTCGTCCAGTGCGCTCCCACAGGGAGGGTCTTCTCAGGGTGCCACCGGTAAGAGATTGCCGGCGGACGACACCCAGGGATAGGGCCTTCTCAGTGGGGGCGCCTGCCCTTTGGAACCAGCTGCCAGTGGAGCTGAGAACTGCCCCCCGACCTCCGTTCATTCCGCCGGGGCCTGAAGACCTGGCTCTGCGAGCTCTCTGGCCCAGGCTGAGGATCAATCTTATTTTAACTGGGGTTTTATTTATGTAGGGACAAATATAATTTTTTTAAATTAGTTTTTAACTTTTTTATCTTGGTTTTTTAATCACCCTGTAAACCGCCCTGAGTCCTTCGGGAAAGGGCGGTATATAAATAATAAAATAAGAAGAAGAAGAAGAAGAAGAAGAAGAAGAAGAAGAAGAAGAAGAAGAAGAAGAAGAAGAAGAAGAAGAAGAAGAAGAAGAAGAAGAAGAAGAAGTTGGAAGGGACCTTGGAGGTCATCTAGTCCAACCCCCTGCTAAGGCAGGAAACCCTATACCATTTCAGACAAATGGCTGTCCAGTCTCTTCTTAAAAACTTCCTGTGTTGGAGCATTCACCACTTCTGGAGGCAGGTCGTTCCACTGGTTAATTGTTCTCACTGTCAGGAAGTTTCTCCTTAGTTCTAGGTCACTTCTCTCCTTGATCAGTTTCCATCCGTTGCTTCTTCTTCTGCCTTCAGGTGCTTTGGAGAATAGCTTGACTCCCTCTTCTTTGGGGCAGCCCCTGAGATATTGGAACACTGCTATCATGTCCCCCCTCACCCTTCTCTTCATTAAACCAGACCTCAAGAAAACCAAGATCATGGCATCTGGCCCTCTCAATTCCTGGCAAATAGATGAGGAAGAAATGGAGGTAGTGACAGATTTTATTTTCCTGGGCTCCAAGATCACTGCAGATGGGGACTGTAGCCAAGAAATTAAAAGACGCTTGCTCCTCGGGAGGAAAGCCATGGCAAATCTAGACAGCACACTAAAAAGCAGAGACATCACCCTGCCAACAAAAGTGCGCATAATCAAGGCTGTGGTCTTCCCAGTTGCAATGTATGGCAGTGAAAGTTGGACCATAAGAAAGGCTGAGCACCAAAGAATGGAGGCCTTTGAACTCTGGTGCTGGAGAAGACTCCTGCAAGTCCCTTGGACTGCAAGGCGATCAAAGCGGTCAGTCCTAGAGGAGATCAACCCTGACTGCTCTTTAGAAGGCCAGATCCTGAAGTTGAAACTCAAATCCTTTGGCCACCTAATGAGAAGGAAGGACTCACTGGAGAAGAGCCTAATGCTGGGAAAGATTGAGGGCAAGAGAAGAACGGGACGACAGAGAATGAGGTGGCTGGATGGAGTCACTGAAGCAGGAGGCGTGAGCTTAAAGGGACTCCAGAAGATGGTAGACGACAGGAAGGCCTGGAGGAATGTTGTCCATAGGGTCGCGATGGGTTGGACACGACTTCGCAGCTAACAACAACACCCAATTCCAGCAACCGTTCCCTATATGTTTTAGCCTCCAGTCCCCCAATCATCTTTGTTGCTCTTCTCTGTACTCTTTCTAGAGTCTCGAAACAACATTCTCAATATTTAGCAAACGGCGTAATGTCTGGCTTCATGTGTTTACCAAACAATAATAGATGATAGTTAATTATTTATTTATTTATTTAGATTTGTATACCGCCCTTTCCCGAAGGACTCAGGGCGGTTTACAGGGTAATTAAAACAAGAAATACAAAAGTTAAAAACGATTAAAAAAAAATCACAACAGTCCCTGAAAAAGTAAAAGCCCCCAATTAAAATTAAAATTAAAATTCTCAGTCTGGGCCAGAGAGCTCGAAGAGCCAGGTCTTCAGGTCCCGGTGGAATGAACGGAGGTCGGGGGCAGTCCTCAGCTCCATCATACACAATATGTTAAATTAATCACTCAATATTTATTTATTTATTTATTTTGGGGACTTATATGCCGCCCTATCTCCCCGAAGGACTCAGGGCAGCTAACCACAATAAATACAGCAATACAAAAGTTAAAAAGAATTAAATTAACAGCCCCAATAAAATAAATTAAAATTAAAAATTAAAAACATTTTTAAATCCCTGTCAGTCCAGATCAGCCTGATGGAAAAGGAATAGCCGCCTTCTTGCTAATATATATTCAAAGTTACCTACCTATCCCGTTCCTTTCTCTCTTGACTCGTTTTTTCTAGCCATTGATAGAAATTCTCCCGTGTTCTAAACTACACTGAATTCTTTCTCTTCTGTCTTTAAAGTCAACCTATCCACTTCTGCACACACTACAATTTTCTTAATTAGTACGTCTTCAGCTGGCAAGTTTTCCTTTTTCCAATGTTGGGCAAATACAATTGTTGCCACCATTAGTATGTGTAGTATTAGAGATCTGCCATCTTTCTCATAATTGGCTCCTATTACTCCTAACTAAAATAACTCTGGGCTAAAGTCTAGTAGTTGTTTTTTAGTCATTTTCTCCAACCATAAATGTATTTTAACCCAAAATAGGCAGTTGGAATCAACTGCCAACGGAACTCCGGACTGCCCCTGACCTTCGTTTGTTTCGCCGGGACCTAAAAACCTGGCTCTTTGAGCTATCTGGCCTGGACTGAGGGGTTTTAATGATTTTAAACTGTGATTTTATTTATTTATTTATTCGGTTTATATACCGCCCTATTCCCAAAGGACTCAGAGCGGTTTACAAGGCAAAATTTAAAAACAATCCAATATAAAATTAAAATAAATTAAATTAAGTCTAGCCACAAAAATTAAATCACAATTTAAAAACATTAAACCCCTCAGTCCAGACCAGATAGCTCAAAGAGCCAGGTTTTTAGGTCCTGGCGAAACGAACGAAGGTCGGGGGCAGTCCGGAGTTCTGTTGGCAGTTGATTCCATAGGGCAGGTGCGCCCACAGAGAACGCCCTCCCCCTGTGGATCGCCCGTCGGCAATCCTTGACCAGCGGTACCCTGAGGAGGCCCTCCCTGTGGGAGCGCACAGGACGATGGGAAATTGACGCTGGCAGCAGGTGCTCCCTTAGATAATCCGGGCCCATGCCATTTAGGGCTTTATAGGTCATCACCAGCACCTTGAATCTCACCCGGAGGGCAACTGGAAGCCAATGCAGCTCGCGGACAAGAGGTGTTACATGGGAGTATCGGGAGACCAGCTGCACCAGCTGAAGCCTCCGAGTGGTCCTCAGGGGCAGCCCCATGTAGACAGCATTGCAGTAGTCAATGCTTTATTTATTTTTTGGGGCTATATTTAATTTTAAAATAAGTAATCCTTGTGGTCACAACTCTGCCCAAAGTTTCTGTTGCTCTTTTGAGACAGTTGTTAAGTGAGTTTTGCCCCATTTTGCGTCCTTGCTCACCAGTTGTGAAGTGAATCACTGCAGCCGTGAACTTAGTAACCCGGTTGTTAAGCTGGCTTCGGCTTGTCAAAAAGTTGCAGAAGGTGATCACCTAACCCCGGGACACACTGCAGCCATCATAAATCAGAGCCAGTTGGCCAAGCGTCCAAATTTTGCTTACGTGACCCTGGGGATACTGCAACAATTGTGTGAAAAATGGTCCTAACTGTTGTAACTTCGAACGCTCCCTAAATGAATGGTTTTAAGTCGAGGGCCGCCTGTATTACATTCTTGCAAGTCATTACATTGCCCAGACCCCAGCCACTAGGGGTAGGCAACCTTGGCTCTTTTATGACTCGTGGACTTCAACTCCCAGAATTCCTGAGCCAGCCATCAAGCTGCGTCATGCTGGCTCAGGAATTTTGGGAGTTGAAGTCCACAAGTCCTAAGAGCCAGGGTTGCCTACCCCTGTACTAGATGTATGAAATGGACTTGATAGAAACAGGATGACAGACTAACGCCGAACTATTTCAGCATTCAAGAAAAGGCACGTGCTCTTTTTGATAAGAAATGTATTTTATTTTGAGAACTTCTGTTTGTACAAAATTAGCATAATTCAGAAAGGTAAAAAAAAAAGTTGCTTTCTTCTGAACATTATTATATACTTATAAAAATGCAAAACAACCCAAGTACATTTGTTCCAGTCTGTTCATCGTGAAGAGTGATTTATTAAGCAACCCTGGTTTATTTATTTTCTTACGTTGAGAGGTATTCACTGTAGAGTATTGTGTCTGTTGAGGTGAGAAACAACCGACCGTTGAATATATAGTCAAGGTTTTCCATTCAAAAACTAGTTACAATATCTAGTTTCCCATCCTAAGCAAAACTAGAAGATTCAGAATTAGCAGGAAAAGGAACACACATGCGGACTGCAAGATGATTATCTAAACTAGTGATATAGAATGCTAATGTTACAGCTGATAATTCCAAGAACAAAACTTTTCCCTGGCATCTTGGGAGATGGGTCTATTTTTTCCCCCAAGGGTTCAGAGATTAGTCTGATCAGCAAAGAGGACCATTAAATTGTCCTTTTAAAATGGCTTTTATATATGTTCCCGTAAAGACATGACAAAAAAGAGAAAGCAGCACCTGGCTGGCAAATAGATACAAAGGCAGAGGTAGCCATTTTGCATAAAGGCTCTTAAGACAAACAGTTGATAAGGAAGAACTTGTTTAAAACAAAACAGCAAATACACGCAAATAAAACAATGGAGTCTCAACGCAACCGCGGGAGAATGCTGAAGCCCAAGACGCGTTACACACGAGCCCCAAAAATGCTGCCTTAAAAAAAAAGAAAACAATTAAAAACAGCTCAGATTTATGGCCCTGGATCCATTGCTTCAGATTGTTCTAGCAAAAGCGAGCTACGTACAAGATTTCTGTTTCACGAGAGAATGCTTTGCCCCAATTTAATAGCAGGTTTGTGACAAGCAATGGGAGGTTCCCTTCAACCTATGCTCTGATCCGTTTAATATGCTAACCGACAATGAAAATGCTACCAAAATTATAATTATATGTATATGTGTATATATATATTTGTTTTCTGAGGTTTTCGCGGGTGTCTGTATGTGGACCTATATATATGGATCTTTGGTCATTCGGGTTTTTCCCCCGCGTAGAACTAAAAAAAAAACCCGAATGACCAAAGATCCACATACAAACACCCGCAAAAACCTCAGAAAACATTATATATATATATATATATATATATATATATATATATATATATATATATATATATATATATATATATGCAAGTTCCTCTATTTTAGCTTTCAGGGGCTTGGGAAGGGGGAACGGAGACAGAAGTTTTTTTCCAAAAGGTTATTTATTTAAATAAAAACCCACCAAAATCACACAAGGTTTTGGGTTTTTTTTTGTTTTCCGAAGGGGCAAGACAAAAAAACCAGAACAAAACTCCAAAAAAAAAAAAAAAAAAAACGGAAATGAGAAGTGCTTTTACAGAATCACCGTCCGCTGCCGTAACCTGGGAAGAGCTGATTTAGAAGATCTTGCAGCGGCTGGTTGACGTCCATCGTATAGTTTTTGCCGAGATCGTAGCGGCAGGCTGGGCAGCTGTACACTTTGGCTCGAAAAGATCGATCCAGGCAATCCTGGGGGGCGGGGGAGAAACAGAGAAAAGCTAATGGGACGTCTGCTTAAACAACAACTTTGATCAACCTAATCCTTCCTGGAGAAGATTTGGTCCAAAGCAGATTAAAAATGGTAAATCCAGTGGAACAAATCTCTTTAAAATTTTAACTGTGGAGGTTCTGCATAAACTGAAGAAGCCGGGATGGAAAAGAGCAGGATTAGGATTCAAGTACTGCTTCTGCGAAACGTACGTACGTACGTATGAATGTATTTATTTATTTATTTATTTATTTATTAATAAAAGCATAAAAATAGATATTGGGTGGAAAGTAAAAATTATATGTTTTGGGCGGAAGAGGTATAATCTAAACCTTTTTGTTGTTATGTTTGAATTCCAATACTTTCCATAACGATTTCTAATTTGGGTGTAAAATTAGTTCCATGTACAGGTAGTCCTCAGCTTACCACCATCATCGGGATGGGCACTTCCGTTGTTAAGTGAGGCAGCTGCTAGATGGGTTGGATCCCATTTTTTACAACCTGTTTTGCTCCAGTTGTAAAGTGAATCTTGCTTTCCCCGTTGCCATCGGAACCTCCTGCCCCTCACGTCTGATTGGTTTCCCAGTCGCTCTTCTTCTCATACCCCCAAATCCTCCATACATTCCATTATAGCCATTATAGTCATTATAGTCATTCCATTATAGTCCCTCCATGGCATGGGGCCGGAGTACCTCGGGGAACATCTGCTGCCGGCATCAATCTCCCTGCGCCCTGTGCGTTCCCACAGAGAGGGCCTCCTCAGGGTGCCACCGGTCAGAGAATGTCGATTGGTGGCCCCCAGGGGGAGATCCTTCTCTGTGGGCGCTCCGGAGCTGTGGAATCAGCTACCGGTAGAGCTCCGGATGGCGCCCGATCTTCGCTCCTTTCGTCGCGATCTCAAGACATTTTTGTTTGTACAAGCTGGCCTAGCCTGATGGGGATCGGTGGGGTTGTTTTATCTTTGGTCTTTTAATTTTATCTTGGGGTTTTTAGAATTGTACTTCTACTGTTTTAACTAGGGCAATTGTTTAATCTCTTTTTAATGTTTGTATTGCTATTTTATTCTGCCCTGTGAACCGCCCTGAGTCCTCAGGGAGAAGGGCGGTATATAAATGTTATTAAATTAAATTAAAATTAAATTAAGCAGAACCACCACAGTCATTTTAGTGAACGTGGCTTCCCCCATTGCCTTTGCTTCTTGCAAGCCCCCCCCCCCCCGGGAAGGCCGCAAAGGGCAATCATTTCATCCCAGGATCCTCCGAGTGTCGCAAATGCCGTTGCCACGCGCTCAAGATTTTGATCGCTTGACCCTGGGGATGCTGCAACGGTCCCGAGAGTGAGGACCTGTCACAATTTGAGGACTACCTGTAAAACGCGTTCAGGTTTATTCTAGCAAAACCAACCAGAACAAGAGGGTGTGTGTGTGTGTGTGTGTGTCTGGTGCGCGGTTGGGATTCACTGCTTGTAAGTAAGTAAAGGGATGAACGGAGCACGGGTTCAAGTTCTCTCAGGCAGACCCTCAACTTAGTTGGCCTGTAGTAGCCGTTCTTCAGGGGACCCTGAAGCCAACGAGGAGCAGAGAGACAAGAAGTGTTAGCAGCCCCTCGGCCAAGCTCTCCTGCAACTCTCCTTTCAGTGAGACGTGTTCATGACCGTTGATGGTGCTCAGCCATCCCAAGATAAACAGCCGTAAACCAAACCCCTGGACAACTGGTCTTTCAGCTTTATTCAGCTACTACAGTAATTTAATTCCTTAAATAAATCAAAACGGGAATAAGTAGTAGAGCTGGAGTACTTTGTGAAATGGTTCCTTTAAGCCTTTTTTTATTACTTCCTGGAACACAGCTAGAACTATAAAGGGGCCCTCTCTCTCCCCTTTCCATTTTAACCCACTCAAAATCTTCCTAATCTTGAGTTCTGGTCACCAGGTACGGGATGTAAGCAATAAAATACTAGTAGTCAAAGCCAGTCGCGGTGAAGGCAGCAGCCTAGAAATTGGGGGACAGTGAATTCTAGTCTCACCCTAGGCCAGGGGTAGGCAACCTTGGCCCTTTTATGACTCATGGACTTCAACTCCCAGAATTCCTGAGCCAGCCACGCTGAGGGGAAAGGGAGAGGTTTCCCAAGCTGAACCCTGGCTGGCTTAGGAATTCTGGGACTTAAAAGTCCACAAGTCGTAAGAGCGCCCAGGTTCCCCACCCCTGCGTATAGACCAACTCTACATCCAGTGGAACTACTGGTTTGTACCTTTAGAGGAGGGGGTCTTCAAACTTGGCTCTTTTATGACTCGTGGACTTCAACTCCCAGAATTCCTGAGCCAGCCACGCTGAGAGGAAAGGGAGAGGTTTCCAAGCTGCGCCACGCTAGCTCAGGAATTCTGGGAGTTGAAGTCCACAACTCATCAAAGAGCCCAGGTGGCCTAACCCTGCCCTAGGCACAAAAGCCAGCTGGGTGAATCTGAGCTGGTCACTTTCTCTCAGCCTGAGGAAGCAGGCAATGGCAATGGCAAACCACTTCTGAACTCTTGTCAAGAAAACTGCAAGAGCTAGTCCAAGGCCAAATTTAATCTAAACATCTGGCTGATTACGTGACTGCCATATATATATTTAAAAAAAGCTACAATAGCCATTTCTGGGAAGACAGCGTAGCTAAACTGAGGGGCAGCAAGCACTCTCTCAAACCTATATTGATGAGATGTTTGACAGTGGGAACAATCAATCCAATAAGGTAATTAATTAATCTAATAATCTAACAAGGAACGGTTGCTGGAATTGGAGATGTCTAATTTAATGAAGAGAAGGACCAGGGGGGACAGGATAGCAGTCTTCCAGTATCTCAGGGGCTGCCACAAATAAGAGGCAGTCAAGCTGTTCTCCAAAGCGCCTGAAGGCAGGACAAGAAGCAACGGATGGAAACTAGTCAAGGAGAGAAGCAACCTGGAACTAAGGAGAAATTTCCTGACAGTGAGAAAAATTAACCAGGGGAACAACCTGCATCCAGGAGCTGTGAATGCTCCAACACTGGAAGTTTTTAAGAAGAGACTGGACAGCCATTTGGCAGGATAACCGGCCCTAATCAACACGGATAGGTGTAATCTGGTCAGGGAGAAAAGCTTTTTTTCCAACACCACCAGAAATGCCCTAGTGACTTTGCTTCTCCTATATCAGGGGTTGTCTTCCAACTTTGCCCTTTGACTACTCGTGGACTGGTGTTGAAGTCCACAAGTCATAAAAAGAGCTGAGGTTGCCCACCCCCTGCCCCAGGCGATCGAAGCCCAGCGCTCCACGAATTCGGTTGACTCCTCCTTCACCCCCAATTTAGTGCTGACCGTTGGTGGATAAAGATTCTTGTGTAAAGGCTTGAGCAATGTATGGTTTTAACTGGAACTTGGTGTGTGGTCACAATACTTCACACTTGACACTTCCTCTCTCATGAAGACACCAGAGGGCAGGCACATGTTCCTCCGATGGAAAAAAACAACTGTAAAGGGCAGCTCTACTGTGCAATGGAAAAGACTAGCAAATTCAACGGGGGAAGCCAGATTTGATTAAGGGAGGGAAAGAGGGAGATGATAAAATCGGCACGACTCACTTAACGGCCACATCCCTCAGTGAGGAAAGTTGTGGGGGGAGGACCGCCTGTCCTTTCCATCATCGCCCCCACCCCACTGCTGCCCTGCCTACCCGAAGCTGCTTAAGCAAAAAAAAAAAAAAAAAACCACCTGGACCCCCTTTGCAGAACAAAACGTGAAAGACGGCAACTCGCTCACCTTACATACGTTGTGCTGGCACACCGTGGTGATTGGTCGGAAAACCACCTCTTGACAGCAAATGCACAGGAAGGTTTCCTCCACTTTGCTCAGGAATTTCTGCCAGGAGAGAGAAGGAAGGCCATTAAGAGTGCTCTCCTCAACTTCCTCCTGCCTTATCCATGGCTGGAGATGGGGGCAGCGTGCGGTGCCAGTCGCCGGGAACGGGGCCTTAGCTTCGGCTGAAGAACGCAGCACCTTATCCCTGAGGCAGGAACTGTTGGGTTCAGCCTCCCGGCCCTGGAGAAGCCGGCCTTTCACGTTCACCTCCATGACTGCAAAGAGAACTGCGCTGGCCGCACGGTGTAGTGTCGTCTTACGGCCATTGATTTAGGGGCCGTTCGAAGTTACGACGACACTGAAAACCGATGACTTGGTCCTCGCGCTTACAACCGGTCACAGGATTAAAATTCAGGCATTTGGGCAACCAGCCTAGAAGGTGGTCCTCAACTTAGGACCACAATTAAGCCCCAAATTTGTGTTGCTTAAGAGTGCAGAGAAGAGCAGCAAAGATGATCAGGGGATTGGAGGCTAAAACATATAAGAAACGGTTGCTGGAATTGGGCATGTCTTAGTCTAATGAAGAGAAGGACGAAGGGGGACATGATAGCCGTCTTCCAGTATCTCAGGGGCTGCCCCAAAGAAGCGGGAGTCAAGCTGTTCCCCAAAGCACCTGAAGGCAGGACAAGAAGCAACGGATGGACACTAACCAATGAGAAAAGCAACCTAGAACTAAGGAGGAATTTCCTGACAGTTAGAACAATTAGCCGGTGGAACAACCTGCCTCCAGAAGTGGTGAATGCTCCAACACTGGAAGTTTATAAGAAGAGATTGGACAGCCATTTGTCTGAAATGGCATAGGGTTTCCTGCCTGAGCAGGGGGTTGGACTAGATGACCAGCAAGGTCCCTTCCAACATTGTTGTTGTTGTTGTGAGTTTTACCCCATTTTACAATCTTTCTTGCCGTAGTTGTGAAGTGAATCGCTGCAGTTGTTAAATTAGTCCCATGGTTGTTAAGTGAATCTGGCTCCCCCCCATCCACGTTGCTCGTCAGGAGGACACAAAAGGGGACACACACACACAGACACCCCGGGAGACTGCAACCGTCATAAATATGTGCCAGTGACCCAAGTGTCTGAATTTGGATCATGTGACCGTGGGGATGCTACAAGTCATTAAGCGTGAAAAACGGTCGTAAGTCACATTTTTTCCCCCAGCGCCGTAGTTAACTTCGAACAGCAACTAAACCAACGGTTGTAAATCAAGGACCGCCTGTGCTGATGCAGCCGGAGGATCCGTTCCAGAGACTTTGGGCACTTAAGGGTTTGAGTGAGTTGGAGCGGAGAGCACAAACAGCTCTTTCAACATGGCAGAAAAAGACAAGAGGAGGCAAGCAAGCAGAGCCATCTCAGTGAAGCAAAAGAGCAGCCTGAACTAAAAACGTGGCATTTTTTTTTCCTGGGGGGCGGGAGAGAAATGTCCTTGCTGCTCTGTAAGTTTGTCTGTTTTCTTGCGGACGTTCATTACCCAACTAGATAACAACGTCAGTGTTAGAAGGAGTGGGGTTTATGAACTGAAGGAATTGGAGGACTTGAGGGGGACCTTGGTGCTCTCTGAGCTTAGCTGTCTTCTTGGTTCAGAGCCTAATCGTGTTCTCTCCAACAAAAGCCTAATCAAGGAAACACCAAGAACAGCCCCCACCGACTCTGGCAGGGCGAGCCGCTTGCATACAAACCGAGAGCAAACCACACCTCCTTCTAGAACTGAGGACATTGCCTAGTTGGGTCCTGAAACTTTTGCAAGAAAACCACCCAGTTCAGAGAGCACAAAGCACCCCACAGTCATTGTTGTTCTCCTCCTCCTCTTCCTCCTCCTCTCCACAAACCCCATTGACTTCCTTCTAGCACTGATGATGTTCCCTAGTTGGGTCCTGAAACGTCTCCAAGAAAACCAGCCAGCTCAGAGATCACCAAGGACCCCACAGTCCTCCTCCTCCTCCTCCTCTCCACAAATCCCACTCCCTTCTAGCATTGATGACATTGCTAAGTTGGGTCCTGAAACTTTTGCAAGAAAACCACGAAGTTCAGAGAGCACCAAGCGCCCCACAGTCCTTGTGCTCCTCCTCCTCCACTCCACAAACCCCACTGACTCCCTTCTAGCACTGATGATGTTACCTAGTCGGGTCCTGAAACGTCTCCAAGAAAACCAGCCAGCTCAGAGAGCACCCAGGACCTCACGGTTCAACCCTGAGCTACGAATATTCTCTTCCGTTGGTTTTTCTCCCTGCGCGGTAAATTCATTGACCGGCAAGTTCTGGTTCCGATGGGCTTTTGCAACGGTGCTTTCAAAAATCATTTCCTCCCGTCGATAACGATCCCGTCATTTCATTCCACAGCCCCCCCGAAGACTGGGTCGTTTCCCCCCCCCCAAAAAAACCCCCAACCACAACAGCCATCGGTGACCATACGTTAACGCCCTCTCTACCCACCGGTCCCTCCTTCAGGGCTTCTAGCGCTTCATTCCACAACTTGAGGTTGGCTTCGTCGTCTTTGATAAGGGCCTTCTGCTGCGGGGTGAGTTTGTAGACTTCGACTTTAGTTTTCTTTGGCGTAGCGGCAGGAGAGACGCAGAGGTCTGAATCGTTTCCTGGAAAGCGCACAAGCGGACAGGATTTACTTCACTCGTTCGTTCATTCAATTCATTCGTCAAAGAGAGACTTCCCAAAAAAAAAAAAAAAAAAAAAGATGCCCGGGCAACTCCATTCAAGAAGATCCCTTACCAGATTTCCTTTTCCTCTTTCCTTCTCCTGGAGTTTCTTCTTCTATTTTCTTGCTGTTTTCTTTATCTTTGTTTGCAACGGCTTCCAGGTACCCTTCGGGATACTAAATCAGGGGCGATGAAAAAGCTTTAAGTTTGTCAAAACGGTGGATGGAGACGCGGGGCCACCCATCACGAGACACCGCTCTGTGTGTGTGTGTGTGTGTGTGTGTGTGTGTGTGTGTACCTGCATGGCCAGACCAAGTTTCTTCATCCTCTCTTTGCCTTCTCTGCTCCAGGGGGCTGGCTCTTCGTCGTCTCTCCTGAGCATGTAACGCCAGACCAAAAAGCCAGATTTCCCCGTTTCGGGCCAATACTTAACTACCTTTACAAGGGAACAGAGAAAAAGGTTTCAGTTCCAGAAAGGCAATTTGGCGGAGCGGTTAAGGCGCCCGGCTAGAAATCAGGAGACAAGTGAGTTCTGGTTCCGCCTTAGGCATGAAACCATGCGTGGTGACTTTGGGCCCATCACCAGGAGAGGGTGAGTTCTAGTCCCGCCTTAGGCACGAAACCCGGCTGGGGGACTCTGGGCCCATCACCAGGAGAGGGTGAGTTCTAGTTCCACCTTAGGCACTAAAGACGGCTGCGTGACTCTGGGCCCATCACCAGGAGAGCATGAGTTCTAGTTCCGCCTTAGGCACGAAACCCGGCTGCGTGACTCTGGGCCCATCACCAGGAAAGGGTGAGTTCTAGTTCCGCCTTAGGCACGAAACCCGGGTGGGGGACTCTGGGCCCATAACCAGGAAAGGGTCAGTTCTAGTTCCACCTTAGGCACGAAACCCGGCTGGGGGACTTTGGGCCCATCACCAGGAGAGGGTGAGTTCTAGTCCCGCCTTAGGCACGAAACCCGGCTGGGGGACTCTGGGCCCATCACCAGGAGAGGGTGAGTTCTAGTTCCACCTTAGGCACTAAAGACGGCTGGGGGACTCTGGGCCCATCACCAGGAGAGGGTGAGTTCTAGTTCTGCCTTAGGCACGAAACCCGGGTGGGGGACTCTGGGCCCATCACCAGGAAAGGGTGAGTTCTAGTTCCGCCTTAGGCACGAAACCCGGGTGGGGGACTCTGGGCCCATCACCAGGAGAGGGTGAGTTCTAGTCCCGCCTTAGGCGTGAAACCTGGCGCGGTGACTTTGGGCCCATCACCAGGAGAGGATGAGTTCTAGTCCCGCCTTAGGTGTAAAAGCCGGCTGGGTGACTCTGGGCCAGTCCCTTTATCTTAGCCCAACCCCTCATTGGATAGTTGTTGTGGAGCAAAGAAGTAAGGAACATTAGGTTTGTGCCCCGTCTTGAGTTATTTGCAAAAATAATAAAGGTGGGATATAAATAATAATAATAATAATGAAAAAGGAAAGGAAAGGTAAGGGTAAAGGAAAAGTAAAGTAAAAAAGTAAAAGTAACCAGCCACATGGTACCTTATAGATCCCATCGTAGCGATTTCCATCTGTGGGGGCGTATTTGCTGTATCGGCCTCCCTTCATGTTCCGTACCACCCGAACGGGTTTCCCGGCTCGCCAGTCCTTGGCTTCGGCACCCTCTTTATCGTTAATTGGGGCGCTGCAGTTCAGGGCCAGGGCTCTGCCAACCGTGAAGAAACAAAGGGGGCCTTTGAGGGTCTTCCCTGACCTCCCCTTCTACAGGCAGGCCTCGAACGTGCAGTGATCCGTTTAGCAGCCGTTCAAACGTACGACGCTCAGAGAAGTGACTTACAACCAGCACCCGTCACATTATAATGTGGTATTCTCAAGTGAAAACAACGCATTATAATGTCGTGGTTAAGGCCACATGTGGAAAATCGCATGGTTTTGGTTCCCATATTAAAAAAAAGAGGTCGAGACTCGAGAAAGAGGGCAGAGAAGAGGAACTTAGGATGATTAATGTTCTGGAGACTAAAACACATAAAGAACAGTTGCTGGAATTGGGTACGTCTAGTCCATGGGTCGGCAACCCGCGGCTCCGGAGCCGCATGCGGCTCTTTGAGCCGTCTCCTGCGGCTCCCAGCCGCCCGGTGCGCGCGCACCTCTTCGAACGGGCAGTGGTGCGCGCACACCTCTCCAAATGGAGAGTGGCACCGCCCGTTTGGAGAGGTGCGTGCGCACCTCTCCGAATGGGCGGAGGTGCGCGTGCACCTCCCCAAACCTTTGGAGGTGCACGTGCACCTCCGCGCGAACGGGCAGCGGCGCCGCTCTTTGAGAAAGCTGCCGCGGCACGTTTCCAGGCTGCCAAAAGCGGCAGCTCTGCAGACGGGCTGCGGCAGCTTTCCCAAGAAGCGGCGCCGCTGCCCATTCCGAGAGGTGTGCGCGCACCTCTCCGAATGACCATAGGTGCGCACGCACCTCCCCAAACCTTTGGAGAGGTGCGCGCGCACCTCCGCGCGAACAGGTAGCGGTGCCGCTCTTTGAGAAAGCTGCCGCGGCACGTTTGCAGGCCGCTGAAAGCGGCAGCTTTGCAGACGGGCCGGCACCAGCGCGCAACCAGGAACCAGTTCCATCACATAAAAAAATGGCAACCGCGCGTGTCCGCGCATGAAAAAACCGTTTTGCGCACGCGCGTGCATGGATGCACGCACGTGGCTCCCACTTTTTTATGTGTGATGGAACCGGTTCCCAGTGGCTCTTTTCCTTTTTCAGGTTGCCGACCCCTGGTCTAGTCTAATGAAAAGAAGGACCAGGGGTGACATGATAGCAGCCTTCCAATATCTCAGGGGCTGCCCCAAAGAAAGAGGGGGAGTTCAACCTAATCTGCAAAGCACCTGAAGGCAGGACAAGCAGCAACAGGTGGAAACTAACCAAAGAGAGAAGCAGCCTAGAACTGAGGAGAAACTTCCTGATAGTTAGAACAATTAACTAGTGGAACAACCTGCCTCCAGAGGTGGTGAATACTCCAACACTGAAAGTTTTTAAGAAGAGACTGGGCAACCATTTGTGCCTGGCTGAGGAATTCTGGAAGTTTAAGTCCACAAGTCATAAAAGGGCCACATTTGAAGACCCCTGCTATATACGGTCTCCCGCTTCTGCAGAGTTGGACTAGAAGACCTCCAAGGTCCCTATCAGTTATTCTGGAAATATGGGTGTCTGGCAACCGCTATGCATTTACAGATGTTAGTATATTCCTAAATCGGTGTTCCTCAGCCTTAGCAATTTTAAGACATGTGGACTTCCAACACCCAGAATTCCCCAGCCATCCTGGCTGGCTGGGGAATTCTGGGAGTTGAGGTCCACATGTCTTAAAAGTTGTCACGGTTGAGAGATGCTGGTTTAGTCTCAGGTGCGTATTTGGAAGCATTAGGTATATAATTCGTCAGCTATTTGGTTAATTTCCATCCAGCTGCACAGTTTTACTGGAGAGCTGTATCTAACACTGGTGGATGTTCACGAGCAAAGAACATGATTCCAAGAACACAAAACAGGTGTGCAATGGCACAGTATCAGGTATGTGAGCACACGAGAATAATTGCATGAGAATGGGAAAAGTACAAAAACAATGTCCACAAAGGTACAACAATTTAAGAGACTTCCCCTGCTGCAGACAAGCCACTGAGCAGCCACTGAATTATAAATGTGATTCTAAAAACTGCTCGGAAAGATCAAAAAAGGTTTGAGCTCTGTTCGCTTCCCACCTAATTGAATTCCACGCGGGGGTTTCTCCTCACCTGTTCATTTTTGTCAGTTTTTGATCGCAGGACTGCTCAGCTGTCCGTTTGTTTCCCGAAAGGTCACGGCCTCCACTCCCAGTGTAAGTGAAAGAATTTCCGTGATCCTGAAATACATTCAGATGAATTCAATCCAGGGGTGGGGGAAAATTCCACTCCGCCGGTCACTCGAGCACACGAATAAATGGATTTGGGCACTTTAACGCTGGTTTTGGTTTGGATATTTAAAGGTTAAAGGTAAAGGTTCCCCCGCACATGAGTGCTAGTTGTTTCCGACACTAGGGGCCGGTGCTCATCTCCGTTTCAAAGCCAAAGATCCAGCGCTTGTCCGAGGACGTCTCCGTGGTCATGTGGCCGGCATGACTAGACGCCAGAGGCGCATGGAACGCTGTTACCTTCCCACCGCATTACTTGCATTTTTATGTTCTTTTGAACTGCTAGGTTGGCAGAAGCTGGGATGAGTAACAGGCGCTCACTCTGTTATGCGGCACTCAGGATTCAACCCGCCAAACTGCCGACCTTCTGATCGACAAGCTCAGCATCGTAACCCACTGAGCCACCGCGTGCGTCCCTTTTGGATATTTGTTAGCCTGCAATTAATTGGTAGGTGATGTGTGTAGCAGGGTGCCTTGTGGAATACTGAAATATTTCTCTCCCAACTCGGCATGGTTCAGGATTTGCTTGGCAAACTGCTTTGAGCTCCTCCAGTTGTGAACGTTTGCAAAGCAGGTTTTGATCCCGAGTTCTAGCTTTGCTACCCCACAGCTTCACCAATACGTACAGTCCTCAGTCGCTTCTCAGCCGTTCCAAGTTACAAAGACATCCCCAAAGCTACTTATGGCCCAGTTTCAAAGTTCTGGTGTCGGTTCCTTCCCAACGTCACCTGACCACATTTTCGATGGTCAGCAAATGGGATTGTGCTCATTTGCTCTGCCCCACGGTCACATGACTGAGATTTATGGCGCTTTTCTTGAACCCGGCTTTTACTTCTGGTTTCGGGCAAAAACAAGCCCCTAAGCAAATGATTGGTTCGTTTAACAGTTGTTGCAAAAAAAAAAAGTTTATAAAGTAGAGTCCAGGTCCATGGTGGTCTGCTTTACAAATGTCATGGCTTATGACAGTAATTGCCAGGCTTAATTATGGTCTTCACTTGAGGACTACCTGTATATAAAATTATTATCAATACAAATGAGTAGCCTTTGGCCTGAGCACTGGTTTATATATTTTGGGGCCAGCCCAGACAATCAATTTTATTATACACACACAAAACCAAAAAGATGCAACAGCACCACATGACACATTCCTTGCACTCAATGGCTTTAAAAAAAGAAAAAAGAAAAAAAAAGAAATATCACCTCTTTTCCACTTTGAAAGACTCCATGTTGCTCTGATCCGACTCCCTCAAATCAGAGCTAACTAAGATAGATCAGCTTTTCTCACCCTCAACTTTTAAGATGTGTGGACTTCAGATCCCAGAATTCCCCGGGCAACAGCAGCAACTGTGAGGGACTGTTGTTTCAAACTTGCTCTTATTAGCAAGTAACCCAAGCCCTGCTATTCTCTTTTTAACTTCGCCATTTCTTACATTTATTTTCATTCAAATAGCGTAATCACATACGTGGACATATTTTCATTCCAATAGCGTAATCACATACGTGGACGGCTCAGAGTGGAGCAACATCTAAGCCCAGTAAACAAATAAGCCATCTTTGTCCGTGAGTTTGCAATTCTGCTTCGCCTTCGTACTAACTAGAACAGAAAAGCTGACAATTTAATTCCAACGAATGCAGAGCTGAGCAGCCCTCCCTAGCCCACCCTTAGCCTTTAGTTATGAAATCCATTTTCTTGACCCAAAGAACCAGTTTCAGAGATTGACCTTGCACTAAGCAGAAGCTCAGGGGAAATGGCACATGTGGCTAATTTAAGAGGTGAAGGGAAGAAATGTCAGCAGAAGAACCACAGGCCAGGTTATCTTGGCAGTTACCTAAGTAAAGGGGCTCTTGAAATGGCTCAGAGGCAAATAATTCAGTTCTGGAATCACCAATTAATTATTCAAACTTAAGTAATTCAAGTCAACTAATTTAATGTCAAGTTGAAACAAAAACATCTCATTTGCACTGGGACTTCGAATAACAAGGAGGGCAGCCCTGAGAGACAACAAGGGCACTTACTACATCATCTTCGTATCCGCCCGCCAGGACCAAAGAATAGGCACCATCGTTGCTCCTGCCGTGAATCCCTGCGACGTGAGGACGGTGGACACCCGACTCACTCACCTGGTGCGATAAAGGCAAGGTCACAGGTCAAGACATTACTTTTAGTAGCTGAACAGTCTGTATCCCTTTAAGAGCATGCAGGGTCTGTATCCCTTTAAGAGCCTGAGTATAAAAGGGAAGGCTTTTGCTGGTCTCTCTCTCTCTCTTTCCTGCTGTAAGTGCTGTGTGTTGGAGTTTGCGGTATTACCAGTGTCTGATGACCCAGGGCACAGTACAGAGGCAATGCAGTTCAGCTGACAATTCAAACCATCCTTTAATTACTCCAAATTTTCCTCAAATGCTCCCACGTTTCTGGCAAGCCCCAGAACAAGTTAACTTTCAGAACCTACTTCACCCACATCTTAAGAAATCAGGTGTCAATGCTGCAAACATTGATATATTTTTGCACTGACAATATAAGAGACAGTCTGTTACTTTAATTGCTTTGCTTTGGTGGGAAAGATTAACCGGATGTTTTGAGAAGATAAGAAAAGCCCGTGTACAGAATGGGAAGTGAAACTTCATGTGTAAAACTAATTGGATAATGTGATTTATGATGTGTAGATAAGGGTGGAAATTGTGTGTGTTACGATGGGTTTGGGGAGAGGAGATTTCAGATTCTGGCATCCCTCCATGAGTGCCGATAAACAATGCCTGCATTTTGTTTCAACTATCTCATTTATCAGAACCATGACAGCAGGACTCTCGGGAGACAGTTTCTTCCAAGCAGGTACTTTTACTAAGAATAAGAGATAGCAGGCATAATAGACAGGATCTGAGAGATTCCATTACAGATCGATATTTTTAAAGTGTCCCTAAGAAAAACCCCACCCCACAGTTCATCCGGGTAGTTCCAGACCGGCCAATCCCCATGTGGCAAGTCCATCGTGGGAAAGGGAAGATAACATCAATCCGGGTTACGTTTGCAGCACTGATCATTCCACAGCTCTTCACACCTTCTTTGGAGAAATAAACCAGATCCCGGAGGTTTGTGTCTCTTCCCCCACCCCTTTTCCTAGTTGCCCAGTAAGGGAGAAAAAAATTCAAAGAGATGCATAGTATAGAAAGCAATTTGTTACATTGTAATAAGGTGAATAAACAAAAGGTTACATTGTAGTTCTTAGAGGAAGTGAAAGCAATAAAACCCGCGTGCATATCCCCTCTCCCTTGTGGGAGCATGGCAGAATCCAAGGGAAGACCTTGCTTTAGATCAGAGGCAAGAGTTAGAAATGAAATATAAACGGATTCTGACAGTAAGACACACACACACACCCCTTCAGCAATCTCTGGCTGCAAGTAGTTTCACGAACAGTTAGATTAGAAGAGTAAGTTACTCAAGGCCACGTAGATAACAGGGAATGAAACATACATCCAAGGCTGCTATGATGAAGCCTTAAGAACGTACAGATGATCTTACTGGGTGTCAGTGGGTAAAGTGTTCGAATCTGAAGGAAAAGGGAATAGAAGAGGAAAACTGTTGGCCAGCACTGTAACGTTTAAAGCAGGGGTCTGCAACCTTGGCAACTTTGTGGACTTCAGCTCCCAGAATTCCTCAGCCAGCTTCTCACCTGGACTCTGAATTTCCACAGGGTTCCCACTGGAACTCCAGGGATGGGCCCATAATGGTTGGATGGTACAATGGTACATTCCCTCGTGCGTCCCACACATGCCATGCCCTTTAAAAAAGGAGAAAAGGGGTCCACATTTTAAACATAATCAACACAAATCAGCCAAACAGTGGAATTGAGAATTGGCTAAATCTGCTTGCACTTTTCCAATCTTCTAATAAAGCAACACCCCCACCCCAAATCACCAGAATTAACCCACTGGGCCGCTCAGCTGCAGTCTTTGGTGGGAGAAATGGATCTGCCCCTGTGCAGGGCATTGCATCCAGGAAACAGGCCGACCTCCATGACATCCACCCTCGTTTTGTTTGTTTTTAGTATGTTTAGCTGAGGCTGGCGGCCTATACATTGTATTCATTAATTAACGTGCTATAGGACTTCCTCTCAATAAAACTGCACGCAGCTTATAAGGTTGCTCTGATTAACTACTCTCATCAGTATTATTTACATCCCACCTTAATTAATTTTAAAATGAACTCAAAGTAGTCAACATATCCAAAACATCTTCCTCCTATTTTTCCCTCCAAAGCAAGAACCCTATAAGATGGGTGGGCCTAAGAGAGAGTGGCTTCCAAAGTCATACAGCTGGCTTTTATGCCTAATGTGAAACTAGAACTCACTGTCTCCCGGTGATTGGCCCAAAGTCTCCCAGCCGGCTTTCATGCTTAAGGCAGGACTAGAACTATCCATCTCCTAGTGATTGGCCCAAAGTCACTCAGCTGGCTTTCATGCCTGAGGTGGAACTAGAACTCAGTCTCCCGGGGATTGGGCCAAAGTCTCCCAGCCAGCTTTCATGCCTGAGGTGGAACTAGAACTCACTGTCTCCTGGTAATTGGCCCAAAGTCACCTAGCTGGCTTTTGTTCTGAACCAGCCCTCTTCTAACAAACCCCTTATCAGAAAGAAGAGACTGGAGAGCGTCCAAGGCTAAAAGGCTTCTGCCAAGATTTAATTACGCAGTTAACAAAAACACTAGAGCTTGTCTTCTCAAGCGGAAAAGTTGCTTTCAGCAACCAGCCCCTCCCCAAACACTCCTTTTATAGAGAGCTCAGGGCGTGGTCCCCCTGTGCCTCCTCCCGAGGAGTCCCATAGCCTTTCTTTGTTTGTTCCTGCTCGACTGCCTCCTGCGTCGGGCGTCCTTGAACAGGGCCAGCTGTGGGTCATCATCCTCCGCACTCTCGGGCTCACGCAGCTGAGAAGAGGTCCCCGGCTGAGGACTCTGCAAAGCCTCCAAACCATCATCAGCTGGTTCGTCTCCCTCCTCCCCCTCATCTGAGTCCTCCGATACGTCGGAGCCGGCTGTCGGACCCACAGGCTGGCCCTGAGTCACAACAGCTTTCATGGCTAAGGTGGGACTAGAACTCACTGTCTCCTGATGATTGGCCCAAATCACCCAGTCAGTTCTCATGCCTAAGGTGGGACTAGAACTCACCGTCTCCTGATGATTGGCCCAAATCACCCACTTGCCTTTCATGGCTCAGGTGGGACTTGAACTCGCAATCTGCCACTTCTTAGTCTGGTGCCTTAGCCACTACACCCAGCAATTCCTCCTCCTCTCCATAATCTTCCCAGTATTTTAATAAATTAGAAGCGTGTTGAGCCACGTGAGGGGTCTCTTTTGGTCGGCAACTAAACAGCACAAGCGGATTCCAGTTACCTTGCCCCAATCCCGCTGAGAAGACGAGTTGGCAGATGCCATCTTAGATTTCTTTTTGCTCTCTTTCAGCTTCTCACCGGCCAAAACCACCTCGCTCGCATCATTTCGACATTCGGGACAATACCTAAAAGGAGGCATTCATTGTTTATAATTTTTTTTAAATCTGCAATACTAGAAAGGTATGTATGAAGAGCTACTTTCGCAATTCCAAACGGTGCAGTTAGAGCAGGTTACAGCTTTCCAAGACTCCCCAGACCAGGGTTGGGCAACCTCGGCTCTCTCATGGCTCGTGGACTTCAACTCCCAGAATTCCCAAGCCAGCCACGCTGAGGGGACAGGGAGAGGTTTCCAAGCTGAGCCATGCCGGCTCAGGAATTCTGGGAGTTGGAAGTCCACCAGTCATAAAAGAGCCAAGTTTGCCTACCCCTGCCCCAAACCGTGTCAAACAGGATTGCATCTTGAAGAGAATCAACCTTAATTCCCAATAAAGATAACTTTCCTTTCAGGGGGAAAAATGGTTTAGTTATTTAAGAGATACGTAGGTAGTCCTTGATTTATCACCTTAACAACAAACGGCTTTGCAAACTTTCGGACCTATGATGGACCCCCAAAAAAGGTAGTCACACCCCAGACTCTGATGGCCCGGGGGGGGAGTTGTGAGGTTGCATTTCGGGCACTCGGCAACCAACCCACGTTTTGGTCATTTGCGACATCCTGCAGTCACCTTTGTTTATGAAATTTATCGGCCAGCCATCTTACCTCAGGGTAACTTTGGGAGGTTTGCAATTGTAAAGATAAAAATTGTGTAAGCTAAAAATCATAAATAAACCAATGCCCAAGTTTTTACTTCCATTTCTGGTAAAAAATAAAAATAAAACACCCATTGGAGACCAGGTTGCTTAAAACCTTCCATGTTCGCTTAACGTTAGCTGCACAAAAGTTGCAAAATCGGGTGTAAACATGTGGGGAACTACTTCATTATCGGCACAACTTACAACCGTAATTCCAGGCTTCGTCATGCTGGTCAGTCAAGAGCTACCTATATAGCCTGCCCATTGTATACCAAACCTTAGGAAGCCACAGTCTTGCCAATTTCCCATATATATTTTTTTATAAAGACATCAACACAGTTATAAGGAGAGATGCAACCCAGAAATTTACACCAGTAAATTAGCATTAGTAATTTACTATCAATAAATAGCTCTGTTGGACAGTCACAGGTCTTGAGATTCACCCGTAGGGTCATTTTTCACACACTTGGCCACTTCAAGGCATGTGAATTTCAAACTCCCCAGCGGCTGTTTGCAGCACGACTGGTGGGGAATCCTGGGAGCTGAAGTCCACAAAACTTTTAAAGTTGCGAAAGTGAAGAAACATCGCTTGCAGGGATTCGTTCCGACTTACCAGTCCTCATCGTCGGGTATCCGGCTCAGGGGAGGGCTAAGGCAATAAATGTGAAAGGCCATGTCACACTCGTCACACATCAGCTGTTTTTCGGGATGTTGCTTCCCGCCGCAGATGTGGCAGGCGCACATCCGGCAGGTTTTGCTCGGGTTGTCTTTGCAATGCTTGCACACAGGTCCGCTCTGCCCTGCATTGTAAGAAAAGCACGCATAACTTAAAGCGCCTCCGAAAGAGCGGGCAAAAGACAAGAGAGTCAAACAGGGCAGGGGTTCTGAATCTCATCCAAGAGACGCAAATTATGACATTCGCCAATATGAATTATGCCGACGGCACTAGCTCGGAGGGTATTTTAAAAGGTGTGGGGGGGAAATGAGAAAAACAATTAACATGTATCACGTGTGATATTTAGCGATTAAGGCACCTGGCTAGAACCAGGAACCAGTGAGTTCTAGTGTCAATGCTGCTAACATCAGATGTTCTTGCTTTGACCAAAGACGAAGAAGCAGCTATTTCATATTTCTACTGGTGTGTCACTTTTAGAGCTAAAGTTAGTTGGAGAAGGGAGGGGAAGGAAGAATGTAAGAGAAATTAGTTAGACATAAGCAACAGTAGCGGAATAGTTTCAAGGCTGAATGTAACAAGAGACAATACGTAAGAACGGGGGGGGGGGGGTTACGGTAAGGATGGAGAACTAACTCTTCAAACTAATTGGAGAACGTGATTAATGACAGCAACAAAAGGAGCATTGTTTTTAATATTGTTGTGCTAAGGGAAGGGGAATTCAGATTCCAGCTTCTCTTAGCAAGATTTGCCGATGTTGTAGGGCTCTAATGAAAGACTTTTAAGGTAAACAATGCCTCAGTCCTTTGAAGAGCTCGTCCGTCGGAAACCTGACATCTAATCCCATTGCAGGCTGAGTGACTTTGGGCCAATCACCAGAAGACGTGAGTTCAACTCCTGCCTTAGCCAGGAAAGCCAGCTGGGTAACTTTGGCCCATTCCCTCCCTCTCTCAGCCCAACGTACCTCACAGGGTTCTTATGGTGGGGAAAAATAAGAAGAGGTCAGAGTATCAGGTATGTTAACTGCCTTAAATTATTTATGAAAAGGGTAACGAAGATGGGATATAAATACGTGTTTTTTTTAAATTTGATTTTTGCAGACAGCCTCTATCCACCGAGGTCCAAAGATCGTTTTGTCCTGACTCCCACCCGGCCACAAACATATTTGCGGCAAAAACTACTGCTCACTGCAAAGCAGGACAAGTCAACGCGAAGGCAACTCACGTTTTAAGGGGCTTTCTGACGTCAAAGGAACAGCACAGCCCGGTTCTTCGATCTTGTAAATCTCGTCCACCAGAGCAATTCGGCAATCGGTCAAGATGTCTCCACCGTCACTGCAAAAGGGGGATTAGAAACAGCCGTGCAAGAGAGGCAGTAACCGTGGCGGTTTCTCTGGGCTTCCTGCCTATCCCGCAAATATTTGCATTAATGCTGCTACTTTGGATGTACACGGCAATCCTTCCCTTTCAACATCTAAGCGAGAACATTTCTGGATTTCTTCTGTTTCCTCTTTGTTAATGTACATACGTGCGTATATACTGTCTGTGTGTGTGTCTGTGTGTGTGTATTTATAACCCATTTCTCTGATGAGTGATTCTGAGCGGCTTACAATTTCATAAAAACAGCAATATAAAATATTTTAAAAATCGAAACACTGAAAGAGGACAAAAAAAACCTGGGTAAAATAGGAAACAAAACACGAACAAGGCGGATGCAGAATCTTCTGTGTCTATTAAACCAGGGGATCCCCGACTCCCGGGCCATGGCCTGTTCAGAACCGGGCGGCGCGAGCAGCTGGCTGGTGCACACATGCGCGCATCTTGACTTACATGAGCGATAGGCCAGTTCCCTTCTCTCCCAGCCCCCTCGGGGCCAAGACGTAAAGCTTGGGGACAGCTACACTAAACCACTGATCTTATCTTGAGGCGCATAATAATCCAGATGGCGGAAGTGTAATGGATGTATTTCTATCGGAATTATCTTTGCATTCTTCTCCTTATTTTAAAAGCAACTAACAAATGAATAAAAGGAAAGAAAAGGCATCCAGGTTACATTATCCTGAACTGCAAAAGTTGGATGAACCAGTGAAGGACAGTTTGCTTCCCCCCCCCCCCCACAGGGGCAGGCACCTTCCAAGCAAGATCCCTTACCCAAGAACGATCTTGGCGTATAACTCTTTGTAAGTCCTCGTTTCCCGCTTCTGGAGGATCTCGGCATCATACCAGAAGCCCCTCTCTTTTGGATCATCGGGATTGTAATTCAACATGACGACATCCCCAATTTCTATGTCTTCCCATTTTAAGACCGTCCTGGCACGAGCGCGGACATTTTTGGAGCTCAACTGGATGACCCCATTCTCTGGATAACTTTATTTGGGAGAAAAAAAATAAAACAAAATAAAACAAGCCATTCCATCTAGACCAGGCAATTTCAGGTAGCCCTTGACCTACAACCAAAACTGAGCCCCAAACTTTTGATTAAGTGAGACATTTGGTAAGTGAATTTCACTTCATTTTACGACTTTCACTTGTAAAGTGAATCACTGTAGTTGATAGGTTAGTAACCTAGTTGTTAAGCAAATCTGGCTTTGAACTTTGCTTGTCAGAAGGTCTCAAAAGGGGATCACGTGACCCCCAAACACTTCAACCGTCATAAATACGAGTTAGTTCCCAAGCGTCTGAATTATGATCACGTGACGGTGGGGATGCTGCAACGGTTGTGAGTGTGAGAAAGAGTCATAAGTACCTTTTTTCAGTGGTGTTGCAACTTTGAACAGTCACTTAAATGAACTGTTGTAAGCCGAGGACTACCTATGTTATGGTTCGTTGCAATCAATCCAGTTCAGACTGGATTTGGCATTTTCATCCACCTATCAAGTCCTTCCCAGATATCTGGGACAGGCAGATGGGGATGGTTGTTGAAGATATCGTTGCAGGACATGACAATATTTGAAGTCAAGCCACCTTTTGAAATTAGAATAGAATAGAATAACAGAGATGGAAGGGACCTTGGAGGTCTTCTAGTCCAACCCTCTGCTCAGGCAGGGAACCCTATGCCATTTCAGACAAATGGTCGTCCAATCGTTTCTTAAAAACTTCTAGTGTTGGAGGATTCACAACTTGTGGAGGCAGGTTGTTCCATTGGTTAATTGTTCTGTCAGAAAGTTCCTCCTTAGTTCTAGGTTGCTTCTCTCCTTGGTTAGTTTCCATCCGTTGCTTCTTGTCCTGCCTTCAGGCGCTTTGGAGAACAGCTTGACTCCCTCTTCTTTGGGGCAGCCCCTGAGATACTGGAACACTGCTATCATGTCCCCCCTCGTCCTTCTCTTCATTAAACCAGAACTACCCAATTCCAGCAACCGTCCCTTACAAGTTTTAGCCTCCGGTCCCCTGATCATCTTTGTTGCTCTTCTCTCTACTCTTTCTAGAGTCTCAACATCTTTTTTACATCGTGGCAACCAAAACTGGATGCAGTATTCCAAGTGTGGCCTTACCAAGGCATTGTAAAGTGGTATTAGTACTTCACGTGATCTTGATTCTATCCCTCTGTTAATGCAGCCTAACACTGTGTTGGCTTTTTTGGCAGTTGAAGCACACGGCTGGCTCCTCTTTAAGTGACCGTCCCCTAGGACTCTGAGATCCCTCTCACAGTTGATCAATTGACCAATGAAGATTTTTTATTTTAATGCCAATGGTATGCAGACAGGATGATGGGAGCCTGGATGAATGCAGACCCAATCAATTTCTGCAACATCCACAGCATTTTTCAAAAGTAAAGCTGCTTTCTGAACAAACGCTGCCATTCTCCAGATGCTGGGGGGGGGGGGGGCGCTAGGGAAAGAAATCAAAATCAAAATACTCACTCTTCATATTTCACGTGATACGTAATGTCCTCGTCGGGAACGGCTTCTTCCAAATTGGATTCTTCGTCACTTTCGCTCGCCTTGCTGGCCGCGTTCCCTTTCCTGGTCACGTTCACAACTTGGGCTTCAAACCAGGCTCCCATGCTTCTGTCCCGAGCGTCTACCAACTCGTTAATCTAAACCAGAAGCCCCAAAGCAAAATACTGATTTTTAATTAGCTAGCAATATGAAAGTCACGTCTTCAAAGTCCCACTTTCATGCGCATACAGCTTTTATATGTATGACTGACTTGTGAGACCGGTGTGTTGTGTAATTAGCTCACATGCTGTAACAAGATGGTGGGTTTGTTGTCACTGTGAGTTGTGGGGGGGCGGGGGGGCATGAAGGGAGGCTCAGCCAATCTCAATGTATACATGGTTGTACCTTGACAATAAAGGTTCATTCATTCATATATGTGTGTGTGTGTGTGTGTGCGTTTGTGTGTGTGTATACATACACATACACACACACACACAGAGACAGACAGACATAGTCTACCTGTTTTCAGGATCTGGAAAAAAAAAAACCTGCACAAATTTGGCCTTATTTATCTTCTAGGCACCAGCACTCATGAAAACATTTTATTACTGCACAGAGCTGGCTGCTAAGTATTTTTATTTTTTATTTTAATCCCATTTATATCCCGCCCTTCTCCGAAGACTCAGGGCGGCTTACAAGCTTAGCAGTAGCCTTCATTCTATGTATATGCCTGCTTATTAGGGCTTTTGGGGCCCCCCCAAGCGGCATTATTACAAAGTCGAGCTTATTGCCCCCAACAATCGGTTCCTAAGGTACAAGGTTTCAGACTTTATACCCAAAGATCTCTGCTATCTAATTGAATCCCATTTTAACTGTCTAGCTTTAAGTAAGCTATGCTTTACTTTTAAGTAAGCTATGCTATTCTTGGAGTTGACATATCCGAACCTGGATCAGTTTGTTCAGATTGATAATTTACAGTTGCAGTGGGTAAGATTCCTCACGAAGCCTTCCAGTTCCCCATCCCAATGAGTGCAAAAATGGGAGGGGTTTTCTCCCCTCCCCAAAAGAAAGACTGCGGTAAGAATTTAGCATCTCTCTTTGACCAGGACGCTGCTTACTTTATGCTGAACCTATCACCATGACGGAGCCTGCCCATTAAGGTCCCATGTCGTGGTGGTCGTTAAGCAAGGAGCAAAGGATCGCCTTGTTTAATGATGCTCCTCTTTTGCTCTCCCTGATGTAGCCATTAAACGGAGTGTGGGGTCTCAGGGAAGGTCTGCGGGGGAGTGGGCTGTTAACGGAGGCCCACACTGCAGCCTGAACTCCACAGATCACATGTGGCCCATCATGGGCTTCCTCCACCTGAGTACCTTGAGTTATTTAACAGAGTAACAGAGTTGGAAGGGACCTTGGAGGTCTTCTAGGCCAGGGGTAGGCAACCTTGGCTTTTTTATGACTGGACTTCAACTCCCAGAATTCCGGAGCCAGCCTGGCTCAGCTTGGAAACCTCTCCCTTTCCCCTCAGCGTGGCTGGCTCAGGAATTCTGGGAGTTGAAGTCCACGAGTCATAAAAGAGCCAAGGTTGCCTACCCCTGGGCTTGGCCAACCTTGGCATCTCTGATTCGTGGACTTCATCTCCCAGAATTCCTCAGCCAGCCTGGCTCAGCTTGGAAACCTCTCCCTTTCCCCTCAGCGTGGCTGGCTCAGGAATTCTGGGAGTTGAAGTCCACCAGTCATAAAAGGGTGAAGGTTGCCTACCCCTGGGTTAGGGCAACCTTGGCATCTCTATGACTCGTGGACTTCATCTCCCAGAATTCCTGAGCCAGCATGGCTCAGCATGGAAACCTTTCCTTTTCCCCTCAGCCTGGCTGGCTCAGGAATTCTGGGAGTTGAAGTCCACCAGTCATAAAAGAGCTGAGGTTGCCTAGCCCTGCTTTAGACCAATCCCCCTGCTCAAGCAGGAGCCCCTATAGGTTTCCAACCCCGTGGATCCATTTAGGCCTTTCCCACCCCACTGCTTACCCTTAGAACTCGAGCTTTCCATCTCTCCATCCCCCCCCGACCCGTCACCAACTGGTCCCCTACCTTTTGGGTATTGTACATCACCCTTCTGGAAATAGCAGTTGCATTATGCCACGTTCCTACACAGTGGAGGCCACGGGGCTCCGTCCGAGAAGCAGGCACCAATTTTGGAGAGGCTACAATCGATTGCAACTGCTCCCAAGGTGGCACCCGCTTCCAGAATAGAGCCCTGTAGCTCTCCTTCCCCAGCGTGACCCCCGAAGCTTCAGAGATCATATTAACGAAGAAGGGCATGCCGCTTCGTTCCCCCACCCTCAGCAATCCTCGTGGGGGACCACCGGCAAGCACAGGTAGTCCTTGACTTCCGACAACTGAGCCAAACATTTGTCCGCCGCTAAGCCAGTTGCCTAGTGAATGTTGCCCAGTTTTACCATCTTTCTTGCCAGAGCTGTTAAGCAAATTGCAGAAGCTGTTAAAAGCGAATCGTGCGGTCGTTAAGCGAATCCGGCTTTCCCCACTGACTTTGTCGGAAGCCAGCTGGGGAGGTCATAAAAGGTGATCATATGACCTGCCCCCACCCCACTCCACGACACTGCAACCGTCCTAAATGGGAGCCAAAAAAAGTGAATTTTGATCATGTAGCCAGCCATTGGCTTGCTGAAAGGGTCATCAGCGTGGGAAAAGCTGGGCAGCTGAGAGAAGGGGGCAGCAGAGGCTGGATCCCCCGAAAGAAGTCTCCACCGAGAGAATGGGCGGCAAGCCTCCACCACTGCATTCTCTCAGCGGAGGCTTGCAGAGGTGGCGGCGGAGCTGCGCGCACAGCTCCCCAAACCTCTGCCACCTCATTCTCTCAATGGGACTTTTTTACTCCACTTTTTTCCAGAATGGCGGAGGAGGACTGGGAGCCGCAGGAGACGGCTTAAAGAGCGCATGTGGCTCTGGAGCTGCAGGTTGCCGACCCGTGTCCTAGAGTGACTAAGGTTAATCTGGCTTAAGTGTATTATACAGACATGCTAATTCTCTGCAGTTTTCCCCAAACTTAAGCATACAGGCTCTCTCCTGCTTCAAAAGGTCTTTGCGCTGCAGCCTTCCATGTAAAGCAAGCGCACCTTATAAAATCCAAAGCCGGGATCCACCAAGTCGGTCCCAACGGCACTGCTGCACGGGGCCTCCATCTCCACAGCCCCTTCCCCGTTATTGGAGCTTTTGTCCGATTCGCTCTGGCCTGAACAGCAGCCAGAGTCCGTGTCCGAAAGTTCAGAGTCTTTCTCCTTGTTCGCCAGGGGCAGGAGAGTGGGGCTTTGTCTCACTAACAGCTGGACGATGTCGTTCAGGTTCACGCTGTAGTCGAAGAGGGAGTGGCCGTCTTCCATCTGCAGGGTGAGAGAAGATCAGTCACAAGCAAAAGGTAACAAAAATGTAAAGATACGGGGTTCCTGCGTCCTTTCCGGGCAGAAAGTTCAACTGGAGAACCAACTGCTCCGCATAGGAAACACCCACCAGAAACTTCAGAGAGTCATCAAGGGTAGTAAAATAGTGACCTGGATTTCCAAAGATTCCAATATTAATCCATGGAACAGCTTACTTCCAGGAGACGCGGGTGCGTCTTCCTCCCATCCGAGGTTTTCATTGTTGCGAGCATTTCTGTTGAGGATTGGCAGCAGGGGTGGGGTGGGGTGGGATGTGTTTGGTTTATATTCCCCCACACACTTTGCTGGGTGGTTGCAGCAGGTTTTGGCCATTTCACATGACCCTGGGACACTGTGACCGTCATAAATATGAATCAGTTGCCAAGCATCAGAATGTAAATCACAAGACCCTGGAGATGCTGCAACATTCCAGCTGATCGGCGCTTCTTCTGGGCTCAGCAGAAGCGCCAGGATCAGTGCGGAGCTCCAGCTGGATCCTGGCGCTTCCGCTGAGCCCTGACAGCCCTGCAGCTCCAACCGCCTCTCGCTCAGGGTTGTGCGGTGCTGCCACTGGTTCAGCTCCTTCCCCTCCCCCGCTACCACTTTCCTAGGATAGTCGCGTACCAACTGCCAGGTGCCAATGCAGCACAGGTGGTACCCGTACCAGTGGTTGAAAAGCCCTATCCTAAACTAATTTGGCCCAGAACATAAGAGCTCTGTTTCTTTTTTGTAAGTTAACCACTCAAAATGGGCTATTCCATGGGAGCACTTTTGAGTTAGCTTGAGTTGGGCAGCCAATAAATTTAAATTAAAAAATAGCCCTATTTGTATTATTTGCGTAGGTGAAATCTTGCCTAACAACGGCATTTCCTGATTTCCCAATCCAATCAAATAATCTCTTACACAGCATTATTATTTGTGGATTTGGAGCAACAAAGTCATTTGTGGTAAAGCCAGCACTTTTCATTATAATGACTTTATCCTGAGAATATCTTCAGAGCAAACAACGCTGGAGGAACAACTGCATTGTTTGTGGGCCACAGTGTTTCTCAAAATGTGCAGCAAGGCAAACAAAACCTATTATTATAATCTCTATATATACTACTTGAACCTCTGCTGTGTAACCTTTAACTGTGCAAAAAATAAATAAAAATGCTGCATGTAGGGCAATAATTTTTGAACCGAGATACCTCAAATGGGCTAACTTATAGAATGTATCCAGAATCTGGGACCCATGAGTCCCATAGGATTGAAATTTGTGAAATTTGATAAAATATTTAATCATATTATAAGCCAATCATAAAACATCGTATGACTTTGTACGAAATGTGACAAAATCTCTCCTGTGATCCTGAGGCTTGACTTTACTAAACTGTTTATCATGGGCTATCTTGATTTTTTTTTTTAAAAAAAAAAGAAATTTTCCAGTGAAGTACAGTAGGAGCTCAGCCATTGTTGAAAGCATGAAGGAAACTAGTAAAGAAATATCTCTGAAACAATGACCCAACAGGTCAGATTGTCTAATATAGCAATAAAATCAACCGCTGGTAGACTTAAAATAGTTGGGAAAAGCCACTCCAGAAACAAAAATGGTGAAAATCTTGGGGAAACCCAGTTAAACGGATGACCTCATTATCTTTTTGGGTCATTGCCATCCTCTTCACATTAAACAGCCACACATCTGGGTCAGCGTGTTATTCGTATATATCTCTAAATTAAAGGAATTACTAGGATTTCTATTCTGAGGGATATTCTAAGATACGAAGACATTTTTTATTGGACAACAGAAGCACTTATATTTTTAAGAAGCTGATGGCCAGAGTGGTAGCTTACGTTAACCTTTATTGTCTTTTTTTTCTGTGAACACACTGGCACCCATTAAAAAATGATAATTCTGATGCCCTGTCTCAAAAGAAAATAAGCCTGAATGTTGAAAATCCACCCAAGCCAACGGCACAATCCAGGGCAGATTAGCATCTCAGTATATCACCATCTGCATTCCGTGAATCACAATTCAACGATTGTTGGTTTAAGTATAAAAAAGTTTAAGATAAAAAAGCTAGGACAATGCCTAAAAAGATCTTGAACAAAACTCAAAAGTTGAAACTTAACTTGAACTATCTTGAAAAATTGTAAATCTCAAGGTATCTGCCTTTGAAGGACCCTCTTCAATCTTCAAGTATGTTAATGGCACATAGATGGTAAAAAGTGATATCCTCAACAATAATCATTAAACAAACAAGAGCCACTCAGCAGGCATCAAAACCGGCCCTATGAGTTCTGGCTAAGGACAACAGGAAAGCCAGCAAGCCATCAATATAGAGCTGACAGGTTGCATATAATCAAAAGGCAACGTGGCCCAACACACAAAGTTTAAACTGTCTCACAAGAACATTCTTCTCTGCACTTTGTGCAGATAAAAACCCTCAATGTAATATTAATTCTCTCTCTCTCACACACACTCGCGCACACACACACACACACACACGAGAGAGAGAGAGAGAGAGAGAGAGAGAGAGAGAGAGAGAGAGAGAGAGAGAGAGACTGAAAAAATCCCTACCTTCCTTACTAGATTCACAGTTAATAGAAAACCATGTTAATACAAAAATTCCATTATAGTTAAATTTGGGGGAGGGGAATTTTTTTAAAAAAAAATTACAAATAAGGACACAACTTTTTCTTGGTTCAGAAGCTAAGAAAGGCCAGGAAAACTACCAGAGAATTCAAGATGGTCGGCTAAAGTGGGAAACTGGGGGAAAAAAATCCACCCCCCAAATGGCACCCACCCACCCACACATACCATCTTAAGGAAACTGAATGAATATGGGGACATCGCTATCTTTTTGTTTACCATCAAAACGTTGTGGGAACATTCACACTAGAGGGCAGTGCAAGCATTTCCTTTTTTTAGAAAAAATTAATCACAAGCGTCCTTAAGAAGCTTTTAACCAGTTCAAAAAAGCCGTTTATCTTAGATGCCAAATTCATTCATTCAAAAAAAAAATTCAGCAGAAGAGCTAGAGGAAGCAAACCATTACTTGAGAAAAGCGGTCTTATGGCATTATTACCCCTGTGTAAGAAGTAGCAGTTTCAATCCATTGGTACGTTCACTTGTAGGTAATCCTGGGGTCACGATGGCAGGACCAAGGATTGCCATTGCTAAGCCATGCAGTTGCAAAGCACAATGTTACAAACCCACATTGCTTAGTGACGACAAGCTGACAATCCTGGTTGCTGTCATAACCCCAAGTCTTGTTGATTTTTAAGCGGGAAGTAGCAGAGTCCCGGGGGTGGGGGTGGGGTGTGTGGAAGAGGCCGCAGAAGGACCAGACACACAGGAGATGGGGGAGGGCTTGGGAGGCCTGGCACAGGAAGGTTAGAGGGAGTGGTACAACAGGGCTCAAGAGAGGGGGGGGGGAAGAAGAGGGAGAGAGAGAATACTCATTAGAGCAACTTGCAAACTTCCCTGCTGGCTTCCCTATTAGCTTTGCTTGTTGGAACCCGTAGGGAAGGCTGCAAAAGGTGAGCACATGGCTGTGGGATGCTACAACCATCTTAAAGAGCGAGTAGGTTGCCAAGCACCAGAATCGTGATCTTGTGACTGCAGGGGGGAGGCTGCAACAGCTGGAACTTCAAGGTACGGCATAGACCAGGGGTAGGCAACCTCGGCTCTTTTACGACTCATGGACTTCAACTCCCAGAAATCCTGAGACAGCTGGCTCAGGAATTCTGGGAGTTGAAGTCCATGAGTCGTAAAAGAGCCGAGGTCGCCTACCCCTGGCCTAGACCTAAGAATCACTCGTTCGGTACCGCTGCAGCTTTGGATGGTAAGCGGTCTGCCTGTATTGAGAAAAGCGTCTGAGGGATGCAACACACATCGGTAGCCTGGAGAGAACATCGCTGTTCACGGCAACTATTTTTGATATTGACCCAGCTCGATCAACCTTAAGATCACCGCTATATACGCAGACATGCTTTTCCTCCCAGCTTTAAAAGTCCACGCGCCTTTTTTTTAAGGGCACTCTTGGAAGTCTGAACTAGCCTTGATTTAACAGCATAACAGAACAACAGAGTTGGAAGGGACCCTGGAGGTCCCCTAGTCCAACCCCCTGCTCAGGCAGGAAACCTGTATCATTTCAGACAAAGAGTGGTCCAATCTCTTCTTTAAAAACTCTCCAGTGTTGGGGTACCGTTCCTTGATTAATTGTCCTCACTGTCAGGAAACTTCTCCTTCGTCTCCGATTAGTTTCCCTCCGTTGCTTCTTGTCCTCGCCTTCAGGTTGCTTTGGATTTACCCAACAGAAATCCAGAAAGGGGGGGGTGCTGAAGGCTCCTACAGTAGAACCAAACTACGCAAAGGAATCTGCGGCACGTGGCGGGGGGGTGGGGGTGGTTAAGCGCCAACGCGCCAATTTCCCCAAACACTCATCACCCCAACACGACTTGGACCGACCGCTTTACTAGAGAAAAGAAGGAAAGCCACGTGCCTGTTTGCCTCGATAAAAAAGCCTTTGTCTGTCAGGTACCACCCTGAAAACTTCGTGGATCCTCTGCCGGAGCTCTTCCACTTTCGTTAGCTTGGAAAGCGAGTCCACCCGATGTGTCTCTTTCCCATCCATGGTGCGCACTTGGATCCACATCGCGGCGGTGTCTCTGTGGAGGAATCACAAGCACATGAAGAAACCCAAGGAATGGGGGGGGGGAGAGAGGAGGGAATCTGCGCTCCCGCCATCAAGCCTCATTTTGCCAAGCCGCATTTTGCCCTAACGCGTGCCCACCCCCTTGCAAGTCCCCCTCACTCCACCTAGAAGCGTCTCCATGTCTGCGCGCCAATCGTTCCCGTTTTTGCATCCATTGTGCTCGTCCAGCACCCCCAGTCTACGGGACCCCCGCCCTCTGGAATTACCTCCCCACCCCCACCTACCCTGATTTTGAAAAGATGCCACTCATTTCAAGCGGCTGAAATCAACCTGATGGATTTATTGCCAATTCCTTTTTTTGTTTTTCTTTCTTTTAGGGTGGGGGGGAGGTAGGAGAAATAATTTATCCCACCACGACCGGCCAGCTTGGATAAAACAGACGAAATTAAAGACATCCCCCCCTTGTAGGAAGGCGGGCTTGCTTTGAATCTAAATTTCGGCTTCATTATTTAAAAAAAAAAAAAAAGCCAAAGGAGCAAATTGCAGTAACGCAGGGGGAAAACCCGCCTTCTTTCCCCCCCCCCCAAAATAGCAATGATTACTAGTACTGGCATGGCTGTTGTTACTTCCAAACAGCCCATTTCTTAGGAAAAGTTACCCAGACGACTAATATTTATTTAATTTAATTTAATTTAATTTTTATACCGCCCTTCTCCCGAACGACTCAGGGCGGTGTGCAGGGCAATACAATAAAACACAATATATAAAAATTAAAAGGATATTAAATTAAAAGGATATTAAATTTAATAAATTACAAAACGTTAAAAAAAATATAAAAAAAAATATAATAAAGGTTACGCAACCCAGTCTGGTAACACACACACACACACACACACCCAATGAAAAGCAAGGTTCCCATGGCAACCATTGCCCTATTTCTCACCCCCCCCAAAGCCCCCCAAGTGCTCCCTCCACCTTCTTCAGGATCCCCCTCCCCAAAGTGCCCCCCACAAGCTCCCCACAAGTTTCTGCATGCCTCAGAAGCCCCTAAACTGACCAGCCCCCCCCCATAACTATAGGTAGCTGAGGCGACCCCCCCCCCTCACACACACACACACACACACACTTCACGAACCCACACAAAGCGGTCCAGCGAAGCCCAGGCGCCCTCAACCCTCCTTCTCCGGCTCGGCCCTCCCGTCCCTCCTCAGAGTAGCCCGTTTTTTTGTGGTGGGGTTTTTTCGCACCTCGGCGGCCGTTGCCCCCTCGGAGCCGCTCGACGACCCCCTCAGCGCGACCGCTCAACCGAACCGCCTGGATGGTTTTTTTTTTTTCTTCCCCTCCGCTCCGGGCACCGCCCCCTTCCCCGCTCCTCGCGCCCCCCATTGGCCGCGCGCTCCTGAGACGAGGACGCCCATTCGCGGGAAGGAGGGAGGAGGAAAAAAAAAAAAGCCTCCCGCCCGCCCCCTCCGAGCCCAGCATGTTCGGCTGCGCTTCCCCTCGCCCTTTTCCCCATCCGAGAGGACTCGCCTCGGTTGCCTCCTCGCGGAGTTCAAGGCGCGCGCCACAAATTGAAAAAAAAACCGCCCGGGCGCGAGGATTGGGAGAGGGAACTCTCGCGAGATGATGCAAAAAAAAAAAAAAACACACACACACACCCACGCAAGCCGAGGCCGAAAGCGCTCGAAGGGAGGGAGGGAATCCAAGCCGAAGAAATTTAAAGGGACAGGCCGCATTTTGCGCTCCTTTCCGTCCCTCGCAAAGATTTCGCGCGTAATTTCGCCAGCGAGGCGTGGGCGCTTTTCAGTTGGGTTTGCAGGCGGAAGGGCAATTGGGCAGGCCAGAATTAAAGCCCTGTCACTTGTAAGGCCCTAACCTTGGCCATTTCTTTGTTCCAACTGCAGGGGTAGGCAACCTCGGCTCTTTTATGACTCGTGGACTTCAACTCCCAGAATTCCTGAGTCAGCTATGCTGACTCAGGAATTCTGGGAGTTGAAGTCCACGAGTCATAAAAGAGCCGAGGTTGCCTACCCCTGTGCTAGGGGGTTTAGGGGGTGCTTGCTTAAAAGTAATTGCCTTAATTTAATCCATGGGCCATGATTTTTCCTATGCTCTTCGATCTGTTTGGTCCAGACTGTGGGGGTTGTTAATTTAACTGGGTTTTAAGATTTACTCTTGGGGCTTGAATTGAATTTAATTGTTTTATTTGTTTTTAATTTTTTTTTAAATGAAAACTTTTTCAATACATTTTATCTTTAACAACCCCTCCCCCCCACCCCCTACCCAACTCTTCCCAACCCTCCCCCCTCCCCTTCCCCGACTTCCCAGAGCTAAATACAAGGTATAAAAGTAAAAACAATCATAAACAACCATATGCTAACAATAAGCTATTAAGTCTATCGCACTCTAGCTCATATTTTAATTGGGGTTTTACTTATACAGGGATAAATTTAATCTTTTTTAAACTTGGCTTTTTAACTTTTGTATTTTTGGTTTTTAATTACCCTGTAAACCGCCCTGAGTCCCCCGGGAAAGGGCGGTATATAAATGTACGGTAATAAAATAAATAAATAAATAAATAAATATAAAATGACTACAAGCAATACTAATATCACATCAAAACTTATGCAAAGGCTAAATGAAACTTTTTAGTCCCATATTTATTCTGGATGTAATCAATCCATTTTTTCCACTCCGTAATATAACGTTGTTGCGAATGGTCTTTCAAGTACGCCGATATCTTTGCCATTTCCGCCAGGTCAGAAACTTTTAAAGTCCATTCTTCTAGAGTCGGCAGTTAATTTTTTGTATTCATGGTTTTAACTGCCCTGTAAACCGTCCTGAGTCCTACGGGAATAGGGCGGTATACAAATCCAATTAAATAAATAAATAAATAAATAAATAAATAAATAAATAAATAAATAAATAAATAAATAAATAAATTTTCCAAATAAATAAATAAAAATAGGCATCTGGGGACCCAAGTTTGCTTTGCAAACACGTTGCATTACCGCCTTGAAAGGGCAAACGCGTGCAAAACAATCATCGTATGCGCTTAACTCTGAGAGTAAGTTTTTACAACTCCCTGAAACTGACTCCCAAATACGGGTATTTTCCAAGATTTATGCAGAGGCACCCGACCCTGTTTGCTGGCTGTAGCAACAGCCCCATGGCATCTTTAATGCCTGGCAATTTATTGCAACAGGAATCTGCCCCTTTGTTAGGAGTTACAATATCTATAATGCACAGCAGCGCATTTAGACGGGACTGCCAGAAGCTGCGGGGACTGGATTATTTATCCAGTATATGAGATTGCAGGATCGTGAATGATTCAAGCTGGCATATGGAAAAGATTTAAAGTTCCACCAGAAAAGGCGAGGAAAGAGTAAAAGTGTCCACCTCTGAAAACCACACACACACACACACACAAAAGATTTAAAAGTTCTTGTAGGTTCCCGAATTGTCCTGGTCAGATGCCTGCTGGGAAAACCAGATTTTTAAATCTTTCCTAAAGGATTGCAAAACACAGCCGCAAAGCTAATAAACGTGTTTGGAGTTATAGACAAAGAAATGCAAATGAAAAAAATGGGAGTAGGGGCAACGAAATGTGTTTGCTTACATTAAGGGGAGAGTCTTAATTTATTTGTCATTTATTTTATGTTTCATATTTCGAAACTGCCCATCTCCCTAAGAGCATGGACTTGCGAGCATCGCCTTGAAATGAAAAAAGAAAAAAGAAAAAAACAACACATGGCAAATCCTAAACAAAGTTGTCTGAAAAAAAATATCTCTTTACTGTATCTTACAGTTTACACCTCAATGAATATTTTCCTTTCTCGCTCAGCCTTTCTCCAATACGCCTATTCCACCCACCTTCCGCCAATTCGTCACCGGTTAGGAATGTCTCCCACCCGTCCAGTCCTGATCCTCCTACTGCCTTGATCCTGTTTGAGGATCCCTTTTGTGATCCACCACGTGGCACGCGGGAAAATACAAGTGAGATTCCTAGATTTATTTCCTGTCCTTTGGGCCTCCAATCCGCTCAACTGCTTTTGTTCCCCAACTGAAAGACACAACATCAAGGCCGCCTCTATATTTTGGAGACACAACAGACAATGACGGCACCGGATTCTGTGGCATAGCTGCCCGTTGTGCTACGCCATAGGAAGGGTGAGGTCACCGCAAAATAATAACAGAGGTTGCAACTCAAGGCTATCAAATTTAACACTAAAGTGGTTATTTCTCAGCCTCCGGAACTTTTAAGACGTGTGGACCTCAATTCCCAGAATTCCCCAGCCAGCAGAGGTCCAAAAATGCTCTTCTATTAGTTCTGCGAACGACATTAAAGATAGTCCTCATCTTACGACTGCAACTGAGCCTCAAATTTCTGTTGCTAAGCGAGACGTTTGTTAAGTGAGTTTTGCCCCATTTTACGAACCTTTCGTGCCGGTTCTTAAGTGAATAGCTGCAGTTAAATTGGTAACACGGTTGTTAAGTGCAACTGTCATAAATACAGATAATCCTCAACTTACAACTGTTTGTTTAGTGACCGTTCAAAGTTACAATGGCACAGTGAAAAGTGACTTACGGTCATTTTTCACACTTACAGCTGTTGCAGCATCCCCAGGGTCAGGTGATCAACAATCCGAAAATTCATATTTATGATGGTCGCAGTGTCCTGGGCTCACGCGATCCCCTTTTGCGACCTTCTGACAAGCAAAGTCAACGTGGGAAGCCAGATTCACTTCCCAGTTTGACTAATTTAACCACTGCAGTTGCTTCACTCAACGACCCTATCAAGAAAAGTCGTAAAATGGGACAAACCCAGCGAACCAATGTTTCGCTTAGCCACCAAAATCCTGGGCTCAGTTGCGGCCATACGTCGAGGACTACCTGTGCACCCCAGTTGCCAAGAGTCTGAATTTTAATCACAGGACCGCGGGAATGCTGCAACGGTGGCAAGTGTGAATCCATCTGAAGTCAACTTTTTCCAGTGCTGTTGTCATTTCAAATGGTCCCTAAAGGAATATTTGTCTGTACCTGGTGGTCTCCTTTCCAAGTACCAAACATGGATAAAAAGTGGGCGCCCCGGAGTTATGGAATCGGTTGCCGGTCGAGCTCCGGATGGCGCCCGACCTTCACTCCTTCCGACGCGATCTGAAAACGCATTTATTTGAACAAGCCGGCTTGGCCTGATGGGGGATGGGTTGGGTTTTTATTGTTCTTAATATTTGTATTTACTGTTTTTACCTTGGGCATTATGTTTAATTCCTTTTAACTTTTGTATTTTTGTATTTTTATACACTTGCCCTGTTCACCGCCCTGAGTCCTTCGGGAGAAGGGCGGTATATAAATAAATTATTATTATTATTATTATTCACCCTCAGATAATTCATCCTGGTAACCACGTCCATGTTGTTTTCTGCCAGCACTGAACTAATCTATCATTACCTTTTAAACCAAATACATGATGAAAAAAATTTTTAGGGGCCGTTCTTTAGGTCTTGTCCTATTACAGGTAATCCTCGAGTTACAATGGTTTGTTTAGTGGCCGTTCGAAGTTACAACAGCACTAAAAATAGTGACACGAACGGTTTTCGTGCTTACGACCATTGCAGCATCCCCATGGTTAAGGGAACAAAATCCAGATGCTTGGCAACTGGCTCCTGTTTATGACGGTCGCAGGGCCAGACGATCCCCTTTTGTGATCTTCTGACAGGTAGTCAGCGGGGAAGCCAGTTTCATTTAACAAATGTGTGGCAAAAAGTACATGCGCCATTTTGAAGGCGCTCCTTGAAATGTGAACCAGCCATTGCCTTGATTTAAACAGCGTAACAGAAGAACAGAGTGGGAAGGGACCCTAGAGGTCTTCTAGTCCAACCCGCTGCTCAGGCAGGAAACCCTACACCATTTCAGACAAAGGGTCGTCCAATCTCTTCATAAAATTTCTCCATTGTTGGGGCACCCACAACTTCCGAAGGAAAGCTGTTGCACTGGCTAATTGTTCTGTCAGGAAATGAGGGAAAGATGGGGCAAAACTCACTGGGCAAGTGTCTCACTTAGCAACAGAAATTTGGGGCTCCACTGTGGTCGTAAGTCGAGGACTGCCTGTATTTCATGAAAGTAGTGCAGATTTTCGGAGGGGATGGATGTGCGTAAAGGCCGAAAACAGTCCCTCTGTCCTTCTTCTGGGATACATCTTTAAATGTTCAGATTTTGCCCCTCCCAAGTATGAACCAGGCCCTATCCTGCTTAGCTTCCCAGATAAGAGAAGGTCAGCCAGATTCTCTGCCCAAACAGGAAACGGGTTTTGAAAACCTGTGATTAAGGGTTAGAAGACCAACGATAAGCAGCTCTAATCAGGTTCAGGAACCCACTGATTTCCTCACCTCAAGGATCTCATAAATTTCAAAAATGTGCTTCTGTTCTCATTTAAGCCGGCTAGTCAAAGAAAGGAATCTTCTAAAATTGTACCTTATCTGTGCATGGATACAGATGATTGTTAATTTTCCCATCCTGTATTACATCACTGCCTTCAGTCCAACATCTTGCAAGACATCAAGCTGAAGGAACAGCCAACTCTTAACAAAGGCTCAAGATCCAGAAGGATCTTTAAATGGAGTGGAACCCAGGGCCCTGTCCAACAAAATGCAATTCAGTGGTGAGAAAAGCAAGCTTTTATACTTAGGCAAGAAAAAACAAACAAACAAATGCACAGGTATAGTATAGGACGTGGTACCTGGCTCAACAGTAGTAACTGTGAGAGGGATCTTGGAGTCCTAGTGGACAATCGCTTAAATAGGAGCCAGCCGTGTGCTGCAGCTGCCAAAAAAGCCAACACATTCCTAGGCTGCATTAACAGAGGGATAGAATCAAGATCACGTGAAGTGTTAATACCACTTTACAAGGCCTTGGGAAGGCCACACTTGGAATACTCCATCCAGTTATGGTCACCACGATGTAAAAAAAGACGCTGAGACTCTAGAAAGAGCGCAGAGAAGAGCAACAAAGATGATCAGGGGACTGGAGGCTAAAACATATGAAGAACGGTTGCTGGAATTGGGTCTGTCTGGTTTAATGAAGAGAAGGACTTGGTGTGACATGATAGCAGTCTTCCAGTATCTCAGGGGCTGCCCCAAAGAAGAAGGAGTCAAGCTATTCTCCAAAGCACCTGAAGGCAGGACAAGAAGCAATGGATGGAAACTGATCAAGGAGAGAAGCAACCTAGAACTAAGGAAGAATTTCCTGGCAGAACAATTAACCAGTGGAACAACCTGCCTCCAGAAGCGGTGAATGCTCCAACACTGGAAGTTTTTAAGAAGAGACTGGACAGCCATTTGTCCAGAATAGTATAGGGTTTCCTACTTGAGCAGACTAGAAGACCTCCAAGTTCCCCTTCCAACTCTGTTATGACTCTTCCTTTGAAGGCCGCTTTTATAAAGACAGAATGAATTTGGAACTTCTGCCCAGAAGTTGAAGTCCACATTTCTTAAGATTGCCATGTTTGAGAAAAACTGACCTGAAGGCTGATTTTTGTTGTTAGATTTCAATCTTTAATGGAGTCTTTAAACACTCTGAATTTGTTTTTCTATTCTTTACATTTAAGTTTTCCTTTGGGGAAAACCGCACAGCCATCCAATGGATGTGTATTTTTAAGAAGGGCGGGACGGCTATGTCTAGATGAATCGCTAAATCTCAACTCAATCCAGCCGTTGACAACTAAACTGAATTCCAGACCTCACTCAGTGCAGTAGAATAGATAATCAGAATTTTTTCCCCCTCTTGAGAGGGAAGAAAAAGTCAAAAATCATGGAATTGTCCTGCCTTGTTGAGATCAGGGCTATAGCTTTTTGGATTCAGTAAGTGTCAGACTCACACAAACAAAAAAAAAACTTGTGCACACTCTAGTAAGGAACTTTAGTTTCCCCTAGTTGGAAAGTGAAATTTTTCCAGCTCTTAATTTGGAGATTTCACATAATGGAGGTTTTTCCTACGTACAAAATTTATTCTCAGACAGGAAGATCCCAGTGTCCGTTTTTTCTACAAGTTACAGGTAGGCCTTGACTTATGACCACTTGCTGGGGGCTACTTACACGTCGCCTCTGCAGTTGCGGGACCACACTTTGGCGCTTGGAAACATGGGTGCGGTTTTGGCAGTTTGCAGCATCCCACAGACACACAACTGAATTTTAAAATGGCTTTGCTGAAAACTGGACTTAATTCCAGTTTTCAGCATAACTATGTGGGTTAGGACGCTGAGCTTGCCGATCAGAAGGTTGGCAGTTTGGCGGGTCGAATCCCGAGTGCCGCGTAACAGAGTGAGCGCCTGTTACTCGTCCCAGCTTCTGCCAACCTAGCAGTTCGAAAGCACGTAAAAATGCAAGTAGAAAAATAGGGACCACTCCGGTGGGAAGGTAACAGCGTTCCGTGCGCCTTTGGCGTCTAGTCATGCCGGCCACGTGACCACGGAGACGTCCTTGGACAAGCGCTGGCTCTTCGGCTTTGAAACGGAGATGAGCACCGGCCCCTAGAGTCGGAAACGACTAGCACGCATGTGCAGGGGAACCTTTACCGTATGCCCATAACAAACCATGGGTTCGTTTAGCGACCGCAGTGTTTACTTAACAACCTTGGCAGCCACTTTACTACCACAGCATTCGCTTAATGACCGCCATGAAAAGGCTGTAAAATCGCATGACCAACCCTTTTTATGACCGCCACTACTTACAACTGCAGCTTCCATTAGTCACATTACGACCACAATTGAGTCCCAAATTTTTGTTAAGTGAGACAAGTGTTAAGTGAGTTTTGCCCCATTTTACGACCTTGCTTGCCTCGGTCATTAAGTGAATCAATGTAGCAGGTAAGTTAGGAACATGGTTAAGTGACTCTGGCTTCCCCCATTGACTTTTCTTTGTCAGAAGGGCGCAAAAGGGGATCACACAGACCCAGGACACTGTGACCGTCGTAAATGTGAGTCAGTTGCTAAGAGCCAGGGTCTTGATCACGTGATCATGGGGATGCTGGAAAGGTTGTTTACTTGTGAAAAATGGTCAGAAGTCACTTTTTTCAGCGCCATTTTCACTCTGAACGGCCATTAAACAAAGGAAAGAATTCACTTCCAAATAAAATTAAACTTTTCTGTTCGTGCTCATACTTTGAAATGAACTTTTCAAAGCTTTCTATTTCCCCCCCCCCCAACTCCATCTGAATATTCCAACGGAGATGAGTAATATTCTGGATTTTTAAAATATAGGCTTTGTAGTATCCAGATAACTAATTCCCGCTTGTTTTAACTGCTTTTTCGCCTTCATGCTGTGCAATATTTTATTTCTTGGCTTATAATGTTCCCTCTTCAAGATGCACAACTTGTGAGCCCTTTGCAAAATAAATAACAGTGGGGGGAAAACCACCGCGGCCCTATACAGGTAGTCCTCAACTTACAACCATTCATTTAGCGACCATTTGAAGTTACAAAGTTGACTTCTGATGAGTCTTCACATTTAGGGTTATCAGTAAGCACATGATCACAATTCAGGCCCTTGGCAATGTGCATTTGTGAAGGTTGCGATGTCCTGGGCTCCCACGTTCACCACTTACGACCTTCTGACAAGCAAAGTCAATGGGAGAAGTCAGATTCCCTTAACAACTAGGTGATTCATTTAACAACTGCAGTGATTCCTTTAACCATGGCAAAAAAAAAGGTTGTAAAATCGGGCACGACTCTCTTAATAACCATCTTGCTTGCTTAGTAATGGAAAATGTGGTCGTAAGTCGAGCAGAGTCATTCTCCACTGCTCCAGAAGGATCGGTATCAGCCGTAAAGGGGAAGGTTCAAAATCTGAGGAAACTTGGTAACTATATTTATTTATTAAATGCGTGTGCTGTCCATCTTACTCCCAGATGATTCTGTCTCTATGGGCTATATAACTGTATGGGTTGTCAGCTTGTGGAACAGGCTGCCACATGAGGGGTAGGCAACCTTGGCTCTTTCATGACTGGTGGACTTCAACTCCCAGAATTCCTGAGCCAGCATGGCAACCTCTCCCTTTCCCCTCAGCATGGCTGGCTCAGGAATTCTGGGAGTTGAAGTCCACAAGTCATAAAAGAGCCAAGGTGGCCTACCCCTGAGAGGATGGAACAGTTAATCTGTCAGAAATTTAGGGGGGGAGGTCACACTAGATGACCCCCTTCCCAGTCTTTCAAACCAATAGTCGACTTACAACTGTTCGTTTAGCGACCGTTCAAAGTTACAACGGCTTGACCACACTGCGATCATGGCACGCTCCGCTTCCTGCGGTCGCGTGATCAAAATTGGGACACTTGGCAACCGGTTTGCGTGAGGGTTGCGGTGTCTCATTAGGGCAATCCCCTTTTTGCAACCTTCTGACAACAAGAAATCAATGGGAAAGTCAGGTTTACTTAACAACCGTGTGACTCATTGAAGAACTGCAGCGATTCACTTAGCAGCTGGGGCAAGAAAGCTCCTAAAAACGGGGTAAAACTCACTCAGCAACCGTCACGCTCAGCAGTGGAAATGTTGGGCTCAATTCGTGGTCCTAAGTCGAGGACTACCTGGATATGGGCTGTCGGCCTGTGGAACAGGCTGCCACATGACGTCACTAAGCGCGGCTTCCTTTAAGGTTGCACCGGTCATCTGTCAAATGGTCCAAGTGGATCGCACCCAGAGCAAGGGGCGAGGGGGGGGTCAGACTGGATGACCTCTTAAGACCCTCCCCTCCTTCAAGTTTTTCCAAGCAAAATTAACCCTACCTGACGGGAACTCCATCATTCCTTGCAAAAGACTACCAGATTGGATCGCACCTTCAACCTCCCGTCTTCTGCAGTTTTCCCGGGATGGCTCTAAGCCAGCTGCACCCACGTTGATCCTCTTTTGAGACGGCCATAATTGTCAAGATGAAAATTACGCAGCGGGACAGGACTGGCAACGCCTCCAGCGGCCGTTTCTTTTTTCTACCACAAAAATCCAGGGCAGACCGTGGGCCAGCCCACGTGGCCTGCCAAGTTTCATTTGTTCTTCTCAAGCTGGTTTTGGTAAAACTTCAGTTTTTAATCTCCCTGGAGAAATTCCCAAAGGGAAGCTCCTGGGATTGTGGTTTTTTTTGGGTTTTTTTTTTTGGAACAGGCCATTATCACCTTGGCTGTTGTTTCTACTTAATTTGTTCTGCGAATGTTTGTTGTTGTTTTTTAAGGTTGTAATGTCTTTTTTTTTTAAGATTGTTTTAGTTGTTTGGCTGTTTTAGAATGGTAAGCCGCCCAGAATCACTAGGTTGAACCCAGTGACTATAAAAAATAAAAATAAAATAAAATATAAAAGAAATAAATAAAAGGGGGGAAAAATGAAATAAAATAAAAAACAGTGAATTAAAAATAAATCAAATGTGACAAACGATCATAAAACGTAACAAGAAATTAAAAATAAATGTAATAAAAATAAAATACCGTACCTTAAAACAAAAACAGAACAAAATACAGTAAGATAAAAAAGATACCGTACCATAAAATAAAAATAGAATAAAACACAGTAAAAACAAAAGATAAAACGTCACGCTGTACCGTGACATAAAAATAGAAAATAATAATAGAATAAAACACAGTAAAATAAAATGCTTTACAATAAAATAAAACTAGAATAAAATAAAATAAGATAAAATAAAATAGAGAGAGCCCTTGATGGACCGTAAGGGCAGAAACTTGCAACTGTTTTAAGCAATGCAAAGGCATCAGTTGTTTGAAGCACTCCAAATAACTTACATTTTGAAAGACAAGCTTACCTGGCAATCGGGTCCATTGACTGCAACGGGATTTACTTTACGAGTAGAGATGCTTTGGATTGCACAGTGAGGAGGTAACGGAAAGGCTGGATCTACACCTACCTATCCGGACCTGAACTCTTGTTTCTTTGGGTGTTGTAATTTTGCACACCCAGCCACCCACCCCATGTAGCTTTTAGCTAGAGGACACGCAGGTCCAGATGCACCCCAGACTCTGCAGTTTTAAAAGCAGAGTGGGGGGAGGAAGGAAACCCAGGGGCCGCTTCGCCACCTCCAGGAACCGAGATCGCGCATTCCCACGTGCAAAAACACTTGACCCGGGAGTAAGCGAAACCGCATCCCGCGAAGCGTGACGTGCCGGTGGCAGCCTTGGAGGGCTTGTAAAAAAAAAGAATACTCACTGTGCCAAGCGGATCCCTCTTTCTCCTCTTTTGCCCCAGGTCCTCTTGCCAGATCCAAAGGTTGGCGCCTTTTTTTCTTTTTTTTCTTTTTTACAAAAAAAGGCAAAACTTAAAAACGAACAAAATTGCAATCGGTCCGTTCCAATCTGATCAAATGCAAAGTGCAAAGGGCACGAGAAAAGAGCCGGGGATCTCTAACCCAACGAAGCTGGAAAGGAGCGGGGAAAGCTGCAGCCGCGCCAAAAAAAATCTGCTTTTTCTCTCTCTCTCTTTTTTTTTTTTAAACAACTCCCGGCTTTGGAGTTTGGCGGGGAAATTCGCCCTGAGCCGTTCGGAGCCTCCTGATTGGTCGGCGGTGGCGGGAATCTGAGAAAAGAGGCGTGGCCTGAAGAGGAACGCCTTCCCCGTCTTGGTCTCCCGCTTCCCTACGGGTGGCTTGACTGCGCAGGCGCAAAAGTCTGCTGATTTTTATTTTTTTTTATTTGAGACTGGAATAGAATGACAAAAGAGTTGGAAGGGAACCTTAGAGGTCTTCTAGTCCAACCCCCTGCTCAAGCAGGAAACTATATACCATTTCAGTCAAATGGCTCTCCAATCTCCTTAAAAACTTCCAGTGTTAGGTCATTCACAGCTTCTGGAGGCAGGTCGTTCCACTGGTAAATTTTTTCTAACTGTCAGGAAATTTCTTCTAAGTTCTAGGTTGCTTTCTCTCCTCGATTAGTTTTATTTATAAATAGTTTTATTTATTTGTGGAGTTGTATCTTGGGGATTGGGTCGAAATCTTTGGACAGTCCTGCTCTGGCTTTGTCTTTCCATTCTGGAAAAAAAATCCTCATTTCCTCCAGTGTCAACTTGTATGCTCAGAGGCACTCTTGTTCTGGAATAGAATAGAATAGAATAGAATAGAATAGAATAGAATAGAATAGAATAGAATAGAATAGAATAGAACGGACCTTGGAGGTCTTCCAGTCCAGCCCCCTGCTCAAGCAGGAGAAGTCTTAGCACTATCATTGCCAAGCGTATCCCTGAGCATCGTCTTCTCCTCTGCCTAGATAGAACGTTAAAAATTAATTAACAATTAATATTTAATTAAAAATTTAAAATCAAAGTGTGGTTAAGGCCACTTTTTCCCAAGTATCTTGGACATGAAGTCCCATAATCAACAATGGCCGGTCTGGGAATCACGGAATTTGCCATCTCACACAGCTGAGGAAGCCAGGTTGCAAAAAAATAAAATAAAAATGACTTGATATTGCTGGAAGTGTTATAATTTAGTTTAAGAATCAGAACTTAATCCATCGAACCTCCTGGCTATATTCAGACTTTACAGTCAGCCAGGTCAGGTAAGAATTTTGTTTCTGCATTTACACAATGGGGGTCTTCAAACTGGGCCCTTTTATGACTTGTGGACTTCAACTCCCAGAATTCCTCAGCCAGGCATGCCTGGCTGAGGAATTTGGCAGCTGAAGTCCACAAGTCATGAAAGGGCCACCACGTTTGAAGACCCCTGACTTAGAACCACCATTGAGCCCAAAATGTATTGCTAAGCGAGACAGTTGTTAAGGGGGTTAGGGTTAGGGTTCCTCCATTTTGCAACCTTTCTTGCAACCTTTCTTGCCACAATTGTTAAGTGAATCACTGCAGTGGTTAATAACATGGTTGTTAAGCGAACCTCACTTCCGCATTGACTTTGCTTGTCAAAAGGGCACAAAAAGGGAATCATGTGACACACAGAGACACACACGGGGGACAGTGCAACCATCATAATTATATGCCAATTCTGATCATGACACCATGGAGATGCTCCAATGGTCGTAAGTGTGAAAAACAGTCATAAGTCAGTCTTTTCAGTGCCAATGTAACTTCTAATGGTCCCTAAACAATGTAAGTTGGGGACTATAGTAACCTGTATGCTAAATTGGGTTAGTGTTAAACAAAAAAACAACTCTAGCTAAGGGGTCTTCAAACTTGGCCCTTTTATGACTTGTGGACTTCAACTCCCAGAATACTTCAGCCAGCGTGAGGGAACTATAACCCTTTTCTGACTTGTGGACTTCAACTCCCAGAATACTTCAGCCAGCGTGAGGGAACTATAACCCTTTTCTGACTTGTGGACTTCAACTCCCAGAATACTTCAGCCAGCGTGAGGGAACTATAACCCTTTTATGACTTGTGGACTTCAACTCCCAGAATACTTCAGCCAGCGTGAGGGAACTATAACCCTTTTATGACTTGTGGACTTCAACTCCCAGAATTCCTGAGCCAGGCTGGCTGAGGAATTCTGGGAGTTGAAGTTCACAAGTCATAAAAGGACCCAGTTTGAAGACCCCTGCAGCTAGCTGGTCATTTTGTTTCAGGAATCCAACCTGTTTACAGGATGGCTGGGGAATTCTGGGAATTGAAGTCCAGATCTCTTCAAGCTGCCAAAGGTTCAGAAACACTGAATTGGGGATATTGTCTAAATACAGAAAGCAGGAGTTAATTTGGTAAGCAATTAAATTAGTCACCAGGGAAGTGTGTTGCCTGAACAAGCAAGGATCTGAAGCATACAGACATACAAGTACAGATGCTTTTTTTTTAATCCATGCCTTTTAGGAGCGGATAATGTTTGGTATCCCCTTCATGGATTACTGCCTTGTCGTGGCGAAGGGGCTTGCGTAATTCAATGAAGCTATGAGCTATGCCGTGCAGGGCCACCCAAGACGGACAGGTCATAGCAGAGAGTTCTGACAAAACGTGATCCACTGGAGAAGGAAATGGCAACCCACTCCAGTATCTTTGCCATGAAAACCCTATGGACAGTACCAAAAGGCAAAACGATATGACGCTGGAAGATGAGCCCCTCAGGTTGGAAGGCGTCCAATATGCTACTGGGGAAGAGCAGAGGGCTAGTACTAGTAGCACCAGAAAGAATGAAGCGACTGGGCCAAATCCGAAAGGACGCTCAGCTGTGGATATGTCTGGTGGTGAAAGGAAAGTCCGATGCTGTAAAGATTTTTTCTCCATAGGAACCTGGAATGTAAGATCCATGATGCAAAAATGGGCATGATAAAGGACCAAAATGGCAGGGACCTAACAGAGGCAGAAGAGATTAAGAAGAGGTGGCAAAATTACACAGAAGAACTATACAAGAATGAGCTTAACGTCCCTGATAATCACAATGAGGTGGTCACTGACCTCGAGCCAGACATCCTAGAATGTGAAGTGAAGTGGGCCTTAGAAAAGCTGAGCAACAACAAAGCTAGTGGAGGTGACAGTATTCCAGCTGAGCTATTCAAAATCTTAAAAGACGATGCAGTAAAAGTGCTACACTCAATTTGCCAGCAAATTTGGAAAACTCAACAGTGGCCACAGGATTGGAAAAGATCAGTTTACATTCCAATTCCAAAGAAAGGCAGTTCTAAAGAATGTTCAAACTATCGCACCATTGCTCTCATTTCTCATGCTAGTAAAGTTATGCTTAAAATTCTACAAGCTAGACTACAGCAGTATGTGGATTGAGAACTACCAGACGTACAGGCAGGATTTCAAAGAGGCAGAGGAACTAGAGATCAAATTGCTAACATACGCTGGATCATGGAGAAAGCTAGAGAGTTCCAGAAAAACATCTACTACTTCTGCTTCATTGACTATGCTAAAGCCTTTGATTGTGTGGATCATAACAAACTCTGGCAAGTCCTTAAAGAGATGGGCATACCAGACCATCTTATTTGTCTCTTGAGAAATCTATATGCGGGCCAAGAAGCAACAGTGAGAACTGGACACGGAACCACTGATTGATTCAAAATTGGGAAAGGAGTCCGGCAAGGCTGTATACTGTCGCCTTGCCTATTTAACTTATATGCGGAGCACATCATGAGAAAGGCAGGGCTAGATGAATCAAAAGTTGGAATTAAGATTGCCGGAAGAAACATCAACAACCTAAGATATGCAGATGATACCACTCTAATGGCAGAAAGTGAAGAAGAACTAAAGAGCCTCTTGTTGCGGGTGAAGAAGGAGAGTGCAAAACTTGGGTTGAAACTAAACATTAAGAAAACCAAGATCATGGCATCTGGCCCTCTCAATTCCTGGCAAATAGATGGGGAAGAAATGGAGGTAGTGACAGATTTTATTTTCCTGGGCTCCAAGATCACTGCAGATGGGGACTGTAGCCAAGAAATTAAAAGACGCTTGCTCCTGGGGAGGAAAGCCATGGCAAATCTAGACAGCACACTAAAAAGCAGAGACATCACCCTGTCAACAAAAGTGCGTATAGTCAAGGCTATGGTCTTCCCAGTTGCAATGTATGGCAGTGAAAGCTGGACCATAAGAAAGGCTGAGCGTCAAAGAATTGAAGCCTTTGAACTATGGTGTTGGAGAAGACTCCTGCGAGTTCCTTGGACTGCAAGGCGATCAAACCGGTCAGTCCTAGAGGAGATCAACCCTGACTGCTCTTTAGAAGGCCAGATCCTGAAGCTAAAACTCAAATACTTTGGCCACCTAATGAGAAGGAAGGACTCATTGGAGAAGAGCCTAATGCTGGGAAAGATTGAGGGCAATAGAAGAAGGGGACGACAGAGAATGAGGTGGCTGGATGGAGTCATTGAAGCAGTAGGCATGAGCGTAGATGGACTCCAGAAGATGGTAGAGGACAGGAAGGCCTGGAGGAACATTGTCCATAGGGTCGCGATGGGTCGGACACGACTTCGCAACTAACAACAACAAAATGTTTGGTATGGACATTGAGTTGGATATCAGTATAACGGTATTTTGGTTTTTTTGCTTGACCTTGTGCCTGGAGTCCTTCGCAATTGGGATAGGTTATAAATATGGGGAAAGAATAAATAAAATAACAGAATAAGAGAGTATCAGAATTGGAAGAGACCATGGAGGTCTTCTAGTCCAACCCCCTGCTCACGCAAAAGACTTTAAAGGTAAAGGTAAAGGTTCCCCCGCACATGCGTGCTAGTCGTTTCCGACTCTAGGGGCCGGTGTTCATCTCCGTTTCAAAGCCGAAGAGCCAGCGCTTGTCCAAGGACGTCTCCGTGGTCATGTGGCCGGCATGACTAGATGCCAAAGGCGCACGGAACGCTGTTACCTTCCCACCGGAGTGGTCCCTATTTTTCTACTTGCATTTTTACGTGCTTTCGAACTGCTAGGTTGGCAGAAGCTGGGACAAGTAACAGGCGCTCACTCTGCTACACGGCACTCGCGATTCGACCCGCCAAACTGCCGACCTTCTGATCAACAAGCTCAGCATCCTAACCCACTGAGCCACCGCGTCCCTCAAAAGGTCTTACCCTATTTCAAATAACTGGCTGTCCAGTCTCTTCTTAAAAACCTCTAGTATTGCAGCACCCACAACATCTGGAGGCAGGTTGTTCTACAGGTTAACTGTTCTCACTTCAGGATGTTTCTCCTTCATTCTAGGTGGCTTCTCTCCTGGATCAGTTTCCATCCGTTGCTTTTTGTTCTGCCTTCAGGTGCTTTGGAGAACAGCTTGACTCCCTCTTCTTTGGGGCAGCCCGTGAGATACTGGAAGACTGCCATCATGTCACCCCAGTCCTTCTTTTCATTAAACTAGACATACCCAAATCCTGCGACCGCTCTTCGTACGTTGTAGCCTCCATTCCCCATATCGCTTCCGCTGCTCTTCTCTGTACTCTAAGCATCTTTTTTACATGGTGGCGACCAAAACTGGATGCAGGATATTCCAATATTCCACTCTTGCCAAGGCAATATAAAGTAGTCCTGACGCTTCACGTGGTCTTGATAACTTCCACGTCTTGTCTGACCTTCCCAGTCTAGAATTTCTAAGTGGCCTCCTCTCCCAGCCCTAACAAAACAAGGGAGGGTTTGTTCCTCCTTAGGGGTTTTTTTTAACAAGTAAACATGGTCAGCTAGTTAAAAGTGAATCCACGTTTCCAGGAAGGAGGAGCATCAGAATGCGGGGACGTCCTGCTGGTGGATCGCCAATGTTCCAGAACGGTGGCGCTCAACTCACCATTGGCAGAAGCTAAGGCTAAGGTGGTCTTCCTGGAAGAGAACATCTCCACAAATATTCAGGGATTTCTCTGCCACCCACGCTCTGTCTCTTATGTGTCCAGCAGCCAATTTCACTGCATCACGAGCTGATGTCACAAAGCTTCTTCATTCAAGCCCCATCCTCTCCAAGAGGTCTTGGGTCTTGACGGCTCCTAGAAAAGGACCAGTTCCTGAGCGGTGTGCCCATCCATGTCGGTGGTGAAATCCATTGAGCTGGTGATACCCAAGGAAGTGTACGTGGCAGGCTCGACCGTGGCAGGGCAGCTGATTCTCAGTCTTCACAGCACGCTGGTGGACCCTCTGCTGAAGGTTGAGCTCATTGGGAGAGGCTACCTGGAGTGGACCGAAGAGGCCCACTTGGACAAGGACTATACCCAGCAAGCCAGCTGCGTCAACAAGGCGGACTACGTTCACAAGACGAAAACATTCAAGATTGAACGTGAGGCTGCTTAACTGGGATTGCCCTGAGGCAATTAAGCAGAAAGGGGCTAGAGGGGGGGGTCGGTCTTCCTGGGGGTGGGAGGGAGGAGGAGGACCAACTTATCATGTTTTTAACAAACCACAGCATTTCCCAAGGCTATACAAATTAAATAAAATAAAACTTGAAACTTGAAACTTGAAACTTTCAGATTTCAACTGCAGGCATGAGGATGACCATTAGGTGGCAGCAAAGAGGTTGATCATCTCTTTGTCCCCACCTATTGAAGGCAGCTCTGTCAGCCTTACGGTTTCCGGCTTTGTGAACTCCAGTTCCCAGGATTCTCCGCAATGGCCCTTTTAGCTGGAGACTTCTGGGAGTTGAAGTCCATTCCTATGGATATCCCAAATTGGGAGAGGCCGTACCACATTTTGCATTTATTTCCCCATCCCTTCCTATCTAACTTCCCTTGGCAGCAGAAACTCAGATGCTCAGGCAGGTTTTAATCCTCCTGGTTTACCCCAAGCCCTGATTGCCATGCTCTAACTTACTGGTTGAGTTCCCACATCATGTCATGACAGGAAAACAGTAGCTAGATTCTCACGGCACAGTACAGGAAAGTTTTTTTTTTTTTACTTTTCAAAGATATGCTCAGCTTCAAGAGTTGCAGACATCTGAAGTTGGAATCAGAAGTTAGGCTTAAGATACAGGAGGATCTTGACAGACGTGAATATTGGGCGCTATCTAACAAAATGAAATTCAATGGTGAAAAAAGTAAGGCTCTACAAATAGGCAAGAAAGACCAAATGCAGAAGTATAGTAGTATAGGTGGTACCTTGCTCAGTAGTAGCAACTGTGAGAGGGATCTCGGAGTCCTAGTAGACAATCATTTAAATATGAGCCAGCCGTGTGCTGCAGCTGCCAAAAAAGTCAACACAGTTCTAGGCTGCATTAACAGAGGGATAGAATAAAGATCAAGTGAAGTACTAATACCACTTTACAATGTCTTGGGAAGGCCACACTTGGAATACTGCATCCAGTTTTCGTCAACACGATGTAAAAAAGATGTTGAGACTCTAGAAAGGGTGCAGAGAAGAGCAACAAAGATGATCAGGGGACTGGAGGCTAAAACATACAAGGAACAGTTGCTGGAATTGGGTCTGTCTAGTTTACTGCTAAGTTTGTAAGCCGCCCTGAGTCTTCGGAGAAGGGCGGGATATAAATGGAATAAAAATAATAATAATAAAAAATAATAAGAGAAGGACAAGGGGGGGACATGATAGCAGTCTTCCAATATCTCAGGGGCTGCCCCAAAGAAGAGGGAGTCAAGCTATTCTCCAAAGCACCTGAAGGCAGGACAAGAAGCGACGGATGAAAACTAACCAAGGAGAGAAGCAACCTAGAACTAAGGAGAAATTTCCTGACGGGTTAGAACAATTAACCAGTGGAACCACCTGCCTCCACAAGTTGTGAATGCTCCAACACTGGAAGTTTTTAAGAAGAGACTGGGGAGCCATTTGTCTGAAATGGTATAGGGTTTCCTGCCTGAGCAGGGGGCTGGACTAGATGACCTCCCATGTCCCTTCCAACTTTATTATTATTATTAAATGTTCGTAAGTCGAGAAATAGCTGTACACAAAACTGTGTTATATATGCTCAAAAAAAAGGATTTTTCTCTCTCTGCTGCTTCTGGCGTCCCACGCAGGCAAGGAAGAGCGTGTCTCCTGCCCCACTGCCTCTTAATTCTTTCCCTACAGCTCCTCCACCCCAATGAGAAATATATCCTAATGTCTCTTATCTCCACCATTATATAATTTCCTGTTCGTTGGGAGCCTCAGGTGGTATTAGGATAATTATATACCTCCTGCTGCTACATAAACTTGGCTGGCATGTCTCTTTTTCTCCCTTGGATGCAATCTTCCCCATGGCCTGCAATTTATTAAAAATATAGTTTCTTCTCATGGCAATATTAGGAAAGGCTGTACTAGATTAGCCCAACTTTCTCTCGCAAGGGGCCCTCCAGATATGCCCCCGTTCGTTTCTCCTAATTTCCCTAATCCTAGTTGGGAATTTTAAGACCTCACCTACAGAGGAGAGATTTTTTATTTTTAAATAAGTCCCTTTGATTTCACTCCTTTTTTTAAAAAAAAAAAGCTGGTTTTTCTTTTTTGGGTGATTAATGCAATGAAACGTGTCGTTCCGTCTTCGTTCGAATTTTGCACCTCACCTTGGAAGCTGCTGGAAAATGGAGGAAACCTAGCAGAGGTGGCTAAATTGACCGTTTTGATAAAAGAAAAGAATATAAGTACTTTTGTTTCCACTTGGAAACCGCTTCTGGACTTTGTGCTTGAGGTGGACCAAAAAAAAAATATAGACACTCTGATTTTGGGTTTTGCTGATTAGATTGATTTTTTGATATAGAAATATAGACTAAAACATACGAATAACGGCTGCAGGGTTTGGGTTTGGCTAGTCTACAGAAAAGAAGAAGCAGGGGAGACAGGATAGACGTGTTCCAGTATTTGGGGGGCTGCCACAATGAAGGCGGCGTGTCAAATTATTCTCCAAAGCCCCAGAGGGAAGGATGAGAAACAGTGTTTGGAAAATGATCAGAGAGATAAGCAACCTGGAATTAAGGAGAAATTTCCTGACAGTGAGGACAATTAACCAGTGGAACAGCTTGCCACCAGAAATTGTGGGCGCTCCATCACTGGAAATTTTTAAGAAGAGACTAGACATTCACCTGTCTGAGATGGTATAGGTTCTCCTGCTTGAGCAGGGGGCTGGACTAGAAGACCTCCAAGGTCCCTCCCAGCATTATTCTATTCTGTTCTGTTCTACATTCTACATTCTATTTTATGTTCTATTCTATTTTATTCTGTTCTATTTTCTACTCTATAAATCTATTCTATATTCTATTCTATCCTGTTCTATTTTCTATTCTATATTCTATTCTCTTCTACTCTCTATTCTATTCTATTTTCTATTCTATCCTATTTTCTGTTCTATTCTAAATGGCTAGTTCATATGCAGTGCTTTTTTTGTAAAAGAAAAAGGTGCCGGAACTCACACACGTCACACAACCCGCCTTGCCTACCCTACAAGGTTCCATCCAAAAAAGGTGCCAGAACTCCGTTCTGAGCGTTCTATGAGAAAAAAAGCCCTGGTTCATAGGTAAAGGTAAAGGTTCCCCCGCACACGCGTGCTAGTCGTTTCCGACTCTAGGGGCCGGTGCTCATCTCCGTTTCAAAGCCGAAGAGCCAGCGCTTGTCCGAGGACGTCTCCGTGGTCACGTGGCCGGCATGACTAGACGCCAAAGGCGCACGGAACGCTGTTACCTTCCCACCGGAGTGGTCCCTGTTTTTCTACTTGCATTTTTACGTGCTTTCGAACTGCTAGGTTGGCAGAAGCTGGGACGAGTAACAGGCACTCACTCTGCTACGCGGCACTCGGGATTCGACCCGCCAAACGGCCGACCTTCTGATCGACAAGCTCAGTGTCCTAACCCACTGAGCCACCGCGTCCCTGGTTCATACTACCACCGCGTCCCTGGTTCATACTACCACCACGTCCCTGGTTCATACTACCACCGCGTCCCTGGTTCATACTACCACAGAAATGTGAAAAGTTGCGATTTGATCTTAATGCCTTATTTTGCTGCAACAGAGGGAGTCGGAAGTCAAAGCCTTTTTTTTCCTCCCCCCCCTTTCCCCCACTTCTCTTTTTCCCCCCTTTTCCTTATCGTTGTTCCTTACTATTTGCTTTTGTATTTTGGTATGTTATGTTAGAAATGAATAAAAAAATCATAATCAGAGGAAGCTGCTGGAAAATTAACACACACACACACACACACACCCCAATGGATTTCTTTGCCTACAAGCAAAGAAGGAGGAAATGAGATATTATTATTATTATTATTATTATTATTATTATTATTATTATTATTATTATTATTATTATTATTGCTTTGCAGATAACTGGCTGGGCCCGGGTGTGCACAAATTTGATTTTGACTTCGTCTTGCCTCCGAGCATCCCATCAACTTTCACCAGCCGAGTGGGAAGAATTAGCTACTTCCTCCAAGCACTCTGTGCCACGCGAGAACTTATCCTTGGCAAGCAGAAAAAGTATATTTTGGTTCAAGGGATTTCGCTGTACAGCCAGGACACGGTGCAGTCCAAGGTATAGGGAGTCCTCGATTTACAACCGTTCATTTAGCGACCGAAGTTACAATGACACTGAAAAAAGTGACCGGTGACTGTTTTTTCACACTTATGACCATTGCAGCATACCCTTTTGGTCACATGATCAAAATTCAGACGTTGGGCCTCTGACTCGTATTTATGGCAGTCGCTGTGTCCCCGGGGGTCACGTGCTCCCCTTTTGCGACCCTCCAACAAGCAAAGTCCATGGGGGAAGCCAGATTCTCTTCACAACGGTATTACTAATTTAACAGCCGCGATGATTCACTTAACGACGGTGGCAAGAAAGGTCGTAAAAGCGTGCAAAAAACAATCAGTTAACAGATGTCTCACTTAGTAACAGAAATTTTGGGCTCGCTTCTGGTCGTCAGGTGTAATTTAAAGTAGAACGGCCTTCTCTGACAATAAAAGTTGGGACGTGAATTTTCATTGCTAAGCCAGCCTGCTTTTACAACCTTTTTTGATATGGTTGTTAAGCGAATCACTGCAGTTGTTAAATAAATGACATGGTCATTAAATGAATCCAGCTTTCCCCGTTTGACTTTGCTTGTCAGAAGCCAGCTGCCAAGGGTCGCATATGGTAATCACAGCCCCTGGAATAAGTACATACCTAAGGCGGGACTAGAACTCACCGTCTCCTGGGGATTGGCCCAAAGTCACCGAGCCAGCTTTCATGCATAAAGTGGGACTAGAACTCACCGTCTCCTGGTGATTGGGCCAAAGTCACCCAGCCAGCTTTCATGCCTAAAGCGGGACTAGTACTCACCGTCTCCTGGGGATTGGCCCAAAGTCACCGAGCCGGCTTTCCTATCTAAGGCGGGACTAGAACTCACTGTCTCCTGGGGATTGGCCCAAGGTCACCGAGCCGGCTTTCATGCCTAAAGTGGGACTAGAACTCACCGTCTCCTGGTGATTGGCATAAGGTCACCCAGCCAGCTTTCATGCCTAAAGCGGGACTAGTACTCACCATCTCCTGGGGATTGGCCCAAAGTCACCCAGCCGGCTTTCCTATCTAAGGCGGGACTAGAACTCACTGTCTCCTGGTGATTGGCCCAAAGTCACCCGGCCGGCTTTCCTATCTAAGGCGGGACTAGTACTCACCGTCTCCTGGGGATTGGCCCAAAGTCACCCAGCCGGCTTTCCCATCTAAGGCGGGACTAGAACTCACTGTCTCCTGAGGATTGGCCCAAAGTCACCCAGCCGGCTTTCGTGCCTAACAGCTTTGCCTCCAGAAATTGTGGGTGCTCCATCCCTGGAGGTTTTAAAGAAGAGGCTAGACCAGTGATGGCGAACCTTTTAGAGACCGAGTGCCCAAACTGCAACCCAAAACCCACTTATGTATCATCGGGTACCAGGTGGGAGTGGCTCACTGGGTGGGTGTGACTCACTGGGTGGGCATGGCTCATTGGATGGGTGTGGCTTATTGGGTGGGCATGGCTGCATTGGTAATGGCAGACTGGCTGGCACTAAAAAGTTCAATCAATCCGTTCCAACTTTGTGAGATCTTTTTTTTCCCCCACAAGAAGTTGAAATTCATTGATTGATTGAACCTTTTTTTTTTGTGGCGGCGGAGGCCTAAAGCGAAAAGATTTTATAAAACCCAGCCAAAGGCCTAGGACTGGGGCGATGGTGCACGTGCCCACAGAGAGGGCTCTGCATGCCACCTGTGGCACCGATGCCATAGGTTCGCCACCATGGGGCTAGACAGTCACTTGTCTGAGATGGTAGAGGGCCTCCTGCTTCAGCAGGGGGCTGGACTAGAAGACCTCCAAGGTCCCTTCCGACTCTCTGTTATGCCGTTCGCCTTATTCTCACCCAGTTCTCCTCAGCTTCCTTCAATAGTGCCTTTCCTCCTTCCCATCTTTCAGTACCCGTTGGTGGTCGAAGTTCAGAAGATCCTGGCTTACAACTGTTGTCTCAGGAGCGCCCCCATCACCCTGCGCATGTCGCTAAGCAAGAGCCTCTACCTTCCGGGCGACAACATCAGCTTCACTACCGAAATCACCAACCCGATGGGCAAGTCCATCCGGAAGGTGGTTTTCACCCTCGACTCAGTGGTCCTCTACAAAGCTTTCAACTTCCGAGCGGAGCCCCGGACGTTAGAGCAGCACGAAGAGATGATGCGGCTGGAGTCGAGCATCGAGCGAGGCCCTTGCGAGTTCACCAAGATTCACAGCACCCTCTGCTTGCCCAAAGTGATGCCCGTCACCAGCACCCAAAAGTCCGACGACATCATGGAGATCGGCTACGAGCTGACGGGGGCGGTCCACTTCCCCTGGTGCCTGAACAGGGTGGTGGCCAAGATCCCCATCGTGGTCAGAAACGAAGCCACGGTGCTACCGGAATAAATGAGGGAAGGCCGGACCCTGAACCCTCGGCCGTCTTCACCCAAATAGCTGGATATAGTTTTCAAAATGGATCCCGTTCTCCATTCCCGCCTCCTGACTCATTAAATGCTCGCGCTACGTTTCCATTTCCGAGACTCCTTGTCCACTTGGCTGGGTTGTGCAGGTTGTCCTCGGCTTACAACCGTCATGGAACCCAGCCTGTTACGATCGTAGGTTGCGATGGTCATAAAATGGGTCGTTGTGCGATCAGTCTGATCTTACGGCTTTGTTCCAGAGTGGTCATTAAGTGAGCCACCACGGTCTACAGTCTTTACGTGGAACCCGTTGTTTGCCATGCAGCATTTGTGCTGGACGCGAGGTAGTCCCAAATTGACAACCATTCATTTGGTGGCCATTCGACACTAAATGAAAAAAGTGACTTATGACCGTTTTTCACACTTACGACCACCGCAGAGTCCCCAGGGTCAGGTGATCAACATTCAGACGCATGGCAACTGATTCCTATTTACGATGGTTGCAGTGTCCTTGGGGGGGGGTCACGGGATCCCCTTTTGTGGCCTTCTGACAAGCAAAGTCAACGGGGAAAGCCCGATTTGCTTAGCGACCATGTTGTTAACAACAGCAGTGATTCACTGTAGTAGGAAAGCTGGCAAAATGGGGCAAAATGCACTTAGCAACTGTCTCACTTAGCAAAAGAAGTGTCGGGCTCAATCGTGGTCGTAACCCGAGTACTATTTGTCAGTTTCAGGCAAAAATGTCATAACAAGGCCACAAATCTGGGGTGCTGCGAATGGCTATAGATGGAGGTCGGTCATCAACTGGCCAAAATATGGTCACATGGTTGTGGGGGAGCTTGGACAATAGATCCAGGGCCTAGGTTTTAATGAAGAGAAGGACGAGGGGGCACATGATAGCAGCGTTCCAGTATCTCAGGGGCTGCCCCAAAGAAGAGGGAGTCAAGCTCTTCTCCAAAGCGCCCGAAGGCAGGACAAGAAGCAACGGATGGAAATTCATCAAGGAGAGAGGCAACCTGGAACTAAGGAGACATTTCCTGACAGAACAATTAATCAGTCGAATTGCTTGCCTCCAGAAATCACATGTGCTCCATAACTGGGGGGGTTTTAAGAAGAGATTAGACAAGCATTTGGCTGAAATCATGTATGGCTTCCTGCTGGACTAGAAGACCTCCAAGGTCTCTTCCAACTCTGTTATTCTGAGAACAATTAACAAGCAGAACAGTTTCCCTTTAGAAGTTGTGGGTCCTCCATCACTGGAGGCTTTTGAGAAGAAGCTGGACAGCCATTTGTTCAGAATGGTATAGCGCAGGGCTAGGTCACCTTGGCTCGTTTATGACTCGTGGACTTCAACTCCCAGAGTTCCTGAGCCAGCCTGGCTCAGCTTGGAAACCTCTCCCTTTCCCCTCAGTGTGGCTGGCTCAGGAATTCTGGGAGTTGAAGTCCACGAGTCATAAAGTGGCCTAGGCCAGGGGTAGGCAAGCTTGGCTCTTTTATGACTCGTGGACTTCAAGTCCCAGAATTCCTGAGCCAGCATGGCTCAGCTTGGAAACCTCTCCCTTTCCCCTCAGAATGGCTGGCTCAGGAATTCTGGGAGTTGAAGTCCATGAGTCATAAAAGAGCCAAGGTTGCCTACCCCTGGTACAGAGCTTCCTGCCTGAGCAGGGAGTTGGACTAGATGACCTCCAAGGTCCCATCCAGCCTTATTATTATTAAATACTTTTTTGGGGAGGGGGGTGATCCACTGTACTGTCTAACCATCACTAAGTCATAGGTTGAGGACCTACCTGTATGGAGTTTCCAATCTTTTTTTTAAATATATATATATATATAAATACAGAGAGTCCTCGCCTTACAACCACAATTCAGCCCCAAATTTCCACTGCTTAAGCGAGACGTTTGTTAAGTTAAAAAAAAAAGGCCCCATATTATCACCTTTCTGGCCACAGTTGTGAAGGGAATCATTGCAGTTGTTCAATGAGCGACACGGCCGTGAAGCGAATTTGGCTTCCCCGTGGAGTTTCCTAGTCGGGAGGTCGCCAAAGGAGATCACGTGACACACACACACCCTCCGAGAGGCTGCAACTGTCATAAATATGAGCCAGCTGCCAAGCATCTGAATTCTGATAATATGACCGTGAGGGGCATGCTGGGGCAGTCATAAGTGTTCAAAAATGTCATCAGTCACTTTTTCCAGTGCCATCACAACCTCGGTCACTAAACCAACTGTTGTAAGTCGAGGACTCCCCATACGTTGGTTTGCACTGTGTCCTTGCTGTACAGCGAAGTCCCTTGAACCAAGATATACTTTGGTTTGCTCACTAAAGAAACTGTTATAAATTGAGGTTCACAGGGCTTTTCAACCTTTTCACCCACTGTACCACTTTTAGGATACGGCAACATCCGAGGACCACCAGTCGCCTAGCAAGGTGTCAAAAACTTGATGACCAAAAAAAAAAAGGGAAAAAAGTGATGAAGTACAGGTAGTCCTCGACTTACAACAGTTCGCTTAGTGACATTCGAAGTTACAATGGCACTGAAAAAAGTGCCCCCCAAGCCACAGCCGAGCAAGACACCTGCCCGCCCGCCCAGCGGCGCTCTTCCTCCTGTCCGAGGTTTTCATCGTTGTGAGCATTTCTGTTGAGGATTGGCAGCGGGGGTGGGGTGGGGGGGTGTTTGGTTTTTATTCCCCCCCCCCTTTGCTGGGTGGTTGCAGCAGGTTTTGGTCACTTCACATGACCCTGGGACACTGTGACCGTCATAAATAGGAATCAGTTGCCAAGCATCTGAATGTAAATCACAAGACCCTGGAGATGCTGCAACATTCCAGCTGATCGGCGCTTCTTCTGGGCTCAGCGGAAGCACCGGGATCAGTGCCAGTCTCCAGCTGGATCCTGGTGCTGATCCTGGCGCTTCCTCTGAGCCCTGACAGCCCTGCAGCTCCAGCCGTCTCTCACTCAAGCTTGTGTGGTGCTGCCACCGGTTCAGCTCATTCCCCTCCCCCGCTACCACTTTCCTAGGATGGTCACGTACCACCTGCCGGGTGCCAATGTACCCCAGGTGGTACCCGTACCACTGGTTGTTGAAAAGCCCTGGACTAGAAGACCTCCAAGGTCCCTTCCAGCTTCTATTCTATTCTATTCTATTCTATTCGATTCTATTCTATTCTATTCTATTCTATTCTATTCTATTCTATTCTATTCTATTCTATTCTATTCTATTCTATTCTATTCTATTCTATTCTATTCTATTCTATTCCATTCCATTCCATTCCATTCCATTCCATTCTATTCTCAATAAAGAATTCTATTCTGTTCTATTCTGTTCTGTTCTGTTCTGTTCTATTCTATTCTATTCTATTCTATTCTATTCTATTCTATTCTATTCTATTCTATTCTATTCTATTCCATTCCATTCCATTCCATTCCATTCCATTCTATTCTCAATAAAGAATTCTATTCTGTTCTATTCTGTTCTGTTCTGTTCTATTCTATTCTATTCTATTCTATTCTATTCTATTCTATTCTATTCTATTCTATTCTATTCTATTCTATTCTATTCTATTCTACTCCACTCCACTCCATTCTATTCTCAATAAAGAATTCTATTCTATTCTATTCTATTCTATTCTATTCTATTCTATTCTATTCTATTCTATTCTATTCTATTCTATTCTATTCTATTCTATTCTATTCTATTCCATTCCATTCCATTCCATTCCATTCCATTCTATTCTCAATAAAGAATTCTATTCTGTTCTATTCTGTTCTGTTCTGTTCTATTCTATTCTATTCTATTCTATTCTATTCTATTCTATTCTATTCTATTCTATTCTATTCTATTCTATTCTATTCTATTCTATTCTATTCTATTCCATTCCATTCCATTCCATACTATTCTCAATAAAGAATTCTATTCTATTCTATTCTATTCTATTCTATTCTATTCTATTCTATTCTATTCTATTCTATTCTATTCTATTCTATTCCATTCCATTCCATTCCATACTATTCTCAATAAAGAATTCTATTCTATTCTATTCTATTCTATTCTATTCTATTCTATTCTATTCTATTCTATTCTATTCTATTCCATTCCATTCCATTCCATTCCATTCCATACTATTCTCAATAAAGAATTCTATTCTATTCTATTCTATTCTATTCTATTCTATTCTATTCTATTCTATTCTATTCTATTCTATTCTATTCTATTCTATTCTATTCTATTCTACTCCACTCCACTCCATTCTATTCTCAATAAAGAATTCTATTCTATTCTATTCTATTCTATTCTATTCTATTCTATTCTATTCTATTCTATTCTATTCTATTCTATTCTATTCTATTCTATTCTATTCTATTCTATTCCATTCCATTCCATTCCATTCCATTCCATTCTATTCTCAATAAAGAATTCTGTTCTATTCTATTCTATTCTATTCTATTCTATTCTATTCTATTCTATTCTATTCTATTCTATTCTATTCTATTCTATTCTATTCTATTCTATTCCGTCTTGCATTTTTAATCCAGAGCCATACTTTTCAGCTGTTTGAAGATGAGTCCACATGTCTTCCATTGGTTGAGGTTAAGAAACCGGATCTCCCTGATGGCACCTAGCAGGACCAGATTCCCTTTGACCTACTTCCAAAACTTGCAGCATCTCTGTGTAGGCTTGACATGTCAAGTTGCTCTACCTGTGCTTTCACCATCTCCACCCCTGCACTGATCCCTCATTGGCCCAAACCAGAGGAAGGCGACTCCTTGCTCTGCCTCAGTTTCACCTACTTAAAAACTCCCTGTGTAAACAAGCCACATTTGACCAGGAGTTTGTCTACAGCCATCTGGAAAGGACCGTCAACCGATCACAAGACCAGGTAATTTACTGCAATGGATTGTGTTGGTACCGCCCTTTGTGTGTCCTCAAGTTTCGGCAACTTTTAGCTGCTAGAGTCCCCAGAATGGTTTGAACGCAACGAAGAGCCTTGAGCGAATCAGATTGAATTAGATAGATGCCACCACGTGCAGAAAAGGGGAGCTTACAAGGGCCTGTAAACCATGAGTAAAGATCTCCAGATCTTGGCTTCTGCTCGAACTATTTAACCTCAGAGGTTAAATGGCATTTTGAGGAACGTAGTTATGATGCTCGAACTCAGATCCGGTGCTCAGATGCCTGGATCCTGCAACCTGGAAATTCCCTAAACTCTTTTTTTATTATTATTCTTCAATTTATAAAAAATCCATACAGGTAGTCCTCAACTTAGGACCACAACTGGGCCCCAGAATTTTTATTGCTAAGTGAGACATTTCTTAAATGAGTTTTCTTGCATTTTACGACTTTTCTTTGCCGCAAGTTGTTAAAACGGTAACCGGGTTGTTAAGGGAATCTGGCTTCTTCCCCATGGACTTTGCTTGTCAGAAGTTTGCAAAAGGGGATCACGTGACCCTGGCCGTCATAAAGAGGAGTCAGTCGCCAGGCATCCAAATTTTGATCACGTGACCGTAGGGATGCTGCGAGCGTGAAAAAACAGTCGGGTCACCTTTTTCAGTGATGTAACTTTGAATGGTTCCTAAGTGAACTGTTGTAAGTTGAGGACTATCTGTATTTTAATGACTTAAATCAGGGGTCCTCAAACTTGGCCACTTTAAGACTTGTGGACTTCAACTCCCAGGATTCCCCAGCCAGCCACAATCCGTCCCCAGCTGGCTGGGGAATCCTGGGAGTTGAAGTCCACAAGTCTTAAAGTGGCCAAGTTTGAGGATCCCTGACTTAAACGAACTGTGTCTTCTGCTTTTTTCTCCTCCTTGAGGAGAGTTCTCCAAAGTGGTCAGTGGCTGACCTCCAAGGATGGCACTGCGGGCAGTGCTCGACTTGCAACTATTCACTTAGTCACCGTCCAAAGTTACAACGGCCCTGGGAAAAAGTGCCTTAAAACCCGGTCCTCACGCCATTCTCACAGCATCCCCAAAGTCATGGGATCGATATTTGGGCACCTGTCGATTCGATTGGCATGTATTTACGATGATTGCAAAATGCCCAGATCACGTGATCGCCATTCGCAACCATTCGCAACCAGACTTCCGAGAAACCAGGTCAGTGGGAGTAGCCGGATTCGTTTAATGACTGCACGATTCACTTAACAACTGCTGAAATTTACATTAAAAAAAAGATTGTAAAATTGGGCAGCATTCACTTAACATCTGTCTTGGTTAACCACAAACATTCTGCTCCCAATTATATTTTAAGTCGAGAACGAGCTGTATCTCGGTATAAGTAGATCAAAACTTGATATACAGACGGTCCTTGACTTCGGATCACAATCCAGCCCCAAATTTCTGTGGCTAAGCACAATTATTAAACGAAATTATTAAACGAATTTTGTCCCCTTTTTACGAGATTTCTTGCGACTGTTGTTAAGTGAATCACTGCAGTTGTTAATGTCAACGCTGCCGACATTGGATATTTTTGCACTGACAACAGATGGAAATGTAGCCATCTTTTTCCCTTTCGCTTTTAGAGTTAGATGATGGTGGGAGGGGGGGACGTGAATGAGAATCCAGCTAGACATAACAACACTAAACCTAGCATGAGAATCAAGGTTATTGGGCCCAGAGCTGATAAAAGAATTGGTGGGCTAGAGAGCTGGAGAGTTAGAGCTGGAACAACCTGCCTCCAGAAGTGGTGAATGCTCCAACACTGGAAGTTTTTAAGAAGAGACTGGACGGCCATTTGTCCAAAATGGTATAGGGTTTCCTGCCTGAGTAGGGGGTTGGACTAGATGACCTCCAAGGTCCCTTCCAACTTTATTATTATTATTATTATAAGCCCGTGCTTCAAGCTAATTGGGGAATGTGATTTATGACTGTTAATTGGAGGAGGGAATTGTGCTTTGACACTATGTGCCCAGGGGAGGGGAATTCAGTTTTTGGCTTTGATTACGTAAGTGCCGACGTTATGCTACTGAAATAAAATATACTTTAAGGTAAACATTGCCTCAAAGTTCTTTTGAAGAGTTTCATCTGTCGGAACCATGACAGTTAAATTAGTAACACGGTTGTTAAGTGAATCTGGCTTCCCCATTGACTTTGCTTGTCAGAAAGTCACCAAAAGGGGATCACATGACACATACCCCGGGGACACTGAAAACCCGTCATAAATACACGCTCGTTGCAAAGTGTCTGGATTTCAATTGTGCGACCGCGGGAATGCTGCCACTGTTTCAGTGCTGTCGTAACTTCAAATGGTCACTAAATGAATGATTGCAAATTGAAGGCATATGTAGACCAGGGGTGTCAAACGTGCTGGCCTGCAGGCTGAATGTGTCATGGGAAAACCGCGCCTGCCCAGTTGCCAGCAATGGGGGGAAAAGTTGCGATATGTCGCGACACGTCGCGTGACGTTGCAAGTTTGACACCCCTGATCTAGACTTAATGGAAACAAATCAATAGCCCAGCCCACCTCACAAGGTTGTTGTTGGGAAAATAGGAGGAGGAATGTTTGTTGGGTATTTTCATTGCCCTGAGTTATTTGTAAAAGTATAAAGTTGGATGACAGAATGATACAAAGATTGACAGATAGATAGATACAGGGTTTTTTTGTCATAGAACTCCCAGAACGGAGTTCCGGCACCTTTTTTGGATGGAACCTTGTAGGGTAGGCAAGGCGGGTTGTATGACATGTGTGAGTTCCGGCACCTTTTTATTTTACAAAAAAAACACTAGATAGATAGATAGATAGATAGATAGATAGATAGATAGATAGATAGATAGATAGATACAGTGGTGGGATTCAAATAGGTGAACAGCTGGTTCTTTGTGTGGGTATGTCGCTTCCGGAAGTCCATTCTGGGCCTGGGCAACAAAAAATTAGCTACCGGTTCTGTCGAAGTGGTGCAAACCAGCTGAATCCCACCGCTAGATAGATAGATTGATAGAGGTAGGTAGGTAGGTAGATAGATAGATAGATAGATAGATAGATAGATAGATAGATAGGCAGGCAGACATAGATAGATAGATAGATAGATAGATAGATAGATAGATAGATAGATAGGTAGGTAGGTAGGTAGGTAGGTAGGCAGGCAGGCAGGCAGGCAGGCAGGCAGGCAGGCATAGGTTGATAGATAGATGATAGATAGATAGATAGATAGATAGATAGATAGATAGATAGATAGATAGATAGACAGACAGACAGACAGACAGACAGACAGACAGACAGACAGTGCTAGCATTTTTCATTTTTCATTTGACTCGGATGACATACGCAATGGGCTTTTCAGAAAATGATTCAGCTGTGAGAGACCAACACTACAAGGAGAGCTGCAAACTTTCGCAACTGATGTGTGTTTGTTGTGTCAAATGCATTTGTTGGGCTTCCAGGACTGCAAAGGTCGCCTGGGATGATTGTGAAGATATTTACGTAGCTTTTCCCAGGTTATAACAGACAAAGTGCCTGATTCTGGATAAGCCAGACAATTTTTATTAATATATTGTAAAAGTTTTGTTAAAAGTCTCCTTCCTACAAGATGGACCATGGTGTCATTGTGTTTTTGAACAAAATTAGCCTTCTGCATTATATTAAAAAGTTCGTCCCTATGACCTGACAAAACTTTGAAAGGTGATGAGCCCGTTACTCATGAGTAAAGCCTTCTCCGAGGTGCATGAGAACAGGAATGCAGGTAGCACACCCCTAGACAGGAGTCGTACTATGGAGTTGAAGCTGAGCGATCCAACGGACGAGCCCCCAGTTGTTGCGTTGGGTGGTTGCGCTGGGTTCTGGCCTCAACTCTTAGAGCCCCGTAACAGGGGTGAGAATTTAGAGGGACCCTCGCAAGGGTGAACACCTTGAATATGGAAGGATCTTGCCCTTTGTCACCGACCCAGTATGCCGGACATTCCGACGGTCACACTTGGGAACTGCGATGACTTCAGGAACAGAGTCCCAGGAGAAACTGAGGCACCAACACAAGTTTGCTCAAGGTGAGGGACCACAGAAGTGCCCGGGGTGGATGTTATGCCCCCAGAACAGCTTTGGAAACCCTCCTTTTATTATGCTGTTTCATTTGGGAGGGGCAAAGTACACATGAGGGAGCAACATATGGAAGGTCAAAGGGAAAACATAACTCATTGTATACAAGAGCAAAAGTCATCACAGGAAACAGTAAAACATAGCTATCTTATACAAATGTTAACAAAGTTGACAAGGGTTGTAAAGCAAGGACAAATACAGGAGACAAAGGTTTATCTCTAAAGACAGGATAAATGGAGCAGGCAGAGGTTTATCACCAGAGGCAGAAATGGAATGTAGGAATGTGACCTTACAATTGCAGATCAAGTAGAAGTGTTAAACTGAGTGCAGGAATGTGACTTAACAATTGCTAATTGGGGAAAAGGCAGAAGTGTTGAACTTTTTTTATATGGGAATCAAAAAAGGTCTTTTGCAGGCAGAGGAAAGCAGATTTTACACTTGCAGAAATATTATCACTGGAGACAGGAAGGGAGAACCTTGTAATTTTTAATATAGGAATAAAAAAGGTCTTTTGTAGGTCTGGGATATCTACACTGATCCAGCAACATTTCCTTTCAAAAATCTATAGTTGGGACAGCAATGTGGCATTGGCTGTGCCTAGGGATAATCTACCTCGAATTATTAATTGCACAACACAATTAACCCAGGAAGTTCACGTTCTTGCTCCCAGCTTCTTTGAGGGACGTCTCCAAGGCACCTGGTTAGCTAAGAAGGAGTCTAGGAGGACCAATTATTATTATTATTTTTGGCTGAAAATGTAAAGCACACAAGTTGAGAGTTACTGGATAAAATCCTCCATGCGTAGGTGCAGTCTACCTTCAATAACTACCTGCTATGGGTGAGCAACCTCAGAATGCTTCCGCCTCACCGCTCAGCTGGATTTTGCAGATCAGATGTACAGTTTGGGCGTGCAGGAATGTTTTGGACCAAGTAATCTGTCACAAGTAATCTGGAATTTGTTGTGAAGTAACCCGTTTTTCCAAACATCCGCCCCCAATTTTTGTCCTGTTAAGCAACTCCACAACACCAGCACGCAAGGTTGCGCATGGCCTTCTTGTGACATCCTCCATTGCGCCATCCCTTCCTTCCACGGGAGAGAGAAGAAGGAAAGATGCCTCCAGAAGAAAGGTGGTGAAATGGAGCGAAGCTCACTGAACAAACGTCTCACTTAGCGACGTCAATTTTGGGGCTGAGTTGTGGTCATAAGTCAAGGACTGCCTGCGGTTGAGGATGAGAAAATAAGAGTTTTCCCCCCACTGGAGAGAGGTCCCATGCAGCAGCTCCAACTTTGATTCACTCACCTGGATGAACATCAGCTGGATGGTTGCTGCGTGGGCAACATGGAGCAGAAACAACTGTCCAACAGGCCACATTGCCCCTCGGCTTCCTCTTGCTCTTTCTCCCTCCCTCACCCTGAGGTCAATTTCAGGAACTTTCCCAGGCAAAAACGGGCTGCGCCAGTTTGTAAACTTCACGAGGGATTTTGCACGCCACCCAATGCTGGCTGTGTCGATCATTGTCCACGGGATTCGGTTTCTATACAGATTGCAATCCCTACCTTGTCTTCTCAACCCCTGATATCTGAAGAGCTGGACTTCTGGCTTGGGTACCAGCTCTTGGAAGATCTGGAATGGATTGGTTGGCTGGTTTGATCTATGCCCATGCATGTCCACGCCTTCCCACATGCTGGAGGATCCACTCTGATCACGTCCTGTAGCAGTTCATAGGTCTCCACGGTATACAGGGCGAGAAAAATGAATCTTACATGCTTACCGGATGGATGGCATAGGGGACAAAGCTGTTGCAAAATCTGGTGGAAAGGAGGGAGGGAGGGAGGGAGGGAAGGAAGGAAGGAAGGAAGGAAGGAAGGAAGGAAGGAAGGAAGGAAGGAAGGAAGGAAGGATTTAAATTAAACTATGAATTGGTCTGTCTTTCAGTTAAACCAGAGTTCCTGATGGCCACGGAAGGGGAGAACCAGAAGGCTGCAAAGGCTGAGGTCAGATTCCAAACTCTTCTTTCAGGGAACGATGGTGGTTACCATGAATACTGTTGAATTGTTTGCGAAGTCCACTGGGGGCTGTAAGCCGAGGATTACCCATACTGTGACGGTTGTAAGTGTGAGGACCGGCCATAAGTCGCTCGTAACCTTGAACAGTCGCTAAATGAGTGGTTGTAAGCCGAGGACTGCCCATACTGTGATGGTCGTAAGTGTGAGGACCGGCCATGAGCCGCTCGTAACCTTGAACAATCGCTAAACGAGTGGTTCTAAGCCGAGGACTCCCCATACTGTGACGGTTGTAGGTGTGAGGACCGGCCATAAGTCACTTATAACCTTGAACAGTCGCTAAACGAGTGGTTGTAAGCTGAGGACTGCCCATACTGTGACAGTCATAAGTGTGAGGACCGGCCATGAGCCGCTCATAACCTCAAACAGTCACTAAACAAGTGGTTCTAAGCCGAGGACCACCCATACTGTGACGGTTGTAAGTGCGAGGCCTGGCCATAAGTTACTCGTAACCTCAAACAGTCGCTAAATGAGTGATTCTAAGCCGAGGACCACCCATACTGTGACGGTTGTAAGTGTGAGGACCGGCCATAAGCCACTCGTAACCTCAAACAGTCGCTAAACGAGTCATTGTCAACAAGCCGAGGACGACCCATATCAGCAGGGTCGCAAGGCTCAGCAAGAGTGGCGGGAAGATGCCCAGAGGGAGAACACTCCCATCAGCCCCAACCACAAAGGGAAACACCCAGAGGTTGATGGGAGGTGTAGTCCGGGCACTCTAGAAGCCCCCGGGAAAGCCGCTGGTCTCTGGCCGGGGGATCCCACCTGAGATCAGTTTTCTCACTTCCCTCCAGAATATCGTGACCCGGGTCACCAGCCTCCCCTTGGTCAGCTCTGCGTTCGACCTTTGGTCCTCCGTGTACCAGTATGCCAAGAAGACCTATCCCTGCGTCAACACCGCCTGCAACATTGTCGAGCTGGTGGCCGCCGTGGCCGTGGGCAGCGCCCGAGGGGGCGCCCAGCCTCTCCTGCCCCACCTTGAACCCCAGAGTGAGTCCACAAACGCTGCCTTGAAAGAGTCCGGCTGGCTGCTTGGGGCTCCCTTCTGCAGCCTTTCCAGTTTCAAGTGCCACTTTGAACTGCCGCCGTCAGGTTTCTAGTCCTCATGGCACAAAGGTTTCTTGGCCGGCCCTGTTTTGGCCTCATCTTCCAGGCTTCTCTGTCTCCTTCCTGTGAAGAGAATATGTCAGACTTTTTCATCTTTTCCACCTTTCTTCTGCTTGGCAGTTTAATTCAGTGGGGTTTTACCTCCTGCGACACCTTCCCCCGACCCCAACCCCAAAATGATCATGATCTAACAAGTGAGCAGAACATAATAATAACAATAACAATGATGATGATGTTGGAAGGGATCTTGGAGGTCATCTAGTCCAACCTTTTCTTCTCTGGAGCAAAGTTGAAAGGCCCTCAGTCTGCGCAGTTCTGTAAAATATCCGGTAAAAACCTTTCCACAAAAATCCTTGTTTGCAAACCGCTGAAACTAGCCTGTTTATAAATCCAAAGTCATCTAATAAGTCTCGTCTTTTCTCCCTTCAACTCCGGCTTTACAAATAAACCCAGTCCCCTTTTCTTTTATAAAAGAGAGTGCACCATTTTCGCTCTTTGCACAAGAGTCAGGCCTAAATAATTTTAAATAAATCATAATATGTGAGGTATGTGTTTTCTTTTTAATCTAGTTGTAAGAATAGAATAGAGCTGGAAGGGACCTTGGAGGTCATCTAGTCCAACCCCTGCTCAAACAGGAGAACCTATACCATTTCAGACAAGTGGCTGTCCAGACTCTTCTTAAAAACCTCCCTTGATGGAGCGCCCACGATTTCTGGTGGCAAGCTATTCCACTGGTTAATTGTCCTCACTGTCAGGAAGTATCTCCTTAATTCCAGGTTGCTTCTCTCCTTGATCAGTTTCCAACCATTGTTTCTCGTCCTTCCCTCTGGTGCTTTGCAGAATAACGTGGCCCCCTCGTCTTTGTGGCAGCCCCTCAGATACTGAAAAACTGCTATCATGTCTCCCCTATTTCTTCTTTTCTTTAGACTACCCAAACCCAAGTCCTGCAACTGTTTTCAGACGGAAACATAGTGTGAGGCTGGTTTGACTTAACGCCAAAAGTTTAAAATTTGTTTTTTTTTTCATTCCTTCCTAGTTGCAACCGTGAACGACTATGCTTGCAAGGGTTTGGACAAGCTGGAGGAAAAACTGCCAATTCTTCATCAACCAACTTACCAGGTGACATAAATTAGCAAAGTTCCCACAACACACCTTGTTGGCTGGGGAATTCTGGGAGTTGAAGTCCACACATCTTCCTCCAGGTTGAGAAACATTGCTCTCTAGAGCTGGGGGACTTCAAACTTGGCCCTTTTCTGACTGGTGGACTTCAACTCCCAGAATTCCTGAGCCAGCATGGCTGACCGTGCCTGGTTGAGGAATTCTGGGAGTTGAAGTCCACCAGTCAGAAAAGGGCCAGATTTGAAGACCCCCTACTCTAGAGCAGATGTGGGAAACTATGGCCCTTTTATGACTTGTGGACTTCAACTCCCAGCATTCCTCAGCCAGCCACGCTCAGCCATGCTGGCTCAGGAATTCTGGGAGTTGAAGTCCACAAGTCATAAAAGGGCCATACCTGTAGTTCTCCCCCTCCCCTGCTCTAGAGCAGACATGTCAAACACAAGGCCCGGGGGCCGGATCCGGCCCGCGAAGTGGTTTCATGCAGCCCGCGAAACCATCCTGGAAACAGTGAGGGAACGGCCCCCGCTGCCTTGTCCCTGGCCCAGAGACCCTCCTTCTGCCAGAGACCCCCAGATCTGTCCCACTCCTGCCCAGGCCCCCATAGGCACCCTTGATGCCAACGATGTAGAGCTGGCCACGCCCACCCAGTAGGCCACACACACTCTAGCCATGCCCACCCAGTAGGCCACACCCACCCTGGCCACACCCACCCGGCCCCCTGAGGGCAACCGCCATGCTGATGCGGCCCTCAATGAAATTGAGTTTGACACCCCTGCTCTAGAGGGTTGAAACTTTAGTAATCCACAACTTACAACCACAACAGAGCTGAAAAACTGATGTTGCTAAGTGAGAAATGCGTTAGGTTTTGTCCTATATTACAACTTTTCTCGCCACATATCTGAAGTGACTCGCTGCAGTTGTTAAGTTGGTAACCCGGTTGTTAAATGAATCTGGTTTCCCCCCCAGTGACTTTACTAGTCGGAAGGTCACAAAAGGGGATCATGTGACCGTCATAAATACTAGTCAGTTGCCAAGCCTCTGAATTTTGATCCCGTAACCGCGGGGTTGCTGCGACGGTCGTAAGTGTGAAAAACGGTCCTAAGTCCCTTTTTTTCCAGTGCCGTCGCAACTTCGAACAGTCTTAAATCAAGGACTGCTTCTCACTTGCTCCAGAGGATAAATAGATAAATAGGGCAAAAAGTCACGAATCGGGATATAGATTAGAGGTTGATAGGACCTTTCTTGATGGTTAGATCTCTCCGTTGGTGGAAGAGGTTACTGCTCCTTCCTCGTGACAGGAGTTTTTGTCATAGAGTGAATCAGTGCCATCTGCAGAGCGTTGGACTAGATGACCTCAGAGCTCCCTTTCCACCCTATGATTCCGGAGATTCTTTTTAAAAGGTGCAATTAAAAGACAAGGGAGGAAAGAAACAAGGCGAAATATATATCGAATCTCAGATAAAGGGTATGACTGACTGATGAGAACATAAAGAGTTCGAAATGGCCATCTCAGCCTCCCAAAAATTCTTTATTAGCAATTTGAATAATTTGCATATATATATATATATATATATATATATATATATATATATATATATATACACACACACACACACACACACACACACACACACACACACACAAACACACACACACACACACACACACACACACACACACACACATATATATATATATATATATATATTCCCCAGCAATTAACATCTGGATAAACAAGAAATTGAATCTGATAACGATGCAGTGAAGGAACTCCACCCCAGGGCTGGCCGAATTCCTACCTCTCGAGAACTTGTAATATATTATAATATCTGTAAAGAGATCGTGATAGGAAAATTATCAGCAAACGTAATGTGTAGGGAGATGCTCACTCATCCACGTCCGGGTTGTCCCAAATTTGCTTTTGTTCAGGAGGCAACTGGACTTTCTTGTTTTTCCTTTGAAGACGTTTCGCTTCTCCTCCGAGAAGCTTTTTCAGCTCTGACTGGATGCTGAGGAATGGGAGGATTTACACTCCTTGCAGACAGCTGGTCATTTGCATCCTTTTAGAGAGTCGTTGAGGCCACTTGGAGGCTTATGTGCATCCTCGGGGTCACCTGTGTGGTGCAAATGGGTGTGGAGCCTTCTTGGAGCTGCTGAAAGGACCGTGTTGCAGACGGGAGACGGACGATGTCGTATCACAGATAAACCTCCAAGTGGCCTCAACGACTTTCTAAAAGGATGCAAATGACCAGCTGTCTGCAAGGAGTATAAATCCTCCCATTCCCCACCATCCAGTCAGAGCTGAAGAAGCTTCTCGGAGGAGAAGCGAAACATCTTCAAAGGAAAAAAAAGGAAGTCCAGTTGCCTCCTGGAAAAAAAAAACACCTTTGGGATATCAGCAAGCTTCACTCCTCCTTATACTGATGACGTGACCTAGCAGGAGAATGAAACGTCTGCAGGAAAACCATCCACATTACAGAATCCCGCATACCCACCACATTCTTGGAAATACAGGTAGTCCTCAACGTACAACCGTAACAAAGCCAGTTCATTACAGTCACAAGTTGGGACAGTCATAAAGCGGGTCACTCGCACGATCCACCCGATTTTACAACCTTATTGGGGGAGCCATTTAAATAAACACTGCAGTTGTTAGATGAACACTGCCATCATTAAGCGAACCACGGTTAGCTACGGGCACAGTTTTGCTGAAAACTGGATGTAATTTCCCTTTTTTTGACAAAACCGTCATAAACCACAGCCACTTGACTGATCTGACTTACGCCCGTCACAACATACAACTGTAATCGGCAGACTCCATTACAATCGTGTTGAAGATTACCGCTGCGGGGGGTGGGGGGGAGTGACGTCGGAACTTTAGAACTGGGTTGCAACTCAATTTTTTCAGGTAGGTCATAGCTTTGAATGGTCGCTAAGTGATCGGTTATAAGTGGAGGACTCTTTGTATATTTTCCTCAGTGGCTCCAGAGTCATTTTCTGATTTCAACTGGAGTTTTCCACTCAACCAGTTTCTGGTTTTTGCACAAAAATTTACAAAAATAGGATAGAATATAAAATAGAATATGGGATAGGATAGGGTAGGATAGGATAGGATAGGATAGGATAGGATAGGATAGGATAGGATAGGATAGGATAGGATAGGATAGGATAGGATATAAAATAGAATATGGGATAGGATAGGATAGGATAGGATAGGATAGGATATGATAGGATAGGATAGGATAGGATAGGAAAGGATAGGACAGGATATAAAATAGAATATGGGATAGGATAGGATAGGATAGGATAGGATAGGATAGGATAGGATAGGATAGGATAGGATAGGATAGGATAGGATATAAAATAGAATATGGGATAGGATAGGATATAAAATAGAATATGGGATAGGATAGGATAGGATAGGATAGGATAGGATAGGATAGGATAGGATAGGGTATGGTAGGATAGGATAGGATAGGATAGGATAGGATAGGATAGGATAGGATAGGATATAAAATAAAATATGGGATAGGATAGGATAGGATAGGACAGACATGTCAAACACAAGGCCCGGGGGCCGGATCCGGCCCGCGAAGTGGTTTCATGTGGCCCGCGAAGCCATCCTGGAAACAGTGAGGGAACGGCCCCCACTGCCTTGGCCCTGGCCCAGAGACCCTCCTTCCGCCAGAGACCCTCAGATCTGTCCCACTCCTGCCCAGGCCCCCATAGGCACCCTTGATGCCAACGATGTAGAGCTGGCCACGCCCACCCAGTAGGCCATACACACTCTAGCCACACCCACCCAGTAGGCCACGCCCACCCAGGCCACACCCACCCAGCCCCTTGAGGGCAACCGCAATGCTGATGCGGCCCTCAATGAAATTGAGTTTGACACCCCTGGGATAGGATATAAAATAGAATATGGGATAGGATAGGATATAAAATAGAAATGGAATAGGATAGGATACAGAATAGAATATAGGATAGAATGGGATAGGATAAGTTAGGATAGGATAGGATAGGATAGGATATAAAATAGAATATGGGATAGAACAGAACAGAACAGAATAAAATAACATTACTGTCATTTTATTTATTTATTTATTTATTTATTTATTAAATTTTTATACCGCCCTTCTCCCGAAGGACTCAGGGCGGTGTACAGGGCAATAAATATCAGAATATAAATACAAAAGTTAAAAAAGAAGTTAAAAAGAATTAAATAATCATGCCCAATATAATACAATAATTAAAACTATGTTAAAATTAGATTTTAAATGTATACTAATCAGCATACCGGTACTTTAAAATGAGATGTTGTTTCATACATATATGAATTCATCTGCAGGTTGTCCTAGATGACCGGCCAGCCTTGCTGGACCCATCCCAGAGTCCCAAATCTTTGGGATATGAAAGTGGCCGACATCTTCCCATCTCGGGACTCGGATGGGGGGGAACCTTCCTTGCTCCTGAATTCCCACCAAATGACTCCCGCTCGGCCTTTGACCTCCTTCCCTCCTCCTCCTTCTAGGTCTTTGAAGATGGCGTCACCCTGACCAAGACGGTGGTTTCTTCCACCGTCCAGGCAGCTGGCGAAGCCAAGGGCCGTGTGACCCAGAAAGTGACCGCAGCTGTTGGCCTGACCAAGGACATCGTCCAAGACGGCATCACCTTGACCAAATCCGTGGTGAACTCCACCGTCTCCACGGCCCGGAACGCCGCCAGTGAAGCCAAGGGTCTCGTGACTCACCGAGCGGCTGACGTGGTCAAGCTGGGCAAGGAGACCCTCAATGAAGGCGTTGACCTGACCCGATCAGTGGTGTCCACCACAGTCAACGCCGCCCGTCAAGTGCAGAGCTCGGGGGCTCTCCAGGAAGGGGTGGAGATGGCCACGTTGTTCCAGCAAGCCATGGCCAGCGGGGTGGACAACATGTTGGATAAGACGGAGGAGATGGTGGACTACTACCTTCCTGTGTCCGAAGAAGAGCTGGGTAAGAGTGGAGGCGCCACGTTCTCGAACACGACACCTGATCATTACCTAATCCAGGCCGTCCTCGACTTACAACAGTTCATTTAATGACCGTTCAAAGTTACAACCGCCCTCAAACAACCGCTTTCCACACTTAATGCCCGTTGCAGCATCCGCCATAGTCAGGTGATTTATATCCCGAGGCTTGACAACCGGCTCGTACTTACGACAAGTCTCAGCATCCTGGGGTCGCACGATCCCCTTTGGCGACCTTCTGACAAGCGAAGTCCGTGGGGGAAGCCAGATTCACTTAGTGACCGTGTCACCAGCTTAAATGGAAAGTAAAATGGGGCAAAACTCACTGAAGAAATTTCTCCCTTAGCAACATAATTTTGAGGCTCGATTGTGGTTGTAAGTCGAGGACTGCCTGTGATCACTACTGTCACGACCACCCCATTTGCTTAACAACCGCCGTAAAATAGTTTCTAAGAACAGATCCAGTCACGTCGTAGACCCTGGAAAGTGGAGGAGCAGCCCCTGTAGCTAGGCCAGGAGTAGGCAACCTTGGCTCTTTTATGACTCGTGGACTTCAACTCCCAGAATCCCTGAGCCAGCCATGCTGAGGGGAAAGGGAGAGGTTTCCAAGCTGAGCCATGTTGGCTCAGGAATTCTGGGAGTTGAAGTCCACAAATCATAGAGATGGCAAGGTTGGCCTAGGGCAGGGGTAGGCAACCTTGGCCCTTTGATGACTGGTGGACTTCAACTCCCAGAATTCCTGAGCCAGCCACACTGAGGGGAAAGGGAGAGGTTTCTAAGCTGAGCCATGTTGGCTCAGGAATTCTGGGAGTTGAAGTCCACGAGTCCTAAAAGAGCCAAGGTTGCCTACCCTGGGCCTATACGCTAAACAAGGGGTCTTCAAACTTGGCCCTTTTAGGACTTGTGGACTTCAACTCCCAGAATTCCTGAGCCAGCATGGGGGAACTATGGCTCCTTTGTGACTCGTGGACTTCAACTCCCAGAATTCCTGAGCCCGTCATGCTGAGGGGAAATGGAGAGGTTTCCATGCTGAGTCATGCTGGCTCAGGAATTCTGGGAGAGCCAAGGTTGCCTACCCCTGGGCTAAGAGAGAGGTTTGCCTTCTCCACTGCAGGAGGATTTCGGCCTCCCTGCAGCATTTGTCAGCTTCACAAGCACGTTGTTCCCTTAGCAACCAGCACAAGAGAGATCCTAAAAATAGTTTTGTCACCTGGTGACCCACTTTGAGACCATGTGACCCAAATTGCCATGTTCAATTATGGTCAAAAGTCGAGGACTGCCTATATAAATGTATACAATCAGTCAATAAGGCCCTGGTTTAGGGGTGGCTGAAATCAGTTCTCCCAAAATCTCTGTACCCATCTTTCTTTCTTTTTTTCCCCTTTTTTTTAATCCCATTTATATCCCGCCCTTCTCCAAAGACTCAGGGCGGCTTACAATCTAAGAAGCACAAATCAATGTGCTTAGCACATTTCTTTCTTTCTTTCTTTCTTTCTTTCTTTCTTTCTTTCTTTCTTTCTTTCTTTCTTCCTTCTTTCCTTCCTTCCTCCCTTCCTTTTCTTCTTTTTCTTTTTCATTTTTTCCTTCCTTTCTTCCTTTTCCATTTTTCCCTCTTCCTCTCTCCCTCCTTTCTTTCTCTTTTTCATTTTTCCTTTTCTTTCCCTTCCTTCCTTCCTTTCTCTTTCTGTCTTTCTTTTTCATTTTTTCCTTCCTTCCTTTTTCTTTCTTTCTTTCTTTCTTTCTCTCTCTCTCTCTCTCTCTCTCTCTTTCTTTCTTTCTTTCTGTCTTTTTTTCTTTTTCTTTTCCTTCCTTCTTTCCTTCCTTCCTTCCTTCCTTCCTTCCTTCCTTCCTTCCTTCCTTCCTTCCTTCCTTCCTTCCTTCCTTCCCTTTCTTGCGGGCCAGCCCTCTCATCCACAGGCAAATCATGAGATAAACAAATTTGGGGAAACTGACCACATAAAACTTGAAGGTGGAAAGGCTGGGATGAATTCAGGGTTTTTAGAGCCCTGGGGCTGGGGGTGGGTGGGGAGGGGGCTGATCCTTCCTGGGCAGGGAGGGCACCTGTTCACACCTGCTTTCTCAAACTCTCTGCAGCCCAGCTGGCCACCGAGGTCCACGGCGTCAGCCAGGCTGCCCTGGACCAGCAGCAGAGGGAGCAGAGTTATTTTGTCCGCCTGGGGTCCCTTTCCAGCAAGCTTCGTTCCCGCGTCTACCGACATTCCCTGAATCGGCTTCATGTGGTCCAGGAAAAGACTCAGGACATGCTCGCCCAGCTCCAGTATGTGATTAACCTGGTAAGCCAGCCCTGGGTTCAAATCAGCCAGGATGCAGTGCAAGCTAAGGTACGGGTAATCCTCGACTTACTACAGCTCGTTTAGCGACCGTCCAAAGTTAGAATGGCACTGAAGAAAAGTGACGTACGACCACATTTTACACTTAGCGACCCTTGCAGCATCCAGGTGGTCATTGGGGGTTTGGGGCGGGGTCGTGTTCTGAGCTGCGATGGCCTGCTTTATAATGGCTATCACGATTTACAGTTGCAGGTATAGTTACGGTCGTAAGTCGAGGACTGCCTTTCCTCGGGTTACAAACGGAGTATTATTGCATTGCTTTCTTAAATTGTTTTGATTTCTGCTGGGCTGGCAGGTGGAACACTTCAAAAGCAGCGCGGGGAGTCAATTCCAGGAAGCACAACAGAAACTTAGCCAAATTTTGCTTAAATGGACCCAAATTCAGCCGGAAGAGGATCAGGAGGGAAGAAAGAAAGAAAACGTCCCACAGCAGGTATTCTATGCTTCCGACTACAGTTAGTTCTCGACTTACGACCAAGTGGGTTTATTGCATGTTAAACTATTGTTCGTTGCAGTTTCCACCCCCCAAATTTGGCTGCTTTAAGATACGTGGACTTCAACTCCCAAAATTCCCCAGCCAGCTATGCGGCTGCGGAATTCTGGGAGTTGAAGTCCACCCATCTGAAAGTTACTGGGGTTGAGAAACACCGTCATAGAGACTATGGGGGTCCAGGAGCATGGGTGTGAGTGTACTTCGATGTTATCTCTATCAGCTTTCTGCAGCTTTCCACTTCGACCTTTCCTGCAGGAGCCAGGAGCGTAGCTGGCTGGGGAAGATATGTGGACTTTGACTCCCAGAATTCCCCAGCCAGCTATGCTGACTGGGGAATTCTGGGAGTCGAAGTCCACCCATCTTCAAGAGGCCATATTTGAAAAACAATGGTTCATTGCAAGTCACAATCCCTCATGCATCACACCTGTTGCGACGCTCGAAATTTGTCCTCCGCAGGTCGAGCCGATGACTTTGGCCATGTTGCGATCCCTCATCCAAGATCTGAGTCCTGCTTACACCTGGCTGATGTCCACCGTGGAAGCGCTGCCCAGGAGCCTCCGGGACAGAGTGGACCAGATCCAGAGTAGCTTTCACCAGCTCTATCACGCCTTCTCTTCCGCTGAGTCCTTCCGGGATCTGCCCTCCGGCCTCCTTGCCCAGAGCCAGGAGACTATCGCCCAAGCCCGAGAGGTTCTCAGCACGTTGGCCGAACACCTCGTCCAGATCACCCCCCTGAATTGGGTCGTGGGGCCCTTCCGATCCCAGGAAGGAGGATCGGGAACCCCGCCGGAGGAGAGCAGGACAGCGAAGGTGAAGGAGACGGGCAAAGAGGCCAGGGCATCCTCGGAAAAGGTGGCAGCTAAGAGGGTGAAGAGGATGGAGAAGGCAACAGAGGAGGACCCGAGAGAGTCCACAGAGGCGATGGGGGCCTTGAAGGAGCTGCTGGCGGAGTCGGAGAGGGCCCCCCAAGAGAAGAACTCAGAATAAGGAGAGGCAAAATCTCCAGGGGTGTCCACAAGGCTTGGTCAAAAGTCTCCAGGGGTTGACCACAACAGAGCTTTGATGGCCTCATTGGGACCACCTTCTTCTTTGACCACACCCTGCGGACATCCCTGGGAGCCTCTGAAGGGCCGGGCAAGTTGCCGTAAAAGTTTTGCAGCCCTTCCTCCCCAACTACGATGCCAGCCCCTAAACCCCAAAAGTGGAGGTCTTCTCCCCAAAAGTCAAATGAAGGAGACCCAATTTCCAAGAGGGGAACTCCAGTCCCTGTGGAAAGAGAAACAGGAAAGCTAAAAGCTTGCCGAGAGAGAGAGATCTGCTCGGATCCATCTTTCCTTCTCCCCAAAGGGACCCAGATCCCACTTTCCTTCCCAGGGCTCCATTGTGTTAATTTCCAAGGAAGCCCATCTTAGACCTCTGCTTTGATTCAGAACTGCAACCAAAATAGAATGGAACGGAACGGAACGGAACCTGGAAGAGACCTTGGAGGTCCTCTAGTCCAGCCCCCTGTTCAAGCAAGAGAACCTATACCAGGGGTGGGCAACCTCGGCTCTTTTATGACTCGTGGACTTCAATTCCCAGAATTCCTGAGCCAGCATGGCTCAGCATGGCCTGGCTCAGGAATTCTGGGAGTTGAAGTCCACGAGTCATAAAAGAGCCGAGGTTGCCTACCCCTGGTCTAACCTCTTCTTAAAAACCTCCAGTGATGGAGGTTTTCAAGAAGAGATTGGACAACCATTTGTCCTGAAGGGTTTTCCTGCTTGAGCAGGAGGTTAGACTAGAAGACCTCTAAGATCCCTTCCAGCTCTACTATTGGGTTATTTGTCTGGAATGGTGTAGGTCTCCTGCTTCAGCGAGGGGGTTGGACTAGAAGACCTCCAAGGTGCCTTGCAACTTGGTTATTCTCTTATTCTGCTGAGCCTAGCATTTTATAATCCAATTGAGCGTTAAGCGTAGCAAGCAATTCCGAGGAAGGGATCGATAGAAAGGAATTCAATTTCCTCCTCTTAGCCAAGCGTCTAGTCCTCATTAGTGCAGAGATCAGCTTGTAAATAGGTGTAAGGCTGGGCGGTTGAGGTCAAAAGCTTAATGGCAAAGGTGGACTTGAAGGTGATATTTGAAGGCAGGCAGAAGAAATGGCGACTTTGTTTAACTCAGGGGTCTTCAAACTTGGCCCTTTGATGACATGTGGACAAGTCATCAAAGGGCCAGGTTTGAAGACCCCTGAGTTAACTCTTTGGTGGGGGGGGGCGTTTCAGACTTCAGAATGGGTCCAGCTGAATTTCCATGAAGCTAAGCTTTGAGCGTTTTCCTCTGGGTCCTTCGTTTGTGTCCATGCTGTAGGAAAATAAATTTTAAAAACAGGTCTGCCAGTTTCCGTCATCTTTTGCAGTCGAAGAGATTGTGGGGGCTTGGGTGTGTTTGTGTGTGTGTGTGTGTGTGTCTCTCTGTGTGTGTGTGTACATAAAAGTAGGCCAGAAGTGATGGGCGGACTTTCATTGTTGGGGGCAATAAGCTGACTTTGTAATAATGCCGCTTGGGGGGGCGCGAAAGCCCTAATAAGCAGGCATATACATAGAATGAAGGCTATTGCTAAGCACATTGATTTGTGCTTAAATTGTAAGCCGCCCTGAGTCTTCGGAGAAGGGCGGGATATAAATGGGATTAAAATAAAAATAAAAAATAAAAAATAAAAATTTAGAGCGGAGTTGGGGAACGAGAGCCCTTTTATGACTGGTGGACTTCAACTCCCAGAGTTCCTGGCTGAATTGAAGCCGAGATCATAAAAGGGCGATCTTCCCCACTTGATTTAGAGCCTGCCAATTTTCAAGACAGCATGGGCTGGATTCGAATGAAGTCCCTCTGAAAGCACCCAATTGGGAAGGGTCTATTGATGGATGGATAGAAAGAGGGGTGGATTTGTGGTGTTATGTATCCAGTGCAGGTATCTGCAGGGCAACAGCCACTAGGGGGCGTTGGCCTGGACGGTTTCGGCGGGAACCCCAGTTTCGGCGGGAAACCTAGGGCCAACCCCATTGGCTGGACGCCTACCTGGCTAGGTATTTAAGGAGGCCAGGTAACCCTTGTTCCTCAGTACGCTACCACCCCCCCCAATAAAGAGCTGAACACGTACTCCGGTTGGCGTCCTTGCGTGGGACCCACTCCATTACAGGTGGGTGGATGGAGGGAGGGAGGGATGAATGGGTAGGTGAAGGGATGGGTGGGTGCATGGAGGGATGGCTAAAAAAGAAACTAAAAAAACAAACTAGATCGTCTTGCCAGCCATCAATACTTAGATAAGCAGAGATTAACCTCAGACAAAAAACCTCAAAACAATACCCTATCAAGAATACCCCCACCAACACTGACAGGGCAGGTCACCCTTTCCACAACCCCCTCCCCCCCCCCGCTTCCTTGTAGCCCTAGTGAGGTTACCTAGTTGGGTCATGAATTGTCTGGAGGGAAACCTCCAAGCTCAGAGAGCACCAGGGACCCCGCAGTCTTCCTCCTCCTCCTCCTCCTCCTCCTCTTCCTCCTTGCACTGGTGATGTTACCCAGTTGGGTAATGAAACGTCTGCAAGAGAACAACCAAGGACCCCACAGTTCTCCTCCTCCTCCTCCTCCTTTCCACAACCCCTCCTTCCTTCTAGCCCTAGTGACGTTACCTAGTTGGGTCATGAATTGTCTGGAGGGAAACCTCCAAGCTCAGAGAGCACCAGGGACCCCACAGTCTTCCTCCTCCTCCTCCTCCTCCTCCTCCTCTTCCTCCTTGCACTGGTGATGTTACCCAGTTGGGTAATGAAACGTCTGCAAGAGAACAACCAAGGACCCCACAGTTCTCCTCCTCCTCCTCCTCCTTTCCACAACCCCTCCTTCCTTCTAGCCCTAGTGACGTTACCTAGTTGGGTCATGAATTGTCTGGAGGGAAACCTCCAAGCTCAGAGAGCACCAGGGACCCCGCAGTCTTCCTCCTCCTCCTCCTCCTCCTCCTCCTCTTCCTCCTTGCACTGGTGATGTTACCCAGTTGGGTAATGAAACGTCTGCAAGAGAACAACCAAGGACCCCACAGTTCTCCTCCTCCTCCTCCTCCTTTCCACACCCCCCCCCCTTCCTTCTAGCCCTAGTGACGTTACCTAGTTGGGTCATGAATTGTCTGCAAGAAAACCACCCGGCTCAGAGAGCACCGGGGACCCCTCAGTTCAACCCTACAGATATTCTTCTCTGTTTGATGACATGGCTGTACTCACCCTTTCGATGTCCCTGGGAAGCATCCCCACAACCCTAGAGAGCCGAATGACACCCCGTCATTCCCATCCAATCCCACCTCAGCAAAGACATCGAGTTGCAGATGTTTGAGTTCAACCTGCTTAGGAGAAGCCCCAGATCTTGATGCCTGCTGGGTCCTGAAGTTACCCCCAGAGGGCAGCCTGGGCCCTTATTTGCAAACCGTCATTTCAAGCAGAACCACAGCCTAGCAAACTGGTGACTTCCTTCCTTCCCTTCCCTTCCTTCCTTCCTTCCTTCCTTCCTTCCTTCCTTCCTTCCTTCCTTCCTTCTTTTCTCTTTCCCTTCTTTCTTTCTTTCCTTCTCTTTCTCTTCTTTTTTCCTTTTCTCTTTCTTTTTCTTTCTCTCTCTCTCCCTTCCTTCCTTCTTTCTTTTTTCCTTCCTTCCTTCCTTCCTTCCTTCCTTCCTTCCTTCCTTCCCCTTCCTTCCTTCCTTTCTTTCTCTTTCCCTTTTCTTTCTTTCTTTCCTTCTCTTTCTCTTCTTTTCTCTTTCTTTTTCTTTCTCTCTCTCTCCCTCCCTCCCTTCCTTCTTTCTTTTTTCCTTCCTTCCTTCCTTCCTTTCTTTTTCCCTTTTCTTTCTTTCTTTCCTTCTCTTTCTCTTCTTTTTTCCTTTTCTCTTTCTTTTTCTTTCTCTCTCTCTCCCTTCCTTCCTTCCTTCTTTCTTTTTTCTTCCTTCCTTCCTTCCTTCCTTCCTTAATTCCTTCCTTTCTTTTTCCCTTTTCTTTCTTTCTTTCCTTCTTTCTCTTCTTTTTTCCTTTTCTCTTTCTTTTTCTTTCTCTCTCTCTCCCTTCCTTCCTTCTTTCTTTTTTCCTTCCTTCCTTCCTTCCTTCCTTCCTTCCTTCCTTCCTTCCTTCCTTCCTTCCTTCCCCTTCCTTCCTTCCTTTCTCTTTCCCTTTTCTTTCTTTCTTTCCTTCTCTTTCTCTTCTTTTCTCTTTCTTTTTCTTTCTCTCTCTCTCCCTCCCTCCCTTCCTTCTTTCTTTTTTCCTTCCTTCCTTCCTTCCTTCCTTCCTTTCTTTTTCCCTTTTCTTTCTTTCTTTCCTTCTCTTTCTCTTCTTTTTTCCTTTTCTCTTTCTTTTTCTTTCTCTCTCTCTCCCTTCCTTCCTTCCTTCTTTCTTTTTTCTTCCTTCCTTCCTTCCTTCCTTAATTCCTTCCTTTCTTTTTCCCTTTTCTTTCTTTCTTTCCTTCTTTCTCTTCTTTTTTCCTTTTCTCTTTCTTTTTCTTTCTCTCTCCCTCCCTCCCTTCCTTCTTTCTTTTTTCCTTCCTTCCTTCCTTCCTTCCTTCCTTCCTTCCTTCCTTCCTTTCTCTTTCCCTTTTCTTTCTTTCCTTCTCTTTCTTTCTTTCCTTTTCTCTTTCTTTTTCTTTCTCTCTCTCTCCCTCCCTTCCTTCCTTCCTTCCTTCCTTTCTCTTTCCCTTCTTTTCTTTCTTTCCTTCTCTTTCTTTCTTTCCATTTCTCTTTCTTTTTCTTTCTCTCTCTCTCCCTCCCTTCCTTCCTTCTTTCTTTTTTCCTTCCTTCCTTCCTTTCTCTTTCCCTTCTTTCTTTCCTTCTCTTTCTCTTTTTTCCTTTTCTCTTTCTTTTTCTTTCTCTCTCTCTCCCTCCCTTCCTTCCTTCTTTCTTTTTTCCTTCCTTCCTTCCTTCCTTCCTTCCTTCCTTCCTTCCTTCCTTTCTCTTTCCCTTCTTTTCTTTCTTTCCTTCTCTTTCTTTCTTTCCTTTTCTCTTTCTTTTTCTTTCTCTCTCTCTCCCTCCCTCCCTTCTTTCTTTTTCCCTTCCTTCCTTCCTTCCTCTTTATTTCTTTCTCTTCTTTTTTCCTTTTCTTTCTTTCTTTCTCTTCTTTCTTTCCTTCTCTTTATTTCTCTCTTCTTTTTTCCTTTCCTTTCTTTCTCTTTCTCTCTCTCCCTTCCTTCTCTTTCTTTCTCTCTCTTTTCCTTCCTTCCTTCCTTCCTTCCTTCCTTCCTTCCTTCCTTCCCTCCCTCCCTCCCTCCCTCCCTCCCTCCCTTTCTTAGCTTTCGTACCTGAATGCAAAATACAAATGAAAATGGAGGCAACAGGAAAGTTCGAGAAAAGAAAGGGGAAGTAGAGGGAAAACCCGAAAGAAAGCCGGGCTCTCCTACTTTTTTTTCCCCAGCCTAGTCAAATCCAGAGCAAAGTTACAATCTCACATTTAACTTTCACGTTACAAAAAGACCAGCCCTTTCCAGGACGACCCCCTGATCCAAACCCAAAGTCAACATTTCATTCACCCTTGTTTTGAAACACGGAGCCCAAAGTCCGGAATGAGTTTCCCAAAGATCAACACAGCTAGTTAAACTTTCTTTTCCTTAATAATTAAACATTCCTCGGCTGGCTCCATTGCTCCTTCTCCCACGGTGGGAATTGGCCAAACGGGTGAGTTTCTATTATTTGCCCAAAGAGAGGTAGGGTGTGTGTGTGTGTGTGTGTCTCTGTGTGTGTGTACATAAAAGTAGGCCAGAAGTGATGGGCGGACTTTCATTGTTGGGGGCAATAAGCTGACTTTGTAATAATGCCGCTTGGGGGGGGCGCGAAAGCCCTAATAAGCAGGCATATACATAGAATGAAGGCTATTGCTAAGCACATTGGTTTGTGCTTAAATTGTAAGCCGCCCTGAGTCTTCGGAGAAGGGCGGGATATAAATGGGATTAAAATAAAAATAAAAAATAAAAAATAAAAATTTAGAGCGGAGTTGGGGAACGAGAGCCCTTTTATGACTGGTGGACTTCAACTCCCAGAGTTCCTGGCTGAATTGAAGCCGAGATCACAAAAGGGCCATCTTCCCCACTTGATTTAGAGCCTGCCAATTTTCAAGACAGCATGGGCTGGATTCGAATGAAGTCCCTCTGAAAGCACCCAATTGGGAAGGGTCTATTGATGGATGGATAGAAAGGGGTGGATTTGTGGTGTTATGTTTCCAGTGCAGGTATCTGCAGGGCAACAGCCACTAGGGGGCGTTGGCCTGGACGGTTTCGGCGGGAACCCGTTTCGGCGGGAAACCTAGGGCCAACCCCATTGGCTGGACGCCTACCTGGCTAGGTATTTAAGGAGGCCAGGTAACACTCGTCCCTCAGTACGCTACCCCCCCAATAAAGAGCTGAACACGTACTCCGGTTGGCGTCCTGGCGTCGGACCCACTCCATTACAGGTGGGTGGATGGAGGGATGGAGGGATGAATGGGTAGGTGAAGGGATGGGTGGATGCATGGAGGGATGGCTGAAAAGTAAAGTAAAAAAAAACTAGATCGTCTTGCCAGCAATCAATACTGAGATAAGCAGAGATTAACATCAGACAAAAACCCTCAAAACAATACCCCATCAAGAATACCATATATATACTCTTTATTTCTTTCTCTTATTTTTTCCTTTTCTTTCTTTCTTTCTTTCTTTCTTTCTTTTTTCTTTCCTTCTCTTTCTTTCTCTCTTCTTTTTTCCTTTTCTTTCTTTCTCTTTCTCTCTCTCCCTTCCTTCTCTTTCTTTCTCTCTCTCTCTTCCTTCCTTCCTTCCTTCCTTCCTTCCTTCCTTCCTTCCTTCCTTCCTTCCTTCCTTCCCTCCCTCCCTCCCTCCCTCCCTTTCTTAGCTTTCGTACCTGAATGCAAAATACAAATGAAAATGGAGGCAACAGGAAAGTTCGAGAAAAGAAAGGGGAAGTAGAGGGAAAACCCGAAAGAAAGCCGGGCTCTCCTACATTTTTTTCCCCAGCCTAGTCAAATCCAGAGCAAAGTCACAATCTCACGTTTAACTTTCACGTTACAAAAAGACCAGCCCTTTCCAGGACGACCCCCTGATCCAAACCCAAAGTCAACATTTCATTCACCCTTGTTTTGAAACACGGAGCCCAAAGTCCGGAATGAGTTTCCCAAAGATCAACACAGCTAGTTAAACTTTCTTTTCCTTAATAATTAAACATTCCTCGGCCGGCTCCATCGCTCCTTCTGGGTGTGGTTTGGGGGTGTGTGTGTGTGTATGTTGTGTGTTTTGTGTGTGTGTGTGTGTGTAGAATTCACTTCCGAGCCAGGAAAGAGAAAGAGTTTCTATTATTTGCCCAAAGAGAGGTAGGGTGTGTGTGTGTGTGTGTGTGTATGTTGTGTGTTGTGTGTTGTGTGTGTGTAGAATTCACTTCCGAGCCAGGAAAGAGAAAGACTTTCTATTATTTGCCCAAAGAGAGGTAGGTTCTGTGTGTGTGTTTGTGTTGTGTGTTGTGTGTGTGTGTGTAGAATTCACTTCTGAGCCAGGAAAGAGTTTCTATTATTTGCCCAAAGAGAGGTAGGGTGTGTGTGAGTGTGTGTCTGTGTGTGTTTGTGTGTCTCTGTGTGTGTAGAATTCACTTCCGAGCCAGGAAAGAGAGTTTCTATTATTTGCCCAAAGAGAGGTAGTGTGTGTGTGTGTGTGTAGGGTTTGTTTGTGTGTCTGTGTTTCTGTGTGTCTGTGTGTGTGTCTCTGTGTCTGTAGAATTCACTTCTGAGCCAGGAAAGAGAAAGAGTTTCTATTATTTGCCCAAAGACAGGTAGTGTGTGTGTGTGTGTGTGTAGGGTGTGTGTGTGTGTGTGTGTGTGTGTGTGTGTGTAGCATTCACTTCCGAGCCAGGAAAGAGAAAGAGTTTCTATTATTTGCCCAAAAAGAGGTAGTGTGTGTGTGTGTGTGTGTAGGGTGTGTGTGTGTGTGTAGGGTGTGTGTGTGTGTGTGTGTGTGTGTGTGTGTGTAGAATTCACTTCCGAGCCAGGAAAGAGAAAGAGTTTCTATTATTTGCCCAAAAAGAGGTAGTGTGTGTGTGTGTGTGTGTAGGGTGTGTGTGTGTGTGTAGGGTGTGTGTGTGTGGTGTGTGTGTGTGTGTGTGTGTGTGTAGAATTCACTTCCAAGCCAGGAAAGAGAAAGAGTTTCTATTATTTGCCCAAAAAGAGGTAGTGTGTGTGTGTGTGTGTGTGTGTAGGGTGTGTGTGTGTGTGTGTGTGTGTGTAGAATTCACTTCCGAGCCAGGAAAGAGAGAGAGTTTCTATTATTTGCCCAAAAAGAGGTAGTGTGTGTGTGTGTGTGTGTGTGTGTGTGTGTAGGGTGTGTGTGTGTGTGTAGGGTGTGTGTGTGTGTGTGTGTGTAGAATTCACTTCCGGGCCAGGAAAGAGAAAGAAACCTCTGCTCCTTCTTTTTCTCTGCAAGACGACCAACTTCCTACTTTGGGCTGACTGTTTTTTTTCCCACCCAACTGGGAGGAAAGACAAAAAATGAAGGAGGAGTGGTGAGCAAAGAGCATTTTTGGGTGGTTTCCGCCTCCTGCTAACCAGAGCCAGCTCAGCCCTTGCAGCGAGGCCTCAGCCCCAGGTAAGTCAGCCAGGCACACTGTCTGAGGAATTCTGGGAGTTGAAGTCCATGAGTCATAAAAGGGCCGAGTTTGAAGACCTCTGTTCTAGATAATGTTTCTCAACTTTGACAAGGTTAAGTTGTGAACATATGAAGAACGGCTGCAGGTTTTAGGTTTGGCTACTCTTGAGAAAAGAAGGACGAGGGGGGACATGACAGCAGTATTCCAGGATTTGAGGGGCTGCCCCAAAGAAGAAGGGGTCTGCTTATTCTCCAAAGCACCCGAAGGCAGGAGTAGAAGCAACGGATGGAAACTAGTCAAGGAGAGAAGCAACCTGGAACTAAGGAGAAATTTCCTGACCATGAGAACAATTAACCAGTGGAATAGCTTGCCACCAGAAGCTGTGGGTGCTCCATCACTGGAAGTCTTTAAGAAGTGACGGGACAGCCACTGAAATTGTATAGGGCAGGGGTAGGCAACCTCGGCTCTTTTATGACTCCCAGAATTCCTGAGCCAGCCATACTGAGGGGAAAGGGAGAGGTTTCCAAGCTGAATCCTGGCTGGCTCGGGAATTCTGGGAGTTGACGTCCACGAGTCATAAAAGAGCCAAGGTTGCCTACCCCTGGCTTAGGGTCTCCTGCCTGAGCAGAGAGTTGGACTAGAAGACCTCCAAGGTCCCTTCCAGCTGTATTCTGATTGATTAAAGCCTTCATTAGCTAACAAGGAGCAGGTAGTCTTTGATTTAGGTCCACATTTGAGCCCGATTTCCATTGCTACGTGAGACGGTCATTAAGCGAGATTTACCCACCCACCCCATTTTGCAATCTTTCTTGCCATTGTTGTTAAGGTGAATCACTGCGGTTGTTAACTTAGGAACACGGTCATTAAGCAAATCTGGCTTCTCCAATGACTTTGTCAGAAGGTCACCAAAAGGTAGATCACCTGACTCCGGGACACCGCGACTGTCATAAATATGAATCAATTGCCAAGCATCCAGGTTTTGATCATGGGGGATGCTGCAATGGTTGTAAAGCGTGAAAACAATGACCACAAGTAACTTTTTTGAGTGCCCTTGTCTCTTCGGTCACTAAACGGGCTGGTCTAAGTTGAGGACCGCCTGTATTAGATCTGCCCCTTACTTAAACACCTCCAATGAAACGGAATTATTTATGTTGGTGTGTACGTACGCAAGTATGTACATATGTATTCATTCACTCACTCACTCATTCATTCATTCAGGCTCCCCAAACTGTTCCAGAGTTTCATTCTCTTTATTTCTCTCTTTTTTTCCAGCCTTCAAGCTTGGCAAAAATTACAACGCCCGCCTCTCCTGTAGCCTTACACAGGTTTGCCCTAGGCAACATATAGGCTTCCTGGTATCCGACCTTTGATAAAGGCTGGGCAGCCGTGCCCGTCCTCAGCCTGTGCCACCCCTTGTGGATCCAACATGCCCTCCAATTTGGACCCGGCTCCGCCCAGGATGACAGGCACTTCCCAGGTAGATCTGGGCTTTGAAGGGATCCTCCAGATCCTAAAGGGGATCCCGGCAGAGAGGCTCATTCACTATAGGCACAAGCTGTGCTGCTCGCACCAAGACCGGAACAGCTGCCATCTGCTGCACGTCATGATCCTCTGGTCCTTGGGGAGAGAAGAGGAGGCAAGGGTGCAGCTCCACAGCTTCAGAGACGACGTGGTGGCCCACCGTCTCTCCCAAAGCCTCTGGGCCACGGGTGGAGTGAAGGGGACAACCCCAGAGCAACTGAAGGACCAGGCCAAGGTGGCCCAGGCAGTGGCGGAGATCTATTCGCTCTTGGTCGACGAGAAGCTTTGTGAATCCCTGGCCAGAGACGAGGCCTACAGAACCGCTATCCAAGCCTTTATGGCCGGTCGCATTGAAGGAGCCCAACTCAAAGGTCTCCTGGATGAAGCTATGGAGAAGTGTGGACTGCCGTTCCTCTTGACGGTGCCCAGGAATAATTCTGGAGCTCTGGCCTCAGGGAGGTGGGAGTTGACTCCACCCAGAAGGAGTGGTCCGGTGTCCATCAACAGCTCTTTTCCTTCTGATAACCCTCAGCCGTTACGTTCCACAGGAAGCCCCCTCTCCTACATCAGCCACCTTCAGATCAGTGAGACTTCAACAACCTCCGGCAGCCCTTCCAGCACGGGAGGGTCCGTGTCTCTAACATCAAACAGCCAAGCAGAAGACACCAGTTCTGCGTCGTTGGTCAACAGCTGCTCCGCCAACTCGAGAAGACCTTCTCTACCAATTTCCAGAGGTCCCAGTTTACCGCCTGATACCAAAATCGCACCGTCTCTCAAGGCATCTGCCCAGGGCTCCATGCACTGCACCACAACCCCTGTAACAATGCTATCAGGAGACTTGCCTCTCAGCTTCCAGGTCCCACCTCTGCAGAAGTTGGGTTTGACACCTGCAGAAAGTGCTCCACAACCTGGAACCCGTTCCTCTGCTTCAGCCCCGAGCACGAGTTTTGGACCTCTGCTATCGTCTTCTTTTACTTCTTCTTCAGATCTTGCCTCTCGTAGCTCAGAGCCTTCTTCGGTGGTCCCACCAGATGATGAAAGACAGTTCTACACCTTCGTGGTCCTGCATGCCGCAGAGGACGAGCTGGTGGCTTGCCGGGTGAAGGAACGCTTGGAGGCCTTGGGTGTCTCCAACGGAGCCACCTTCAGCGAAGATTTCCTCGTCCCTGGCTGTGACCAACTCAACTGTTTCCAGAACGCCTTGGACAACTCGGCCTTCACCCTCGTGCTCCTGACAGAGAACTTCACGGGCCGCCTTTGTGACTATCAACGCGACACAGCCTTGATGGACTCCCTCACCCGCTGCTGCAAGAGGGACTCGGTGATTCCGTTGGTGCCCAAAGAACACACGCTGAAATCCAGGGCAATGCCCCTCCTGCTGGCTTCATTGGTGCCCTTGGTTGAAAAATCTCCTGTGTTTGACAAAAGGGTGAAGAAGACCTTCACTTCAAGGGTGATCCAGGAGAAAAAAGCCACCTGGGAGCTCACGAGACAGATCCAGGAAAGAGAGAAGGAGAGAGAACGAGAGCGAGAAAACCTGAGGCTACAACAGCGTCTCGCTCTCCTCAACCTTCAACCACCACAACCAGTGGCGGACATTTCAAGGCTACCAGCCTCAGCAGGCCGAGTCTTTCCTCCTTCCACAACATCCTTTATGGAACCAGGGCCCAACCAGGCTTCCTTCTCCCAACCATTCATGTTCTCGGTGGGTTCTCCAAACACAATGCCGGGTCCACAGCTCATCATTCAGAATGCCCAAATGATTCAGATCGGTGATTATAACCGCATGCAGGTGGAAAGAAGCAATGCAGCGGTGGGCACGGCCAATGGGACCATTGAGGGGCCACCAGTGGAGGAAGGAGAGGACAATCCTGGAGAGCAAAAATGAGTCCATGAAAGAAGACATCAGAAACATTTGTAAGTTTCTTAGAAGCATCGGCAACTTTGCCAAGGGACGAGACCTGTTTGACAAAGAGACCGGTGTTACGGGAAGATGTAGGGGCCAACAAGAACTGGCACCTTGAACTTCATGGGTGACCATCTCCTCTTTGGAATCCCCCAGGGACTCGTAAAGCAGAGGTCTCCAACCTTTAGGGCACCAGGGACCACCGGTTCCGTGGAAGTTTTTCCGTGGACCGGAGGGTGTGTGGTTTTGTGTGCTGCCTGCATCCCACAGATGGGGCTTTGCTTGTTTGTGCGGACCGGTTGTGGCATGCCGTGCTTCCGTACTGGGGGTTGGAGACCCCTGTTGTAAAGGACAAAAGGCACTACAGGTAGTCCTCGACTTACAACCATTTGTTTAATGATTGTCTGACGTTACAATGACACTGAAAAAAAAGGGACTTATGAATGTTTTTCACACTTACAACCGTTGAACGTACAGTGTGATCGTAATTCAGACGCTTGGCAACTGACTCGCATCTGTGACTTTTAGTGTTTCCTGGAATCACGTGATCCCCTTTTGAGACCTTCTGATCCACCAAGGACAATGGCGAAGCCAGATTCACTTAACAACCCTGTTGCTAACTTAACAACCGCAGTGATTGAATTAATCACGGTGGCATGAAAGGTTGTAAAACAGGGCAACATTCACGTAAGAACTGTCTCGCTTAGGAAGGGAAATTTTGGGCTGACTTGTGGTCGTTGAGGACTTACCTGTATTCTTAATCTTGCAGCTGGGGAGACAGGAGTTATGGGGACCCTTTCGTGCAATATAGAAGAGAGGGAGAAGGAAGCCATTTTGCTCTTTTTTTGGGGGGGGGGGAACCCAGCAAGAATGTTAGAAGGGATTAATCTCAAAGGACGGAGACAGAGGAACTGCACCACGATTTACTTGGGTGAAAATTCTGAAATGTGTACAATTGCTTCGTTATGTGACCCCTATGCAATATATATGTGGCCTTTGGAAATGACTGGGTTCATGTTGTGCTTGGAATTACAAGGAGCCTGGCTTGATCTTGGTTTAAGAGGCAAAGAGTCACTGCGATCTTGCTTATGGCTTGGGCTGTCTCCACTCCACCAATTGTGACTTAAAGTCTATATAACCAGGTTTAAGCTATGGCTTAATGCAGAGCGTAGCAAGCGAGAGCTCTTTTAGATTACAGGCAACGCTGGAATCTAATAGGGTAGTCAAGTTAGCCAAGATATGTGGACTTCGACTCCCAGAATTCCCCAGCTAGCACGGCTGGCTACGGAATTCTGGGAGTCGAAGTCCACCCATCTTAAAACTTGTTCAAGTGGAGAGTCGTAAGACTAAGGGGGCGCAGGAACATGGGTGTGTGTGTGTATATACCTCAACATTATCTCTTATCAGTTTGCTGCAGCTTTTCACTTTAACCATCTCTGGAGAAATCAGGATTTGCAGATTGCAATGCCCCCCAGCCCCAATTCCTCCCTTCTTTTCTGCATTTCATCAGATCTGGCGATCAAGACCCACTCAGATCTGAGGAGGGATCCAGTATCCGGAGAAAGGGACCCAGTACTTTTTCCAGTCTGGAGAAGAGGCATTAAAGAAGAGATAATACTGTCTGTCTTTTAAAGACATCCAATCAGGGAGAAAATTGTGTATTTATTTATCTTTTTTTTTGGTACTGCAAGGAAATGTGTGTCCTTCTTTGGGAAAATGCATCAGAAAATCCCGAGAAAAAAATTGGGGATCCTTAATTCCCCCCCCCTTACATTCCACTCTACTCAGTTGGGCCAAGGGGTTTCCTCAACGCCACCCCTTAGGCTGTACCAACAAAGCTTGCCTTTTCTGCTCCCCCCCCCCCAAAACTGGCAGATGATTGCATTTACGAAATATGTTATATTCAGTGTGGCATCTAAAGCAGGGGGCATCGAACAATGACAAGTTATTGGACTTGTGGACTTCCCAGAATTCCCCAGCTGGTTATGGTAGCTGGGGAATTCTGGGAGTTGAAATCCACAGCTTTTAAAGTGGTCGAGGTTGGGCAGCCCCGATTTAACACTTTGGACATGCTTTACGAGTGGTAAATAATACCGGTAAGACATGAACCTATGAGTAAATGGGGATGAACACAATGAGGGACTCTCATTCTTTTCTTGTATAGGTAAATTTAACGTTGAATTTAATTTAATTTAATTTATTAATATTTCTATACCGCCCTTCTCCCGAAGGACTCAGGGCGGTGAACAGGGCAAGAATAAAAAGAATAAAAAGCCTGGTTGGTAAACAATACCACTGTTTTAGACATGGCCTACTGTGAGCTATCAGATGCTCGGCAGAAATCCACAGATCCTCATATGGGGAGCTTCACTGTGGATTCCTGAGTGCTCTCTTGAGTTTGGTTTTACAAAAAAGACGGTGAGACTTTGGAAAAAGCGCAGAGAAGAGCAACTATGATGATTAAAGACCTGGAAGCAAAAGGAAACGAAGAACGGTTGCAGGATTTGGGTTTGGCTAGTCCAGAGACAAGGAGGACTAGGGGTGATATAGCAGTATTCCAGTATTTGAGGGGCTGCCACAAAGAAGAGGGGGTCAAACTTATTTTCCAAAGCACCAGGACAAGAAACAATGGATGGAAACCAATCAAGGAGAGAAGCAACCTGGAATTAAGGAGAAACTTCCTAACAGTGAGGACAATTAACCAGTGGAACTACCTGCCTTCAGAAGCTGTGAGTGTTCCAACACTGGAGGTTTGTAAGAGGAGACTGGACAGCCACTAGTCTGAATTGGTATAGGGCACAGGTTGGCAACCCGCGGCTCCGGAGGCGCATGCGGCTCTTTGAGCCGTCTCCTGCGGCTCCCAGTCGCCCGGTGCACGCGCACCTCTTCGAACGGGCCATGGTGCGCACGCACCTCTCCAAATGGAGAGTGGCACTGCCCGTTCCGAGAGGTGCGCGCGCACCTTTCCGAAGGGCGGAGGTGCGCGCGCACTCTCCAAACCGCTGCCGTCCCGTTTGCACAGCTGCCGCGTTCGTCCATGTTTGACGAACGCGGCAGGTCTCCGAACGGGACAGCGCGCACCTCCCCAAAGGGCAGGTGCCTCCCATTTTGCGCATGCGCAGTTTTTTGCGTGTGCGTGAGTGGACGCACGTGTGTGCACTTTTTGTGGCTCCTACTTTTTTGTTTGTGTGATGGAACCGGTTCTGAGTGGCTCTTTTCCTTTTTCCGGTTGCCGACCCCTGGTATAGGGCAGTGATGGCAAACTTTTTAGAGACCAAGTGCCCAAATCGCAACCCGAAACCCACTTATTTATCACAAAGTGCCAGGGCTGCCTCAGCATTGTGGTGCCTTCGGGGGACGGGGGAGGAGGAGGAGGCATGTCCGAGTGCCGCCTCTGGCACACAAAAACTGGGGGCGCAAAAATGGGCCACCCTGCTGCAGGATGCAAAAAGGGCCGCTGCCGCACCGTGGGGTGCAGATACAAGGCACTGCACCACGCAAGAATGGGGCAGGGCTAGTGAAGTATCACGCAGGCACTCACCCTGCCCCGTTTGCAGCGCGTGCGTGCTCGTGGCCCCGTGCGCGCATGCATGCATCTAAAATGCTTCCCCCTCTGCCCGTTCGCACCTCTCCAAAGGTTTGGGGAGGTGCGCGTGCACCTCCGGTCGTTCGGAGAGGTGCGCGCGCACCTCTCAGAATGGGCAGGGGCGCTGCTCTTTGAGGAAGCTGCAGCGGCCCGTCTGCAAAGCTGCTGAAAGCGGCAGCTTTGCAGACGGGCCGTCGCCGTCGGGCAACCGGGAACCGGTTCCATCTCACTTTTTTAAAAAATGGCAACTGCGTGAGTCCGTGCATGCGCAAAAAACTGTTTTGCGCATGTGCAAAACTTTTTTGCGCATGCGCGTGCATGGACACACGCACGCGGCTCCCACTTTTTTAAATTTGTGATGGGACCGGTTCCCAGTGGCTCTTTTCCTTTTTTAGGTTGCCGACCCCTGGCCTAGGGTCTCCTGCTTGGACAAAGGGTTGGACTAGAAGACCTCCGAGGTCCCTTCCAGCTCTTATTCTGATTGATTGGCGGTTTTCTTGCATACGTTTCGTGACCCAGCTAGGTAATTTGGCCGAGAACATTTGGGAAGAGTTTGATCCTGTGACTCCGGATGAAGTGGACAAGATCATGGGGAAACTAAGTGCCGCCACGTTTGTTGGACCCGTGTCCCTCCTGGCTGGTCTATGCATCTAGGGAGGTTACACGAGGCTGGCTCCTAGCAGTTATCAATGCCTCACTGAGTGAAGGGTACTTCCCTGCCGCCTTGAAAGAGGCGGTGGTAAGGCCCCTCCTTAAGAAACCTGCATTGGATCCAGCTATTTTAAACAACTTCCGTCCTGTCTCCAACCTTCGCTTTCTTGCGAAGGTCATTGAGAGCGTGGTGGCACGGCAGCTCCCTTCGGTCCTGGAGGAAGCTGAGTATCTGGATCCGTACCAATCGGGTTTCAGACCCGGGTATAGCACAGAGATGGCATTGGTCGCTCTGGTGAATGATCTCTGGCGGGCCCGAGATAGAGGTTATTCCTCTGTCCTGGTCCTATTAGATCTCTCAGCGGCTTTTGATACCATCGACCACGGTATCTTACTGCGTCTTGAGGGGTTGGGAGTGGGAGGCACCGTTCTGCGGTGGTTCTCCTCCTACCTCTCGGGCCGTTCGCACACGGTGTTAGCAGGGGGGAAGAGATCAAGCCCTAGGCCCCTTAGTTGTGGTGTGCCTCAGGGGTCGGTGCTCTCGCCCCTCCTGTTCAACATCTATATGAAGCCGCTGGGAGAGATCATCCGTGGCTTCGGGGTGAAGTATCATCAATATGCTGATGATACCCAGCTTTTCATCTCCACCCCGAACCAACCCAGTGATGCCCTCAATGTGATGTCCCGTTGCCTGGAAGCGGTACAGATTTGGATGGGAAAGAACAGGCTTCGGCTCAACCCGGCCAAGACTGAGTGGCTTTACATACCGTCATCTCGTTTAGTCCAAGAGGTTCCATCTTTGATTATAGGAGGAGAGATGTTACCTACCGTTGATAAAGCACGCAATCTGGGCGTCCTCCTAGATTCACGACTCAGTTTTGAAGATCACATTGGAACCGTGGCTAGGGGGGCATTTGCACAGATTCGTCTTATATACCAATTGCGCCCCTTTTTGGACCGAGATGCCCTACGTACAGTCACCCACGCACTCGTTACCTCCCGTATTGATTACTGTAATGCTCTCTACATGGGGCTGCCCTTGAAGACCACCCAGAGGCTTCAGCTGGTGCAGAATGCGGCTGCACGGGTAGTGATGGGAGCACCCCGATACTCCCATATAACATCTCTGCTCCATGAGCTGCATTGGTTACCGGTTGCCCTCCGGGTGAGATTTAAGGTGCTGGTACTTACCTTTAAAGCCCTACATGGCTTAGGCCCGGGATACTTGCAGGACCATCTGCTGCCGGGAACGAATTCCTATCGCCCAGTACGCTCACACAGAGAAGGCCTCCTCAGGGTACCGTCGGCTAGACAATGTCGGCTGGCGAACCCCAGGGGGAGGGCCTTCTCTGTGGGAGCACCGGCCCTATGGAACCAGCTCCCCCCTGAGCTTAGGATGGCCCAAGACCTCCGGTCCTTTCGCCGCGGCCTCAAAACACTCCTTTTCCACCTGGCTGACCTGGACTGACAGGCATTTTAATTATGTTTACAATTTTTAATTTATTTTTAATTTTTAATTTTAATTTATTGCACAGATGACTTTAATTTTATCTTAATTTCTGTTATATGTTATTGTTGTTAGCCGCCCTGAGTCCTTCGGGAGATAGGGCGGGATATAAGTCCCATTAATAAATAAATAAATAAATGTCATCAGTGCTAGAAGGCAGTGTGGGGTACTGGTAGCTCAACGGTGAATGTGGGGTCCTTGGTGCTTTTTTTTCTGGGAGACGTTTCAGTACCAAACTAGGGAATATCACGAGTGGATTACATGGGGCAGCATGAGCCGACGTAGCTCATAGAAGTTGACCCTGCTACAGGATTCTTCCATTTGTAACTTGCTTTTTCAGAAATGCCAAACTCTGAAGAAAGGCAGGTGTCTTTCTCAGGCTCCAAAAAAGCCACTACATACATTAGTCCTCGACTTACGACCGCTGACAACGGACTGCCCCCAGAGTTACTTACAACCCAGATTTGACATTCCGATAGCCCCTCTGATAGTTACACAGTCGCCTTTCCGGGGCTTGGGAGCTGGCTGGCATTTACAGCCGTTTACAACGTCCCGCAGTCACACAACCACAATTTGCAAAACTTGGGGCTGAAAACCATTGTCTCCAAGCCAAAAAAAATAATATATATATATCAATGGATTTGCTTAACAGCCAACCTGTCTGCTTCATGGCCTTCGACCGCTTTCCGTTAAGAACCGTCACAAAAGCGTTTGCAAAATCAGGGTGAGGTCACCGCGGCGACCCCGCTTAAGCGACCGGCGTGACTTAAGACCAGAGTTCCAGACTCAAAACAGTGGTTAAGTTGAGGATTACCTATATAGTAAACACCTCTAGCCGTACGCCCGTATGAACAAGAAGAGTCAAAGACGCGGTTTTGTATGTTTTAGCAGCACTTTTTTTTTTCCTCTCCTTGATTTTCACCGTTAGTTCAACTTTTATTTACTTCCAAGTGAGGAAGGCTGGCTTTTCAAGGGTATTATAACATTTCTTTCTGCCATGATTGGCAAATCGACTCCATTCTTTGCAACAAAACAAACAACAAAAAAAAAAAGATAACGGTAACCCGAAACTTCCTTTTATCAGCTAACCTTCCGTTTTGTTTGCTTTTAACACTGCAAGAATGCAAAGGGGCAGAGAAGTTTCTGCAAAAGCCACTAAGGGGAGGTGGGGGGGACACAAAACCCTGAGGTTTCTGTAGTTCTGTTTTAGCTCTAAAAGCAGTTTTTCAACCTCTGCAACATTGAAAGACGTTTGGACTTCAATTCCCAGATTTTCCCCAGCCAGCTGTGCTGGCTGGGGAATTCTGGGAGTTGAAGTCCAGATGTCATCAAGCCGCAGAGGTTGAGCAATTCTGCAAGGCAAGTTCAGAACTCTGCTTTCTTGTTATCCCTGGGCTGTGTGAAGATGCAGAAAAGGTTCCCCAGTCACCCCCTAGTCTACACACGCACACACGCAAATATATATTGACCATTTGTGGCTCCACCCTGCCCAAACCAGGAATCCAAAGCCTTCTTTGGCTAGCTTGCTACCCCCCCCCCTTTCAAAGCAAAACTAAACTAGAGATGGATTCAAAGAGAAGGCCGATCTCTTAAAACTATGGAGGCCGCCGGACTGAAATGATGCCTTCAGCTGAGGTTCCTCGGAGGGAAAGATTATCAGACGAGCTTCGGGATTTGGGGGGGAAAAAAAACCTCTTTTAAACACACTGAAACTTTCCGGTTTTTTTCTGGTGCATTTGATTTCTCTCTCTGTATGGAGGTCACCAAAGGTCCACCTTTGCCACGAGACCTCAGCAACTTTGACAAGGGTGGACCTCGACTCCCAGAATGCTGAAGTTCCTGAGGTTGAGAAACAACTCTTCAAAGCCAGGGGTCTTCAAACTTGGCCCTTTTATGACTCGTGGACTTCAACTCCCAGAATTCCTCAGTCAGGCACGAGGAATTCTGGGAGTTGAAGTCCACGAGTCATAAAAGGGCCAAGTTTGAAGACCCCCAGATACCAGGGATGGATATGTTTGATCTGGGGAGGGGGAAAGTCTTATCTGGACACCATAGCGCCAAAGATGGTGACAGCAACCTGTTGGCCTTACTTCAGCCTACTCTGACCTTCAGCAGTCCTGCTACTATGAAGAGTTAAGATGACTCAGAGGTCACGCAACCCATCAACAACCACGGCCACCTTACAACTGCTCCGATCCTCTGCCGTGACACTGTTGGTGAGGTAGACCCGGAGAGAAGGGACGAGACAGGTCCTTCAAGAACCTGAATGCAACTATGAAGTCATTTTCCATCCATCCACCCCTTTCCATCCCTTCTCAAGCTTTCCAAGTCCACCCACCCACCCATCCATCTTTCCATCCATCCATCTTTCCAAGTCCACCCATCCACTGACACCCCCCCCCCACCTTTGCCACCCTTTTGCCTAATGCTGCCTCAACCCCAACTATGAACTCTGAAGAGAAGAACGGAATTTAAAGGACCGGCCAAACAAATCAACCCGGCACAATCTGACAGGATAGCTGAGTAGGTGAGTGTGTGAGGGCTATTCACATCTATCCTTCGACATCCATTTCCACCCTTTACATAATTTAAAAAAAATCACTGCTTGATACATCTGGGGGAAAAGTAATTCTAAGAATCCAAGTTGCAACCTTGTGACTTTTCTTGCAGGGATGAATATTTTTTTTTTGTTTTGATGCCCACCTGTCCTAAAGAGTTAAGGAAGGCAAGGACCTGTGGAGTAACTGGGAAGCCACAGTGTAGTAGGCATTTACAATTCACCTCTGCTCAGTTTGGTGGGTTACTAGGCACGGTTTTTAATGGGAAGAAAACCTGGACAGGCCCACAGTTCCAAATAGGTTTTCAGCACTGTTTTCTTTGGCTCTGGGAGATTTTTAAAAGCACCTGGTCCTTAACCTTTGCAGAGGGTGCAAAGAGATAGTTTGGATAATGAAATATTGCCCAATCACCTCCTGTTCCTTCCAGAAACACTGGGGCCATCCCAGCCAGAAACACATACATCAGGGCTCTCCAAACCTGGCAACCTGGGAGACTCGTGGACTTCCAACTCCCAGAATTCCTCAGCCAGCCATGATGGCTGAGAAATTATGGGGGGTTAGAAGTCCACAAGTCTTCAAGTTGCCACGTTTGGAGACCTCTGGTGCAAACACACACCGGTTTTTGCCAGTGATCGGGTGAAAAATCAATACCCTGGGGTTTCTCTCTTCTTAATAGGAAAAAGAAACGGAGGGGTTGGCTTGATTAAATTTCAGAATTTGGGGAACCTTTTACAGCCTGGTCTGCCTACAGTGCAAGGCTCACTCTGCCGACAAGAAAAAAAAACACCAGCCAAATTTTTTAAAAAATGCATTACCAACAGCTTTGAAAACAGCCAGCAAAATCTCAGCCTATGTTAAAGAGACGTTCCAAGCGAGAACTTAAATGCAAGTGGGGGGGAGGGTGTCGGAAAAAAATATATATCAAACCTCACTGAACCCAGTTTGGGTCAACCATGCAAAGAAGCAAAGAACTTGTTGTTCAAAATGAAAGTCATCCCTTCCCCGCCCCCCGCCCCGCCTTAAGTTACACGGCTGAGCTGAAAAACAGAACATTGTTAAGACTTGGTGGGTTTGCCTTAATCCATTCTTACATCCTGGAGAAGGAAGGGTGCAAATGGAAGAACTTAAAAGCTCAACCCAATGTGCAAGCTGAAAGCAGGCCATGCAAAACATTCACCTATTTTGCACCCGGCGATCCTGGAGCCAGTCACATCCGAATCCACCAGCCAGCCCCCCCCCCCAATTTCCCCACTTCTCACATGAACACAAAGAAGATGGGGCAGGCTGAGAGAAGATTGGAGGAACTCTGGAGCAGGGTGTCAGCCCTAGAGGTTTCCTAGGGTGTCGTAGCAAAGTTCCAGCAAGCTGAATCTAGCCAATTTTTTCTTTTCTTTTTGCAGCATCCCCAAAAGGGGGGGGGGGTAAATTAGAGGCTAAATTCAACTCCTTGGCTTTGTCTGGAAGGCCAGGGAGAAAAATTCGAAGGATTTCAAAGACAGATTAGGGACAGACCCGTGGATGAGTAAGGCAGTGTTTTCTCAACCTTAGCCGCTTTTAAAAATAAGTGAACTTCAACTCCCAGAATTCCAAAGCCAGCACAGCTGCGCTGGCTGGGGAATGCTGGGAGTTGAAGTCCACCCATCTTAAAAGGGGTCAAAGCTGAGAAACACCGCAGTAGAGGCCATCATCTACCTAAGAAGACCCCGGAGAGCGGGGCCACTTGTGCATTGGGTCAAAGATGCCTTCTCCATGTCAGGGGCTGGACAGAAGAAAGACAAAGAGACCACCTAAGATGGCCAAGTGCAAACCAAAGCTTTTAAAATCCAGACCCCAGGAAGACCATGAGTCCCATGTTCTCTCCCTGCCAGCTGCAGCCAGGTCTAGGAAGAGACCAGTAGGGAGTACAGCCCTTCTTGGCTAATGCAGCTCAATGAAGGCTTCCAATTCTTCAGGGATGAAGCCCTTATAAGGGATCTTGTGCTTATCCAGCGCTCGAGCTGCAAGGCACTGTAAGGTGATGTAATTAAATGGCTGCATCATGGCCTTGGTGAGCTGCTTCTCATCCAGGAGCTCGTAGGCCGTCTGTTTGAAAGCGTTGGTCGCATCCATATGAGCTCCGGCTTCCATTAGGGCGCTCATGATGAGGGGGCAATTGTTCCGGGCAGCCACGTGCAGCGGGGTGTTGTTGTCGTAATCCCGGCTGTCCGGATCGGCCCCGCACTCCAACAGGAGGTTCACCACGTGGAGCGAGGGGAACTTCCCCACCGGATAGCGGCCCACGGCGGTGGTGTCCTTGTCCACCGCCATGTGCAACGGGGTGAAGCCGTTCTTGCCTCGGGGATGACACTTGAGCAAGCGGTAGATAGTCTGGCGCTTCTGGTGCTCCTGTTCGGGCGCGCACTCCACTTTTTCCAGCAAAAAGACCAAGTGGAGGATGATAGCCAGGGCTTTGGTGAACTGGGAAGCGTCCGCCACCGGGTCCTTCCTGTGCTGGAGGGCCCGCTCAACCTCGCGGACCCCTTTGCTCAGAACCACCATGAGGTCAGAGAAACCCAGCTGGGTCCCTAAGGCGCCCTTCGAACGGTCCTGCAGCACGTAGGAGAAGAGCTCGGCAAAGGAGAGAAAGCTGCTGGCCGTCATTGGGCTCAAGGGCTCCAGGTTGCCCTGCTGCATTTCCAAGGCGTACTTCCACAGGTTAATGCAACGTTCAAAGTTGCCCGAATCGGCGTAGACGGCCCCCCGGTAGCGGATATAATATGAGGTATCCGGGTGAGACGGGCCCAAGATACGCTCCCGGACCAGCAAGGCCTGCATCCTCATCTCATCCGGATCCGTGATCAGCGATTCCAGCTCCTCCATGCTGCTGACTTCCCGGGCGTAGTCGTAAGCCAGCACCCGCTGCCGAGGCTCCAGCTTAGAGAGGCCCTCGCCCCCTTGGAGACGCAGCTCCATCGCCCGGCGCCAGTGCTTCAGGGCGCCGAGCAGGTCCCGCTTCTTGTCCACCATGGTGGCGCCCAGCAGCTCCAGCGCCTCCACCGCGGCCTCGCGGGTGCAGTAGACGTGGGATCCGCCGGTCTCGTCCTCCTCCTCCTCTTCTTCTTCCACGTCTTCCCGAGTCTTCTCTTCCTCCTCCTCCTCCTCGGTCTCCTGGCTTTGGCTCTCATCCTCCAGCGCTCCTCGGATGAGATACTCCACGATGTTGGCGTGGCCGGTGACACTGGCAGCCAGCAGCGGGGTCATGCCGTAGCCGTCCCGTTCCATCCGGGCCTGGCGGGCCAGCAGCAGGCGCAAGATCTCCAGGCTGCCGGACTCGGCGCAGTCGTGCAGGGCGGTGTTGCCCTTCAGGCTGCGCCGGTTGACCTGGGCACCCTGCTCCAGCAGGTAGCGGGCGATGTCGGCGTGGCCCTTGTAGCAGGCGATCATCAGGCAGGTGTGGCCGTGCCGGTTGGCCACCTCCAAGTCGGCGCCGCACTCGCCCACCAGGTAGCGGGCCACGGCCAGGTGCCCGTCGAAGCAGGCCGCCCGCAGCGGCGTCGAGTTGGTCAGCGTGGTCTGGTTGACGCAGGCGCCGCGCTCCAGCAGGCTCCGCACCACCGGCAGGTGCCCGGCGGCGGCGGCGGCCCACAGCGGCGGCGCCCCCTCGATGGTCTCGCCGTCAAATCGCACCGACCCGCCCGCGCCCACCCGCGCGCCGCAATGGTCCACCAGGTACTCCACCACCTCGCGGTGGCCGTGGCGGGAGGCGATCAGCAGCGGCGGCCCTTCCGCGCCGCCGGGCCCCGCCGCCAGCCGCTGCCGCTCCTCCCGGCCTCGCCCGCCCAACAGCTTCTGCAGCAGCTTCAGCTTCCCCTCCCGCGCCGCGTTGTAGACGGCCAGGCGAAGGTCCATGGCCGAGGGTTGTTTTTTTTTTCCTCAGCGGGACGGGCCGCGCGGACGGGCCGCCGGTCGCCTCAGCTTCTCGGCGGACGCCGGCGCCGCCATCTCGCGCCCTCTTGAGGCGAAAACAAAATGGCCGCTCTTTCCGCCCGCCCAGGCACGCCGGGATTTGTGGTCTGGCCGCGCAGGCCTCGCCCGGCGTTTTGCGAAGTCCGGCAGGGCCGCTCGTCACTACGTTTCCCAAGAAGCGCCGGGAAGGAAAGCCGCAGGCGCGCGAGGGAAGCGAAGGGGGGGAGGCTGGCCGCGAAGGCTTTCGGGAAGGGTAGTTCAAAGAAGGGAAGGCTTCGCCTAGACCAGGCGACTGGTCTATGACTCGTGGACTTCAACTCCCAGAATTCCTCAGCCAGCCATGGCTCACCTTGGAAACCTCTCCCTTTCCCCTCAGCATGGCTGGCTGAGGAATTCTGGGAGTTGAAGTCCTCGAGTCATAAAAGAACCAAGGCTGCCTACTGCCTGGACTAGACGCCGCTGGGTTTCCCCCCCCATAGGAAGGAAACTCCGTTTCCCAGAATGAGGCTGAGGAAGCAGAGGCTTGTGGGAACGTAGCGGCGGAGAGAGCGCGTCAGAGTAGGCGAGCTGGCTTCTGGGAAATGCAGTTTGTTTGCTTTTAAGTCTCCTGGTGGATGCTCTTTCTAATTAAAAAAAATGTGTGTCCCCTCCAGCCTAACTTTTATGATTAGAGACCAGGCAATAATAACGTAGGTGTGAATTTTCTGCCCAGAATAGGATTCTTAGAGCAGCACAAATGAAACTAGATCTACTAGCCATTGGTTGCAATTATCTAGCGGGACACTAGAGGGCGGCAGAAACACGTCCGCCCTCTAGCGGCCTTCCCAATGTTTGCCGCCTAGATTTTTTCGGCTTCTAGAAACTAACCAAGACTGAGGTTGGTGTAGTTACAGGTAGTCCTTGACTTACAACAGTTTGTTTAGTGACCGAAGTTTCGACATCACTGGAAAACATGACTTATAGACTGTTTTCACACTTATAACCGTTGCAGAATCCCCATGGTCAAGTGATCGAAATTCAGATGCTTGGCCACTGACTCATATTTATGACGGTTGCAGTAACCTATCGTCTTTCTCTGACCAGCAAAGTGAATGGGAAAGCCAGATTCACTTTACAACTTAACAACTACAGTGATTCACTTGACAACGGTGGCAAGAAAGGTTGTAAAATGGGGCAAAGCTCACTTAACAACTATCTTACTTAGCAGCAGAAATTTTGGGTTCAGTTGTAGCCGTAAGTTGAGGTCTACTTTTATTTCTTTGTTTTGCTCAAGCAAAAACTCTTAAACCAACCCCCTTCCACAAAACCTAAAATTAAAGCCAACATTTGTGGCCAAGACAGCTCCTAGAGGTCATTGTGTCATGGTTCCGACAGATGAAACTCTTCAAAAGAACTTCGAGGCATCGTTTACCTTAAAGGAACTTTTTTTTTCCTTTGAAAAACCCCCCTTCCCCCTCCCTCCTCCCCTCCCTACCTCCCCCCTATCTCCCCCCCTCCCCCTCTCCCTCCTCCCTCCCCTGCCCCCCCCTCTACTTCCCCTCCTCCCCCCTCCCCCCGACTTCCCAGAGCAAAATACAAGGTATATATCTAAAAAGCAATCATAAACAATCATATACTAACAATTATAAACTCTAAAATCCATCACTCTCTAGCTTATATAGAGTAAACCAATCCTTAACAATACTAAATATGTATAAAGAACTAAAATAAAAGAAAACTAGCATCATTCCCATCTATGTTCTTCCACAATTCACTATTACCTAGACCAGGGGTCGGCAACCTAAAAAAGAAAAAGAGCCACTGGGAACCGGTTCCATCACAAATTAAAAAAAGAGGGAGCCGCGTGCGTGTGTCCATGCACGCGCATGCGCAAAAAGGTTTTTTGCGCATGCGCGGACGCACGCGGCTGCCATTTTTAAAAAAATGAGATGGAACCGGTTCCCGGTTGCCCGATGGCGACGGCCCGTCTGCAAAGCTGCCGCTTTCGGCAGCTTTGCAGACGGGCCGTGGCAGCTTCCGCAAAGAGCGGCGCCCCTGCCCATTCCGAGAGGTGCGCGCGCACCTCTCCGAACGAACGGAGGTGCGCGCGTACCTCCGCGCGAATGGGCAGCGGTGCCGCTCTTTCAGGAAGCCCGCCGCGGCCCGTCTGTGAAGCTGCCGAAAGCGGCAGCTTAGCAAACGGGCCGCGGCAGCTTCCGCAAAGAGCGGCGCCCCTGCCCATTCCGAGAGGTGCGCGCGCACCTCTCCGAACGACCGGAGTTGCGCGCGCACCTCCCCAAACCTTTGGGGAGGTGCGCGCGTACCTCCGTGTGAAGGGGCAGCAGCGCCGCTCTTTCAGGAAGCTGCCGAAAGCGAAGGGTCAGCGGCGCCGCTCTTTCAGGAAGCTGCCGAAAGCGGCAGCTTCCTGAAAGAGCGGCACCGCTGCCCGTTCTCCGAACGACCGGAGTTGCGCGCGCACCTCCCCAAACCTTTGGGGAGGTGCGCGCGTACCTCCGTGCGAAGGGGCAGCAGCGCCGCTCTTTCAGGAAGCTGCGAAAGCGAAGGGGCAGCGGCGCCGCTCTTTCAGGAAGCTGCCGAAAGCGGCAGCTTCCTGAAAGAGCGGCACCGCTGCCCGTTCGCGCGGAGGTACGCGCGCACCTCCCCAAAGGTTTGGGGAGGTGCGCGCGCAACTCCGGTCGTTCGGAGAGGTGCGCGCGCACCTCTCGGAATGGGCAGGGGCGCCGCTCTTTGCGGAAGCTGCCGCGGCCCGTCTGCTAAGCTGCCGCTTTCGGCAGCTTCACAGACGGGCCGCGGCGGGCTTCCTGAAAGAGCGGCACCGCTGCCCATTCGCGCGGAGGTACGCGCGCACCTCTCCAAAGGTTTGGGGAGGTGCGCACGCACCTCCGCCCATTCGGGGAGGTGCGCGTGCACCTCTCCAAACGGGCGGTGCCACTCTCCATTTGGAGAGGTGCGCGCGCACCACTGCCCGTTGGAAGAGGTGCGCGCGCACCGGGCGGCTGGGAGCCGCAAGAGACGGCTCAAAGAGCCGCATGCGGCTCCGGAGCCGCAGGTTGCCGACCTGTGACCTAGACATATTCTCACTTACACATCACAAGCACCTATCCCTATTAACCTCTCTAGCCAAAATAGGCTATAATAGATAGTTCTTACACAAATTAACCCGCATTAACCCACAAAACTTTCTTCCTCTTCCTCTGTAGTTAATTGTCCATTAATTCCAAATTGAAAATTCTGTTACCATACATAGCATCCCAAAACTCTTAAAAACACAACTACCACTTGACTATAAGTATATTGTGGAAGTTCCATAGATTTCTACTGGTCTTATTTTTTAATCTTTTTTGAGCGTTTTAAGGCAGCACGTGTCACCCTCTGTTCTCTAGGATCATCCAAAAGAGTTGCAGCTTGATCTCCTCCTGTACCCTTCTCGTCTATCTGTCCATCTTCATCCTCTTGATGTTCTCCTTCTCCAGATCCCTCTGCAGCTTCCAGAAGTGTTGATGGGGTTGCTTTTAAAACATTGTTGTAAAAATCATGCGCTTGCTTCACAGTACCCAAACAGTACCTTTTGCCATCATACATGAAGCTCAACCCAGCTGGGATCTCCCATCTGAACCTTATATCTCTTTGCTTGAGCTCTTGCACAAGAAATATAAAGTCCTTCCTTCTCTTTAAAATCTTTGGAGGAATTTCTTTTAGAACCAAAACTTCTTGACCAGCAATCACAACTTTAGTATCATAGGCAGCTTGTATAACTTCATCTCTAATTTCCCTTTTTACAAAATAAACCACCACATCTCTAGGCAACTTTCTCTGCTTAGCAATCCACGAATTCACACGAAACACTTTGTCCATGCCTTGTTTTATTTCAGATGCTGGATGGTTCAATACCCCCTCAAAAGCCTCAGAAACCAGCTGCTTTAAGTCTTCCTTAATATTCTCTTTTAGGCCTCTAATTCTAACAGCAAACTGCATCTGGTAAAATTGAGCCAAACTCTGTTCGCTATCCATTTTGTCTTTTAAATCTTCAATTTCCAATACTTTTGCTTCTAATATAGCATTCTTTTGAGTCAAGTCTTCCACTTGATCATCCAGCACCTCCACACATTTAGCTACTTTATGCACTGAGGACAAAATGTCTACCTTCATCTCTCTAAGTTTCTGCTCCATCCTTTCTTCCATTCTCTGCTCCAATTTCTCCAATTTCTCCTCCATCTGTGCAAATTTAACACCCATTGACTCCAAAATTAACTGGGTATGTTTTTCAAGATCCTTCGATGTCAATACATCAGGAGAATGCAACGCCTGCAGTAATGATTGTTGTTGCACCGGAGAATTTCCAGCACTCCGAAAAGTTCTAGGGGGAGGTTTAGCCGCCATCTTTTACTTACAATTGTGACGCACTTTCACTTTAAGTTTTAAGCAAAGTCCATCAAGCTTGAGAGTAAAATAAAATAATCCTCTTCATCTCTTCATCTTTCCCTCTTGTACTGCTCTGCCTGCTCTTTTCCTTTCATAGTCTCTCCTTCAAGCAGGGATGGTCGCAGACGCCTGGCTCTGCTCCATAAAGTCCGGAGCAGAGACGCTAGCCAGCTGGGAGCAGCCCAGGCTACGGGGGAGTTCAATCCTTCAGCCGCCCAAGCTCCAAGCTCAGGCGGCCCCGGAGAACTCGACCCCTACCTGGGGGCTCACCCCCTCCTCTTCTCCCGAGGAGGGGGCTTCAAATTCGCCCGAACAGCTGATCGGCGCTGTTTCGGGCGAAAAATCACACAGCTGAGCCGCGGGCAGCCCGGGAAGGCTGTCTCCGGCGCCGCGGAGCCACCGGAAGTCCCCTTAAAGGAACTTTTATTCGAGTAGCATAACGTCGGCACTTACATAATTGAAGCCAAAAACTGAATTCCCCTCCCCTGGGCACCTAGTAACAAAGCACAATTCCCTCCTCCAATTAACAGTCATAAATCACATTCCCCAATTAGCTTGAAGCCCGGGCTTCTTCTCCAGCTCTCCAGCCCGCCAATTCTTTTATCAGCTCTGGGCTCAGTAACCTTCATTCTCACGTTAAGTTTAGTGTTGTTATGTCTAGCTGGACTCTCATTTACATTCCCCCCCTCCCAGCATCATCTAACTCTAAAAGCGAAAGGGAAAAAGATGGCTACATTTCCATCTGTTGTCAATGCAAAAACATCCAAGGTTAGCAGCGTTAACAATTTTTTTTTTACAGCCTGGGCAACTGGAAGATGTGTGTGTGGACTTCCACTCCCAGAATTCTCCTGCTGACTTAGAATTCTGGGTGTTGAAGTCCATGCACGTTTAAATAGCAAATCTGTACATGGAATTTTTTTTAAATAAATGAAGACAGTTGCAAATTGTTGACAGTGCAATACTGTCCCACGCCAGATGTAAGACACAGCCCATCTGCCCTTATTGACTTAGAGGCGTACGTAGAGGTAGTCCTTGACTTACGACCGTTCATTTAGAGACCATTGAACGTCACAACGGCACGGAAAAAAGGGACTTATTTATTTATTTATTTAATTAATTAATTAAATTTTTATACCGCCCTTCTCCCGAAGGACTCAGGGCGGTGAACAGGGCATATCTTAAAACTACAAAAATACAAAAGTTAAAAAAAGAATTAAATTATTGCCCACAATAAAAATAAAAAATATATATAAGTATTAAAACCCTAAGTAATTCCCCATCAGGCCAGGCCAGCTTGTTCAAATAAATGGGTCTTTAACCCGCGCCGGAAGGAGCGGAGATCCGGTGCCATCCGGAGCTCAACCGGCAGCTGATTCCATAAATCCGGGGCGCCCACAGAGAAGGCCCTCCCCCTGGGGGCCACCAGCCGACATTTTCTGACCGGAGGCACCCTGAGGAGGCCCTCTGTGGGAACGCACGGGGCGGAGGGGAGTCGACGCCGGCAGCAGGTGGTCCCCGAGGTATTCCGGACCCATGCCATGTAAGGACTTAAAAACCATCACTAAGACCTTGAACCTCACCCGGAAGACAACTGGTAACCAATGCAGCTCGCGGAGCAAAGGTGTAACATGGGAGTACCGGGAAACTCCCAAGACAACTCTCGCGGCCGCATTCTGTACCAGTTGGAGCCTCCGAGTGGTCTTCAAGGGAAGCCCCATGTAGAGAGCATTGCAATAGTCAAGATGAGAGGTCACGAGCGCATGAGTGACCGTACACAGGGCATCCCGGTCTAGATAGGGCCGCAACTGCCGCACCAGGCGAACCTGTGCGAAAGCTTAGGACCACTTTTCCCACTTACAGACATTGCAAAATTCAGACACTTGGCAACTGATTCCTATTTATGACCATTGCTGTGTCCCAAGGTTACGCAATCCCCTTTTCCGACCTCCTGACAAGCAAAATCAATGGGGAAGCCAGATTCACTACACACACACACACACACACACACACACACACACTTTTATTTTCAATTGTAAGCTGCCCAGAGTTTGACAATGAGGGAGGGGGCCATACATATCTTTTAAATAAATAAACAAAACATTATATTAGCACATGTTGGCTGTTTATTCTTCCTGAATTGCGCCTGCCTTTTTTCTCCATGCAGTCATGCGTTCCATGATTGAAAGAGATCCATTTTCCAAACAAGAATCAAAAGAGACCCGAGGACGGAGCGATGGGCAAGGTGCACGGGGCTGCCGGGGATGATGGGTGTGGTAATCCGAGACACCGCCCCCCCCCCGGATGCCACACCTGGCGGAGCGGCAGATGTCTAGATTCCAAAGTGGGTTTCAAGGGACGCGACGGAGGGTTTGCAGTGCAAACAACCTGGCATTGGCCCCTGCCACGTTGCCATGGCATCAGGAGATGCGGCCCTACTTTTATCTCAAGTATCCATTAGTAAGAACTGCATCCATTTAATTCCCAGGCTGACTCATGGGCCTTTTTTCGCCTTTCCCTCAGCCTCCCACCCGCCTCCAGACCGTTAGGACCCTCCCTTGCCTCTTTGGAGTGAGGCTGTGGGAGCCCGAACCCTCCCAGGTGTGCCTTGGAAAGAGGTAGAAGCAAGCTGGCCCTCTCTTTGGGGTGGGAGAAGGCAGGCAGTCATTCTCCAGGTAGTGTTTCTTGCCTCATCTAGGTTAAGATGGGTGGGCTTCATCTCCCAGAATTCCCCAGCTGGCATGCTTTAAGATGAGTGGACTTCGACTCCCAGAATTCCCCAGCCAGCATGCTTTAAGAAGGGTGGGCTTCATCTCCCAGAATTCCCCAGCCAGCATTCTTTAATAGGGGTGGGCTTCAACTCCCAGAATTCCCCTCCAGCATGCTTTAAGAGGGGTGGGCAACTCCCAAAATTCCCCAGCCAGCATGCTTTAAGAGGGGTGGGCTTCATCTCCCAGAATTCCCCATCCAGCATGCTTTAAGATGGGTGGGCTTTGACTCCCAGAATTCCCCAGCCAGTGCTTCTCAGCCTCAGGAATGATAAAATATGTGGACTTCAGTTCCCAGAATTCCCCAGAAAATGCTTTTCAACCTCAGCCATATTAAGATGCCTGGACTTCGACTCTCAAAATGGATTCTTTCCCAATGAAGTATGAATCACTAACTCAGAACACTTCCTTTTCCCCCATAATGGCACCTGGGGGAATTCTGGGAACTGAAGTCCACGCATCTTGAAATGGCTACGGTTGGGAAACACTGCTGTACCGCATGCTTTTGTGTGTTTTCGGGAAGAAGAGAAGGTGTCTGTGCACATAAAACCTCAAAAGGATTCGAAATGTATATAATATGGAAAATATTGTCTCTGTGTGGGGACCGAGAGAAGCATTAGATAAGATCTAATGGGAAAGAAAGAGAAGAAAAGAGAGAATTGGAGGCCAAAAATTGGAAATTACCCCCTTTTGACATGACCTTCTCTCAAACATGGCAAGGGGCCTAATCTTTTTTCCATCAAATGCCAGCCATTGTCTGTTCCAATTGAAGAAGGCTGCAATTTCCTGGCTTATTCTGAATAACTGCCCAATTCTCCGTTGCAAATGGGCTCGCCATTTTGCTCAAAGCAATAGTTGGAGAACAATTTTAAGCCACAATCTAAGGGATTTATTGGACTGAATGGGAACGGAGGAGGGCTCCTCCATGTGATGGACCTCTAGGCCCAGGCCCACAAAGGGTCAAAAAAGTCAAAACGGCTGACACAAAGGCGTGATCGTATTTCTCAGGCACTTCTGGGGCTGTTGTAGAACTTCAGTTACATCCTTAAGGTCTCAGCTTGGAACATTTTGAGCCTATCCCGTGGACAGACCTGCCTCCGGCTGGGATGTTAGCTGGGGGATTCTGGGAGTTGCAGTCCACCCATCTTCAAGCATGTTCGAAGATGAGATGCACGAGACACACATCTAAAATAAATAAATAAATGCCATCCGGGGAATCCTGGGAGCTGAAGTCCACTCATCACAAACCATGCCGGCTGGGACATTGTGGGAGTTGAAGTCCACCCATCTCTTGAGGGAAAAAGTCTTCACCATGGTTCAATCCAAGCCAGGAATAAACAACATGGCGACTGTTTTAGAAAGAAGGTTGCAGTTTATTGAAGAGGAGAGCCAGACAGAGCTCTGGCAGAAAAGAGAGTGAGCACATGTAGGGAGTGGGTTTTTATACCTTCTGGAGCCTTTTTTGTTTGGAGTTGTTTCCTGTTCCTGTTTGATGCTTTGTATTTCCTGTGTCATGTATTTTGACCTGAGTCCCTTTGGCATCTGTGGGTTAATCCTATTATGTCCTGTCTTAGAGTTTGGGTGGGCTGTGTAGATTTTAGGGGTCTTTGTGTTCCTAAGCTTCTAGCTGGGGGCCTCCAACCTTCCTGAATGGATGATCACATCTGAATTTCTACAGAGCTGGTTTCTGCTTGGGGGAGGGAGACTTGGGGCTATTAAAAAAACTGCCTTTTCTGGCTCTTTAATATCCTTTGAGGAAATATATACTGCTCAAAAAAAATAAAGGGAACACAAGATAAGACATCCTACTATTAAATACAGTACAGTGTGTTGTTTAAGTGTTCCCTTTATTTTTTTGAGCAGTATATTTTTCTGCCCTTTTAATATTTCCTTTTCTCGGGGGCTGAACACATCATAAACCATGCTGGCTGGGAAATTCTGGGAACTGAAGTCCACCCATCTTCAAGCATGGTGGCTGAGAATGCAGGGAATTGTAGTCCACCCATCTAAAACCATGCTAGCTGGGGAATTCTGGGAGCCTTGGTGGAGCAGTGGGCTAATGCCTCCTTAAGTAACACCAGCTGCCTGCAATTAGTGCAGGTTCGCGTCCCACCAGGCTCAATGTTGACTCAGCCTTCCATCCTTCCCAGGTAGGTAAAATGAGGACCCAGATTGTTGGGGGCAATTAAGCTGACTTTGTAATAATGCCGCTTGGGGGGGTGTATGAAAGCCCTAATAAGCAGGCATATACATAGAATGAAGGCTACTGCTAAGCTTGTAAGCCGCCCTGAGTCTTCGGAGAAGGACGGGATATAAATGGAATAAAAAAAAAAATTGAAGTCCACCCATCTTAAAGCTTCCAGGGTTGAAAAATACTGTTCTAACACTTCTGACTTTTCCTAGTTCAAGCAAGGCTGTTTTGTGGTGTTCCACTTTTTCTTGTTTGGCCAGTTTGAGAATTATGAACCTTTGCGGATCAAGGTGTTTAGGAGATACCATGTGGAGAACTGCCACCTTTAGAGGTTCTCACCGGCCCAGATTTGGTTTAAAGATCAGGAGAAAAAACATTGAGAAATGCAGAGAAGAGCAACGAACATTATCAGGGAACTGGAGGCTAAAACATATAAGGAACGGTTGCTGGAATAGGGTCTGTCTAGTTCAGGGGTAGGCAACCTTGGCTCTTTTATGACTCGTGGACTTCAACTCCCAGAATTCCTGAGCCAGCCCCGCTGAGGGGACAGGGAGAGGTTTCCAAGCTGAGCCACGCTGGCTCAGGAATTCTGAGAGATGAAGTCCACGAATCATAGAGATGCCAAGGTTGGCCAAGCCCAGGGGTAGGCAACTTTGGCTCTTTTATAACTCGTGGACTTCAACTCCCAGAATTCCTGAACCAGCCACGCTGAGGAGAAAGGGAGAGGTTTTCAAGCTGGGCCATGCTGGCTCAGGAATTCTGGGAGTTGAAGTCCATGAGCCATAAAAGAGCCAAGGTTGCCTACCCCTGGCCTAGGGGGTTGAGCCTAATGTTAGAAAGCCCGCCACACTATTCTATTGGGAAACGTAGTTGATTGCATAGGTTATGGGGTGGGAAGTTTAACTTTGGAATACTGTTACTTTCTGGAGGGAACTTCTATTCTATTCCATTCCATTCCATTATCTCAACAATGCCCAGCTTAATTGGGCACACCCACAGTCTTTTGCATCAAGGGGAAAAGGTTTGGCACAGTTCACACAACCTACTTAATCTGGGTACCCTATTACAGGAGTTTGGGAATTTGTCCAGAGCATTGTTGCAAATGTTTTGTAGCACAGTACACACTCAACAAGAACAACTAAGGATTTAACTGTCTTTACGGGGCACAGCGTAGGGAAGTACGCTGGCCCTGTCTCTCATTGACATGTTAATTGGGTTGTTGTGAGTGCGGATGAGGTGCAATTAGGAAAGCCCACATCTGCATTTGCAAACAGAAATTAGCCTGTGGCCAATGTACGGCGTGATCAGCAGAGGGGAAATTTGGAGCAAAAGATTTCATGGCCACGTTGGTCTTCAACTGGCTTCACAGTTGACCCCTCCATATGCAGGTAGCTTACAATCATTTTACTTAGTGCCCATTTGAGGTTACAATGGCCCTGAAAAAAGGGACCTACGACCGTTTTTTCATGCTTAACAACTGCTGCTGCCTCTCCACGGTCACATATTCAAAATTCTGACCCTTGGCAACTGACTCGTATTTTAGACGTCGCAGAGTCCCAGCATCATGGGATTCCCCCTTTTGTAACTTTCTGACCGGCAAAGTCAAAGGGGAAGCCAGATTCACTTAACAACCGGGTTGCTCCCTTAACAAATGCAATGATTTACTTAACAACGGTGGTGAGGAAGGTCATAAAATGGGGGCGAAACTCACGAAACAGCAGTCTTGCACAGGGGTCTTCGAACTTGGCCCTTTTAGGACTGGTGGACTTCAACTCCCAGAATTCCTCAGCCAGACACACTGTGTGTCTGGCTGAGGAATTCTGGGAGTTGAAGTCCACCAATCCTAAAAGGGCCAAGTTTGAAGACCCTCTGGTCTTGCTGGTGGGGAGGGCAGCTGGGATCTATGTTGCTCAAGCAAGTGAGCCAAGCTGCATCAAGGCAGCTTGGGGAGGGCAGCAATTCTTAAGGAGAGGGCCTAATCTCTGCTCTTTGCACAGAGCTCCAGGTGCTTTTGTGGACAAGACCCAGCCTGCTTTTTTGCCCCTCAAAGGTTAATGCTGCTCAAGCATTGGAGCCAAGCTGCTTCAAGGCTGAGATCGAGATTGCTCAAGCAAGCGAGCTGAGCTGGAGCAAAGATTTTCGGCAAGAAGCAACTGAGAGAATTGTGGGAAAGGCCTGGCCAAGCCTTCCCTTGCAGCTGGATGTGAACATCTGGAGAACCAAGGGCCCTAGCTGCTCCCTCCCTCCCTTTGGATGCTGGGAAATTGACAATTCGGTTGTTAGCAGCTGAGTTGTGCTCCAATTTGATTTGTTTGAAAATTCTTCAAAGCAGAATATGTATCCTCTGAGCTGCTTCCCATCATTTGTCCCGCAGAGGCATGGGTAGTCTTTGCCAGCCAGGCCAAGAAGGGTGATGGGTGCTGTGGTCCCTGTGGAAAGGATGATGGGAGTTGAAGTCCAAAACCCATCTCCAGGATGCCAATTTGGGAGAAAGTGGCTCGTGTAAGAAACAACTCAGAGAAACCTGTCTGGAGGGGAGATTTAAAACCTATTTTAATGCCACAGATGTTTCTCATCTTCTCTGCAAGATAAATGCTTTTTAGACTGACCTTTCCAATTGGTTAGTAGTTGGGTTATTTTTTAAAAAAAAATAAATGCAGGTTTTGATATTGCTTTTGATGGCATGTTTTTTTTTTCCATTTTTTCCCCTTTATGTTTTTGCAATCCATCACCTTGGCAACATTTCTCCGAAGAGGAAGTGGAGGCAGAAATACCACAAATAAATGGAATAACTAAATTCAATCAATAGGAGCTCGTGGTTGGTTTCGAATGAACGGAGATTCGAGTTAGTGGAATCTCTCACCCCCCCCCCCCCACCCTCCAGGTGGTTTATAACTCCCATCATCCACTACCAGCGTGCTCATACTGGGGACGATGTTGCATCCCATATCTGATATTCTATCACTAGTCCTCGACTTACAATTCATTTAGCGACCGTTCAAGGTTGCAACAGCCCTGAAAAAAGTGACCTATGATGTGTTTTCAGACTTACGACCATTGCAACATCCTCCCGGTCATGTGATCAAAATTCAGACTCTTGGCAACTGACTCGTATTTATGACGGTTTGCAATGCCCCGGGGTCACGTGATCCCCTTTTGCGATTTTGTGATAAGCAAAGTCGATGGGAGAAGCCAGATTCATTTAACAGCCATGTTACTAACTGAAGATCTGCAGTGATTCACTTAACAACTATGGTAAGGTCGTCAAGTGGAGCAAAACTCACTTAACAACTGTTAACTCAGTTAGCAACGGAAATTTTGGGCTCTGTTGTCATACGTTGAGGACTCACTACCTGTATTTGGAGTGACTATTTTAAACTTGGCTTCGTTCATACAATCTAGGATCAGGTTAGGTTTTCATAATGTCATTGTAGCTTAAAGGCTTAATTCATACAAGCAAGGTTTATTTTGGATCTGATGATACAATTGTAGCTTGAAGTAACTGAAAAACATTGCCAACTCTACAAACCATGGTTTATGTCATCCTATTGCTCGCCGTGCTTTGTACCAGGAGGTTAATTAATTTTAAAAATGAAGCATCATCCATTCACCCAAAAGATTGTCACAGATCAGAAAGGATCAATCTATTTTAATTTTATTTTGAACTTGGGATAGGACAGTATTAAGTGTGTCAGTACACCCTTTGAAAAGCGCTAAAGTTTTGTTTTATTGTTCTGGAACAAAAAATGTTTTTCAAGATGCAATCCAAATGGAGGCATTTGAAAAAGCTCCAATCTTCACTCAGCCTGTTTTCTTGGAAAATGATAAATAACAAAGCTGAAAAACAGGAAAAGCTGAAAGAGATTTTGTAAGGATTTTTTTAAAAAAGGAAAAATTCAAGAGCAAAATCCAAAAAGACCTAGCCAAAGAGCATATTCTAATAAAAGCATATAAAAAGCTCTAAAAGTTATGAAGCTATATGAAGTGAGTATTAAAAAGAATTTCTGCAATCAGACTGTGCTTGAAGTGGTATCATTTGGATGGCTAAAAACAAGATGATTAAAAGAAAGGAACAGTTCCTGGAACTGGGTATGTCTAGTCTGATTAAGAGAAGGACGAGGGGTGACAGGATAGCAGGCTTCCTGTATCTCAGGGGCTGCCCCAAAGAAGAGGGAGTCAAGCTATTCTCCAAAGCACCCGAAGGCAGGACAAGAAGCAACGGATGGAAACCAATCAAGGAGAGAAGCAACCTGGAACTAAGGAGAAACTTCCTGACAGTGAGAACAATTAACCAGCGGAACCACCTGCCTCCAGAAGTGGTGAATGCTCCAACACTGGAAGTTTTTAAGAAGAGACTGGACAGCCATTTGTCTGAAATGGTATAGGGTTTCCTGCCTGAGCAGGGGGTTGGACTAGATGTCCTCCAAGGTTTTTTATTGTTGTTGTCGTTATTATTATTATTATTATATATTTCTTTGTCCCTATTTATCATCTATCTATCTATCTATCTATCTATCTATCTATCTATCTATCTATCTGTATCTCTGTCTGTCCGTCCGTCTATCCATCTACTATCTATCTATCTATCTATCTATCTATCTATCTATCTATCTATCTATCTATCTATCTATCTGTCTGTCCGTCCGTCTATCCATCTACTATCTATCTATCTATCTATCTATCTATCTATCTATCTATCTATCTATCTATTTATCTATCTATCAATCTATCTACCAGTATCTCTCTCTTTTATATTTCTTTGTCTCTTTTTTTCTATCTATCTCTATCTGTCAGTCTCTCCCTCCCCCCGCTCCCTGTCCCCCTCTAATTTGGGGTAACTCCAGGCACCTTACAATATACGTAATAAAAAAACAGAGATATAAAAATCACTATAGAATTAAAAACTGATAAAAGATGATAAAATTAAAGAACTGTCCCGTACAATAAAGGGCATACGGACCCAGGTAGCTCTCCGCTTAACAACCATTCATTTAGTGAACATTGGAAGTTACAACAGGGCCGTAGAAAAGTGATGTTCCTCAAACCTAAAACCGTCAGAGCATCCCCCACGGTCAGGTGATCAAAACTTCAATGCTTGGCAACCACTACATACTGTGACAGTTGCAGTATCCCGGATGTGGGATCCCCATTGGTGACCTTCCCATCTGGCTTCTCATAAGTAAAGTCAGTGGGGGCAGCCAGATTCGCTTAAGGACTGTGTGACTCCCTTAACAACTTAAGTGATTGACTTAATGAAGGGAAAAAAATGTAAAATCTGGCGTGACTCATTTAACAACCACAACAGAAATTCTGATGCCAATTGTGGTCATAAATCAAGGACTATCTGCATACGGTCCATTCTGTATGGGAAAAGGGAAGGGACTAGCCCCAGTGATTCTTCTTGACCTTGCAGTGTGGAAGCGCAGAAAAACGCTAGGAGGAGGAGGAGGAGACGACTGTGGGGTCCTTGCTGCTCTCAGAACTTGGTTGTCTTCTAGAAGACATTTCATGACCCAACTAGATAGCATCATCAGGTACTAGAAGGGAGTGGGGTTTGGGGATAGGAGGAGGAGGAGGAGGAGGAGGAGGAGGAGGAGGAGGAAGAGGAGGAGGAGGAGGAGGAGGGCTGTGGGGTCCTTGATGCTCTTAGAGCTTGGTTGTTTTCTTGCAGACATTTCGTGACCCAGCTAGGTGCTGGTGATGACCTATAAAGCCCTACATGGCATGGGTATGGATTACCTACGGCAACAACTGCTGCCAGCGTCAATCTCTATCCGTCCAGTGCGCTCCCACAGAGAGGGCCTCCTCAGGGTGCCACCGGTCAGAGAATGTCGACCGGTGGCCCCCAGGGGGAGGGCGTTCTCTGTGGGCGCGCCAGACCTGTGGAACCGCTTACCGGTTGAGCTCCGGATGGCTCCCGACCTTCACTCCTTCCGATGTGATCTACAAACTAATTTATTTGAACAAGCCGGCCTGGTCTGATGGGTTTGGGGTCTGGGGTTTTAACATGGATTCTAACCAATGTACTACATCGGGCATAATTATTTAATGTTTTTTAACTTTTGTATTTCGTATTTTAATATTTATTGCCCTGTACACCGCCGTGAGTCCTTCGGGAGAAGGGCGGTATAAAAATTTAATGAATAAATAAATAAATAAATAAATAAACAAACATCATCAGTGTTAGAAAGGAGTGGGGTTTGTGGAGGAGGAGGAGGAGGAGGAGACAACTGTGGGATCCTTGGTGCTCTCAGAACTTGGTTGTCTTCTTGCAGCCATTTCATGACCCAACTAGGTAGCATCATCAGGTACTAGAAGGGAGTGGGGTTTGGGGATAGGAGGAGGAGGAGTGTGGACTGTGGGATCCTTGGTGCTCTCAGAACTTGGTTGTCTTCTTGCAGCCATTTCATGACCCAACTAGGTAGCATCATCAGGTACTAGAAGGGAGTGGGGTTTGGGGATAGGAGGAGGAGGAGTGTGGACTGTGGGATCCTTGGTGCTCTCAGAACTTGGTTGTCTTCTTGCAGCCATTTCATGACCCAACTAGGTAGCATCATCAGGTACTAGAAGGGAATGTGGGGTTTGTGGAGAGGAGGACGACGGGGGAGAATGATGATGATGTGGCCATGGTAACAGGGGTGGACTACCGAGGGGTGGGCCCCTGCTGGATGGTAGGCTGTGATTTGTTGTCGCTTTTCTACACCAGAACAACAAAATCACTAGTCTTCCAATCAGAAGCAGGCCAAGTCTTCTTCCATCGGCTGACGTTCCTTTGGAGTTTCCAGGCGAGGGTATCAAGGAAACGGGACGATGAGCTTCAGGCTGGAAGGAGATTTTGTGTTTTCGTTTTTTTTAATACAATAGTTTTATTGGTTTAACGAAATGTAAAAGAGAAATTCAGAAAAGCAATAGAAAACTCGGAGGAGGGTAGGAAAAAGAAAAAAGATGTAATGAAGGAAAAGAGAAGAAAAAAAAGAAAACGCATCAACTTCCCACTCTCTTTAGCACAGTGGAAGATAACAACGTCACAACCGCAACTTTTTGCTTTTGCACACAACAGTACGTGCGAGCCGTTTCTATAACCATAAACCTATCTGATTCGTGAAAACCAAATCAAAATTTCATTATTATTATTATTTTTCATTGCAAGGACAAAAATCAGGAAGCAATTTCCAAACAGGAAGTAGGGTTAAGATATATCCTCTTCTCTGGAGAAAAAAAATCCGTTTGACCCATCCTGCTTCTCTTTGCTCCGAGGAATAATATATTCCTCTACTGACTCATTAATCTGGATCATAATTCATATTAAGGGAATCCTCTATAATATATAATTTCAGGTGGGCTTTAAAAAAAAAACACAACCCAAAGGGAGAAAGCACTTTTTTTTCCTAATTTGGATATTTTACTAACTTTTAAACAATGCTGAAACGTTAGATAAGGTCGTTGGAAGGAAATTCTGAAATCCAGGGAAGATCTACAATCAATCGAGATCTCGACAAGAAGGACAGCAGTCAGGTTCTGCGGAGAATCCACCTCACCTCAAGGGATCTGTTTCCTTGTTGAGGTTCCTCGTGCTGTTTAGGGGGATGTTTGGCTGGAGCCATGTGGAGATGACAACAACAACAACAACAATAAAGCTGGAGGTCTTCTAGTCCAGGGGTGTCAAACTGCTGGCCTGCGGGCTGGATCCATCATGCCGAAACTGTGCCCACCCCATTGCCAGCAATGGAAAAAAAGTCGCGATATGTTGCGACACGTCACGTGACGTTGCGAGTTTGAACCCCTATTCTAGTCCAACCCCCTGCTCAGGCAGGAAACCCTATGCCATTTTAGACAAATGGCTGTCCAGTCTCTTCTTAAAAACTCCCAGTGTTGGAGCATTCAGCGCTTCTGGAGGCAGGTTGTTCCACTGGTTAATTGTCCTCACTGTCAGGAAGTTTCTCCGTAGTTCCAGGTTGCTTCTCTCCTTGATTGGTTTCCATCCGTTGCTTCTTGTCCTGCCTTCAGGCGCTTTGGAGGATAGCTTGACTCCCTCTTCTTTGGGGCAGCCCCTGAGATACTGGAAGATGGCTATCATGTCCCCCCTCGTCCTTCTCTTCATTAAACTAGACATCCCCAATTCCAGCAACCGTTCCTTGTATGTTTTAGCCACCAGTCCCCTGATCATCTTTGTTCCTCTTCTCTGTACTCTTTCCAGAGTCTCAACCTCTTTTTTACATCGTGGCGACCAAATCGTAGAACTGTGAACCTCGAACTTTGATTCCCAATAGGAAATCCCTCCTTCCTCTCCCAAGTGCAAGTTTATTACACTCAAAGACCAGAGACCAGAAGAAGCAAAATGAATCAGTGAACATCCAGTTAAAAATTCTAGACTAAAATAATAAATAACAGATAAACATGCACATTAAAATCACAGTGTGGCCTCCAGTCTGTCAATTACATAGGGCCTAACTATACTATCATGTTGTTGTTGTTGTTGTTAGTTGCGAAGTCGTGTCTGACCCATCGCGACCCCATGGACAACGTTCCTCCAGGCCTTCCTGTCCTCTACCATCTTCTGGAGTCCCTTTAAGCTCACGCCTACTGCTTCAGTGACTCCATCCAGCCACCTCATTCTCTGTCGTCCCCTTCTTCTCTTGCCCTCAATCTTTCCCAGCATTAGGCTCTTCTCCAGTGAGTCCTTCCTTCTCATTAGGTGGCCGAAGTCTTTGAGTTTCAGCTTCAGGATCTGGCCTTCTAAAGAGCAGTCAGGGTTGATCTCCTCTAGGACTGACCGGTTTGATCGCCTGGCAGTCCAAGGGACTTGCAGGAGTCTTCTCCAGCACCACAGTTCAAAGGCCTCCATTCTTTGGCGCTCAGCCTTACTTGTGGTCCAACTTTCACTGCCATACATTGCAAAACTATACTATCACATCAGTCCTTAAAACTGGGCCCACCACTGAATACTAAAATGCAAAAAAAAAAACCCAGTACAGGTAGTCCTCGGCTTACAACCGGGGTGGAGCTCAAATTTTCTGCCGCTAAGTGAGACATGTGTTAAGTGAATTGTGTCCCGTGTTGCGACTTTTCGTGCCACTGTTGCTAAGTGAATCACCGCAGTTGATAAGTTAGTAACACGGTGGTTAAGTGAATCTGACTTCCTCGTGGACTGCTTGTGGCAAAGGTCGCAAAAAGGGGATCACGTGACCTTGGGACAGAGTGACCGTTGTAAAAATGAAGCGGTTGGCAGGCTGCTGAATTTTGATCATGTGACCGCGAGGGAGGCTGCAAAGGTCAGAACTGTGAAAAAATGGTGGTGAGTCACATTTCTGGAGGGAAGTTTAGTCTTGATTTTACCTTGAACTGGGCCGATAACTTTGTAACCAATAAAACATGTTCTTGGAGGAAAAATCAAGCCTCGGAGTTCTGCTTTAATGGGTCTCATCTATCGGAACCAGGACATTTTCTCTGCAACTTTAAGATGTGTGGGCTACAACTCCCAGAATGGAGGGTCCATGTCTCTAGCAGGCTAAACCTTCCAGGAGAAAGGGGGCAAATCTCAGCTCACCGGAACACCAACCTCATCCACAAGACATCAGAGGGTGTATATACTGCAAGATCCATATTGGTTGAAGAAGGAATTCATTGCGGACGGTCCCCAACTCACGTCCCACAATTAAGCCCACAATTTCCTAAGCAAGGCAGTGGTTAAGTGAATTTTGCCCCATTATATGACCATCGTTGCTGTGTTAGTTATGTTAGCAACACGGTTGGTAAGTGAATTTTGGCTTCAGAGACCCTGGTTGCTCTCTTGTCTATATACTTGTGGCTCCCTTCCAACACTGATGATGTTACTAGTTGGGTAATGAAAGGTCTGCAAGAAAACAAGCAAGCACAGAGAGCAGCAAGGACCCCACAGACTCCTCTTCCTCCTCCTCCTCTCCCCAAACCCCACTCCCTTCTAGCACTGATGATGTGACCTAGTTGGGTCATGAGAGTCTGCAAGAAGGCATCTAAGCTCTGAGTGTACCAAGGACCCCACAGTTCTCTTCCTCCTCCTCCTCCTCCTCCTCCTCCTCCTCCTCCTCCTCCTCCTCCTCTTCCTCCTCTCCCCAAACCCCACTCCCTTCTAGCCCTGATGACATTACTTAGTTGGGTCATGAGATGTCTGCAAGAAGGCAACTAAGCTCTGAGAGTACCAAGGACCCCACAGTTCTCCTCCTCCTCCTCCTCCTCCTCCTCCTCTCCCCAAACCGCGCTCCCTTTCTAGCCCTGATGACGTTACTTAGTTGGGTCATGAGACGTCTGCAAGAAGGCAACTAAGCTCTGAGAGTACCAAGGACCCCACAGTCCTCCTCCTCCTCCTCCTCCTCTCCCCAAACCCCACTCCCTTTCTAGCCCTGATGACGTTACTTAGTTGGGTCATAAGATGTCTGCAAGAAGGCAACTAAGCTCTGAGAGTACCAAGGACCCCACAGTTCTCCTCCTCCTCCTCCTCCTCCTCCTCCTCCTCCTCCTCCTCCTCCTCCTCCTCCTCTCCCCAAACCCCGCTCCCTTCTAGCCCTGATGACGTTACTTAGTTGGGTCATGAGACGTCTGCAAGAAGGCAACTAAGCTCTGAGAGTACCAAGGACCCCCACAGTCCTCCTCCTCCTCCTCCTCCTCTCCACAAACCCCACTGACTCCCTTCTAGCACTGATGACGTTACCTAGTTGGGTCATGAAACGTCTGCAAGGAAACCACCCAGCTCGGAGAGCACCGAGGACGCCTCATTTCAAGCCTGAGCTACAAATATTCCCTCAATATAATAGGCAACGGAAGCTTTAGCATCATAAAGAGCCCTCCTTCCCCCCCCCTTATTATTTATCAGAATAAAGTCTGTGCAAAAAAAAAAGTGGGGAGAAAAAGTTATCCAGACAGGTAGCAAAAAAAAAAAACTAGCCACAATGTTTGCGTATTTATAGTAATAAAACAACCCCATGATTCAGACAGTGTGTCTCACAAAAGCCACACAAAACGAGAGGCTTTTTCCAAAAACATTTTAAACATTTTAAAGTTTCACCGAGTCCAGCGGAGGGCGGGGGGGGTCAGCCAAATGGAGGAACAGCTCCTAGGAACAGCCGTACGATGTATTGAAAAAGAAGACGGGCAGATTAACAACCCTTATTCTGAGGCGCTTCCTAACCCTACTGCTCCCATTGGGGTCAAAAAAGTCAAGATGGCGCTTAGGAGGGTGTGATTGTGGTAGCTCCACCTGCGACCCATGTAAAAAAAACAAGGGCAGTTTTAACCAAAGCGTCACAATTCCCCACCTCCACTGTTTTATTTTATTCTTTTTATTATTCACTGTTTTATTATTGATTTTAATCGTGCCGTCACCGGTTCCAGCTTTTCCACTTTACTGTAAATTCAGCCGTGTGAGTGTTCATAACACCAGATGTGTGTGTGTGTGTTTTGTTTGTGTGTGTGTGTGTGTGTGTTTTGAGTGTGTGTGTGTGTGGTTATTTTACAGCCCCGCCTTTTCTAAATGGGGGCTCTTTATAATCTCAGGCTTGAAATCTGGCGTGCAATTAGGGCCTTTATGCAATTTCTGGCAAATGTCACTGGGAAGATAAAAATGTTGGAAAGATTTTTCATAAAAAGGAATGGCTAGGTGGATAAATAAGTAGATAGGTAGATACATAGCTAGGCTGATGGATGGATAGATAGAAACAATTACAAAGCTGGGTAGATGGATGGATAGATGCAATGTTTCTCAACCCTGGCAACTTTGAGATGAGTGGACTTCAACTCCCAGAATTACCCAGCCAGCAAGGCTGACTAGAGAATTCTGGGAGTTGAAGTCCACACACCTTAAAGCTCCCAAGATTGAAAAACACCAGAGAGATGGTTGCTGTTGATGATGATGATAGACCCATGGATGGATGGATGGATGGACGGACAGACAGACAGACACACAGACAGATAGAGGTAGGTAGGTAGGTAGGTAGATAGTTAGATGATACATGAACATAGGTAGGTAAATTGATAGGTAGATAGCTATATAGGAAGGTCAATGAATGGATAGAGAGAGATGGATGGGTGGGTAGGTGGATCATAGAAGATACATGAAGGTAAGTAAGTAAATTGATAGGTAGTATAGATAGCTACATAGGAAGGTAAAGGGATGGATGGATGGATGGATAGGTAAGTAGATAAATAAATGGATGGATGGATAGATAAGTAGATGGATGGATGGATGGATGGATGGATGGATAGATGGATGGATAGGTAAGTAGATGGATTGATGGATGGATGGATGGATGGATGGATGGATAGCTAAGTAGATAGATAGATGGATGGATGGATGGGTAGGTAAGGAGATAGATAAATGGATGGATGGATGAAAGGATGGATAGGTAAGTAGATAGATGGATGGATTGATGAATGGATGGATGGATAGGTAAGTAGACAGATAGATGGATGGATGGATAAGTAAGTAGATAGATAAATGGATGGATGGATAGATAAGTAGACGGATGAATGGGCAAGTAGATAGATAAATGGATGGATGGAGGATGGATGGATAGGTAAGTAGATAGATAAATGGATGGATGGATGGATGGATAGGTAAGTCAGATAAATGGATGGAGGGATGGATAGGTAAGTCAGATAAATGGATGAATGGATGGATAGGTAAGTAGATAGATAAATGGATGGATAGATGGATGGATGGATGGATGGATGGATGGGTATATTAGTAGGTAAAGAGGTAGATACATAGTTAAATTGATAAATTGATGAACAGGCAGACAGATGAACAAGTGCACAGGTAAGGTAGACAGAGATCGATGGATCGATAGGCAGGCAGTTGGCCCATAGCTGTCACAGAGACTGCCCTACGCTGAAACAAAGAGTTTACACAACCGAAGGAGATCCATTCCCACCATAAACAGGCAGAAGCTCCCTGCCTTGCACCCCCGCTTGCCTCATGTGAGCCGGGGGTCCAGGAGCACAGGCGCCCAGCCTTCCCTCTCCACCTAGCCAGGTGCTTCTGGAAGACAAGGGACAGCTGCCAGCCCTTGGCTGGCTCGCCCACCTGCCCACCCACCCATTGGGGTTTTGGGGGAGGTGTCTATGCCCTGAGCTGGCAGGCCAGGGGGGGGCGGGCTCGGCTTTGCCTTCCCCCCCCTTTCATTTTGCAAAGAGTGACAGGAGAGCCGAGGAGAGCTTGCATGTGGTTAATTGCCCCGAAAGTGCCCGGTGCACCACTTTGCAGAAAAGCTGACATAGCAGGCAGCGGGGGAAAAAAACTGGGGGTGTGGGAGGGGGGGGGCTATCCTCTGGCCTTTTGACAGGTTATTGACAGGCTCTTGATGGTCTCTTTTGTCGAGGAGTAATTTGAGCCTTTCCGGCCTGCAATTTTCGACTTTTTAGAGGTATCTTTCTATATATATATATATATATTTTTAAAAAAGGAGAAGGAGGAGGAGGAGAGGAGAGAAGGGGGTGGCGGAGAGGGGAAAAAAAAGAGGCAAGATTAATTTTAAAAAATAAATAAAAAGGGAGCCAGTCGACAAAGGAACAAATGGCTGGGTGTTTTGTCTGAAAAAGTGATGGGGACAGAAAATCGCCTCTCCTCTGCCCCCCCTTTTTCTCCCCACAAGTGGGGTGTGTGAATAGCGGTTATTGAAAGCTTCTGCCTTCTTCTTCCAATGTAATCCTGATTGGAAGGGCACAGAGTGGCAGAATCCCAGAAAGGCGGAATTGGAAGGGGGGGCCCCCAGCAGTCATCTAGTCCAACCCTCTCTGATGTACAAAACTCTCCTTAGAGGGGAAATCTTCAACCGCCTTCTCACACACACACCCTCCCCCCCATTAGGATGCGGATCTGGCTGTCCGTAAAGTTTTTTTTCCTTACATTTTGACAAAATCCATGTAGCTGAAAGTCACATTCCTGTCCATCTTCTCTGGGGCTTCCCTGGATGGACCTGAACAGAACGGTTGGGGGATAAACAGAAATAAATAACAATAAAAGAATAAACTTGGCTATTATGTCACTTTTTCAGTGCTTGACTCTCTAGACTGAACATTACAAGTTCCTCCAGGCTGTCCTTAAAGAGCTGGGCCAGTTTGGTACGGTGGATAAGATGCTGGCCTAGAAACCAGGAGATGGTGAGTTCTAGTTCCCCTTTAGGCATGAAAGCGGCTGGGAGACTTTGAGTCAATCACCAGGAGACGGTAAGTTCTAGTCCTTCCTTCGGCATGAAAGTGGCTGGGTGACTTTGGGCCAATCACCAGGAGACGGTGAGTTCTAGTCCCACCTTAGGCATGAAAGTGACTGGGTGACTTTGGGTCAATCACCAGGAGACGTTGAGTTCTAGTCCCACCTTAGGCATGAAAGTGACTGGGTGACTTTGGGCCAACCCCCAGGAGACGGTGAGTTCTAGTCCCACCTTAGGCATGAAAGTGGCTGGGAGACTTTGAGTCAATCACCAGGAGACGGTGAGTTCTAGTCCTGCCTTCGGCATGAAAGCGGCTGGGTGACTTTGGGCCAATCACCAGGAGACAGTGAGTTCTAGTCCTCCTTAGACGTGAAAGACGGCTGGGTGAGTTTGGGCCAATCACCAGAAGATGGTGAGTTCTAGTCCCGCCTTAAATATCAAGGCCAACTCGGTGATTGGGCCAGTCACCCTCTCTCAGCCCAGCCTACCTCCCAGGGTTGTTGTGGGGAAAATAGGAGGAGAAAGGAGTATTAAGTATGTTTCCTAATAAAGGTAGGATAAAAATCTAATTAAAAATCATCTTTGTCACCCTCCATGAACACTTCTAGGTTTTGAATCTCCTTCTGGGACATTCAGTACATATTTATTTCAGAGCGAAGCGCTTTCAATTCAGTCGAATTTCTGTCAGTAATCGCTGCTCGTTTTGTGACAACCGTGATCCAACTCGCATTTAATGCAGCTGAATTTTAGCACAACCTCAGATCAAATCAGACTGGCAGTAATGTTTGGGGTTTTTTGTTTTTTTTTTGCTAATTTCCAATTTCTCATACAGTAATAAAGGTGGGATTAAAAAAATCTAATCATAAATAAAATAAATTACTGGTAATGATTGATGATTACCCAAAAGTGCCCCTCCCACCTCCAATTATGTAAAGCCGCCCCCTAAATCACCATGCAGAAAAATAATAATAATAAAAAATTCTCAATTTCTCCTGAGAGAAGGTTGAAATAAAGGAGAAGAAAAACTAACGTTTTGAATCCTAAAATCAGAGCGGCAACAGCCATATTTGTAATGATAGCTCTAAAAACAGCTCTTTGGGAACCCACCAACAAGTTTGGAGTTTTAAATCTTTTAGCCCTCTAAAAGATTGGGTGACCCATTTTTTTTATTTGCTCGATGGTTTTTATCAAATGCTAAATTTTAGATTCTGCTTGCACTTTGCTATCGGGATCTCTGGGCTGTGAAATGAAATTACTAGGGGGAGAAAGAGAGAGAAACCGGATGGCAAAACTCAATTCGTGGGCCTAAATTAATCAGGACTTTACTAAAAGTGTGCTGAAATGCCTGCTGATTTCCCACAGCAGCTGGGAATTGCGGGAAATGTAGTCCACCCCTGTTCGAGTCCGCTAATTTGGCGAAGCCTAGATGAAGAGAGATTTGTTTCTTGTCCTGTCAGGCGTTAAATAAGGATTAACAGCCTCATAGCAAGTCTGTTTAGGAACATCTTTCTTCTTTATTCCTCTCTTTCTCCTTTACTACTCCTCCCTTCCATTCTTCTCCTCCATCACTCCTTCTTCTCCTCTTTCTCCTTCTCTTCTTTCTCTTTCCTGTTTTTCTTTAATTAAATTTAATTAAAAATTAAATTTTCCTCCTCCTCCTCCTCCTCCTCCTTCTCGTCCCTCAGTTTTACTGACTGTTAGCTTCCCAGGAGTTTAACAGAGGTTTGTTTGTTTGGGTTAACATTAGAGCCTTAATCAGAAGCGAAGCAGGCCTGTTTGTGTAGGTTTCATGTTTTAAATCCTAAGTGCTCGTGGGCTTGTAGGAAAAAAGGGACATACTTTCCAAGAGGAAAACAAAAACAATGAAACATGAATCTCTCACGGAACAGATTACCTCAAGTCCTTGCAGAACATAGATCATGAAATAATGGGGTTGGAAGAGACCTCAAGACAGAAGCCTTAACCATCCCAGTCAAATGCTTGTCCAGTCTCTTCTTAAAAACTTCCAGTGTTGGGAGCATTCACCACTTCTGGTGGACAGGAGTTCCACTGGTTAATTGTTCCGACTGTCAGGAAGTTTCTCCTTAGTTCTAGGTTGCTTCTCTCTTTGGTCAGTTTCCATCCGTTGCTTCTTAAAAGAAAAATAGAGTTGGAAGGGAGCTTGGAGGTCATCCAGTCCAACCCCCTGCTCAGGCCAGAAACCCTATACCATTTCAAATAGTTGTCCAGTCTCTTCTTAAAAACTTCCAGTGTTGGAGCATTCACCGCTTCTGGTGGACAGGAGTTCCACTGGTTAATTGTCCTGACTGTCAGGAAGTTTCTCCTTAGTTCTAGGTTGCTTCCCTCCTTGATTAGTTTCCATCCGTTGCTTCTTGTCCCGCCCTCAGGCGCTTTGGAGGACAGTACCTATCTGTCTGCCTAGCTAATAATAATAATAATAATAATAATAATAATAATAATAATAATAATAATAATAATAATAATAATAAGTTGGAAGGGACCTTGGTGGTCATCTAGTCCAACACCCTGCTAAGGCAGGAAACCCTATACCATTTCAGACAAATGGCTGTCCAGTCACTTCTTAAAAACTTCCAGTGTTACGAGTGCCGCGTAACAGAATGAGCGCCTGTCACTCGTTCCCAGCTTCTGCCAACCTAGCAGTTCGAAAGCACGTAAAAATGCAAGTAGAAAAATAGGGACCACTCCGGTGGGAAGGTAACAGCGTTCCGTGCGCCTTTGGCGTCTAGTCGTGGCGGCCACATGACCACGGAGACATCCTCGGACAAGCGCTGGCTCTTCAGCTTTGAAACGGAGATGAGCACCGGCCCCTAGAGTCGGAAACGACTAGCACGCATGTGCGGGGGAACCTTTACCTTTACCTTTTATCTGCCTAGCTTACATCTGTCTAAACCAGGGGGGGTCTTCAAACTTGACCCTTTTATGACTTGTGGACTTTAGCTTCAACTCAGCACGCTGGCTGAGGAATTCTGGGATGTGAAGTCGACAAGTCATAAAAGAGCCAGGTTTGAAGACCCCTGATCTAAATATAGCCTCTAAGAGTGTTTCAACAGGAACATACAGAGACTGTGCTAGACATCTTTCTGACATGGCAGAGGCTCAGCAGAGGCTTAATTGATCATCTCTCTCTTCTAGGTTATCAAGCAAGGTTTGTTTTCTCAGCTCTGCCATGCATCCAGACGACATGCTCTGCCACTTGAATTACAGCCTTTCCCGGATCCCCTTGGGGTGCAGGAGCCTACTTAGCCAATGCAATGAAGAAATAGCTAAGAGAAAGCCCTAAAAAGAATCAGGCCCTTTCATATTTGTCTGAATTGGTATACTAGGGTTTCCTGCCTGAGCAGGGGGTTGGACTAGATGACCTCCAAGGTCCCTTCCAACATTATTATTATTATTATTATTATTATTATTATTATTATTATTATTATTATTATTATTATTAAACTTTTATTCATAAAACATGAAACTCAGTCAACTGAACACTCAAACTGACTGGCGCTGATGGTTGACACGGGTTGTTGCCAGCGTCCTAGGTATCAACCAGGTATCACCTTAAAATGTAAGATGTTCCGAGTAGCGCAGTTTTTTGTAGCTTTGCTGTAGTTATTGCAGGAAGCTGCAGTTCCTTGATGTATTTTGTAAAGTTTTTGGACACGGTTCCCAGTGCCCCGATGACAATGGGTATCCCTGTTACACGTTTCATCCATAATCGCGCAGTTTCGATGGCCAGGTCGCGGTATTTCATAATTTTTCCAGTTCTTTTTCTTCGACTCTGGCATCTCCTGGTACAGCGATATCAATCAGTTGTACGCTTCGGTTCTCTACGGCTGCGATATCTGGCGTGTTGTGTTCCAAATGGCGATCTGTCTATATTCGGAAGTCCCACAAGATCTTCACCCTCTCATTCGCGACAACTTTTTCCACCCTATGTTCCCACGACTTTTTGGACACAGGCAAGTTGTATTTTTTACACAATGCCCAGTGGATTAGTTTAGCAACTCGGTCATGTCTAGCTTTGTAATCAGTTTGCGCGATTTGCTACACTCACATATTAAATGTGAAACAGTTTCAACTTTGTTGTTGCAAAGTCGGCAATTTGGATTGTCAGTAGATGATGATGATGATGATGATGATGATTGATCATCGCACAGTCAGCCAGATGTCCAGACTGGATTTGGCATTTTTGTCTACCTATCAAGTCCTTACCAAGAACCCGGGATAGGCAGATGTGGATGTTTGAGGGTATTACAGATATCGTCGCAGGATGGAAGCAGTTCCTAGCAAGGCTGCCTTTTGCAATTGACTAATGGCGAATTTGTCAATACCGATGATGGTGTTCAAGTGGCGCTCCAGTTATTTTGGGATTGCACCCAAGGCGCCTATTACTATAGGTACTACCCTTGCTTGCCTTTACCACAGTCTTTCTATTTCTATTTGTAGGTCTTTGTATTTTGTGATCTCCAGTTCTTTCTCATCTATTCTGCCGTCTCCAGGCACTGCCACGTCCACTATCCAGACTTTTGGTTACCTGTCTGAGCTGGGGTTTGGACTAGATGACCTCCAAGGTCGCATCCAACTTTTTTTAATTATTATTATTATTATTATTATTATTGTTATTATTGTTGTTGTTGTTGTTGTTGTTGTTGTTGTTGTTGTTGTTATTTTTCAGCCCAAAGAACCAAATCAACCAGCCGGTCATTCAATCACACCCCCACCCCCAACCAAGAGTTCGTTTTGCAGGGTCACCGATGAAAGACACAGTGGGGTCCTTTCCCTGCCATGGAAGGGGGTTGGACTAGATGACCTTTGGGGTCCCCTGCGGCTCTATGTTTTTTTCTTGGGTTCTAAGCCATCCGAAAGACTGGAGAATGGCCTGCACCGGCTCTTGGCTCTGCGTCAAGAATATTTGTTGCTTTGTTCGATGAAAGGCAGCTGGGCCCCCCTTCTTCTTTTTTTTTTTTCGCCCGCCCCCAAATTTCATTCCTGTTGGAAACGAGGCTTTTCCATCCTTTAAGGACACCCAGCTGAGTGACCGGCTCTGACAACCGAGGCAGAGCGTCTTTAACGAGGTTTTACTCCTTCCCTGGTTGCACAAGCATGCGCCCAGCCTATCATGGGAAAATGGAAGCCTGCGCTCCATCGTAAGCCTTGAATTAGGGTTTTGCCGCTAAGAATTCATCTGACTTTCATTGAAGCTGCTTGAAAGACTGACCTCTCTCTTTCCTTTTGCCCAAACGCGGCAAAGAGATTTTTTTTATAATAAAAAAAAAAGTTGAAACGCAAACTGTCCCCTTTCTCTCTATCACTTTTTTCAGTGCTGTTGCAACTTCAGTCACTAAATGAGCGGACGTAAGCTGAGGACTACCAATACCTTTTGCGGGGGGGGCGAAAGGGGGGTCTGTTGTAACTTTTAAGTGGTCACTGAGCCACTGAATGTAAATCAAGGATGACTTGCAATTCGATCCAGTCAGCCCTGAAACACCCTCTCCATCATCCTGACTGAGGTTAAAAATGAACAATGCCTCAGTGCTTCTCTAGACCTGCCCCTCCTCGGGACTAGCATGTTGTGGGAACGTGGCTTGTATCTCTGCTTGACCAAAGGACTGAAGAGGTGGAGAGGAAGAGAGGGGGATCTAGATCAGAGGCCCCCAACCTTTTGGGCACCAGGGACCACCGGTTCCGTGGAGAGAGGTTTTTCTGTGGACCGGAGGTTTTGTGTACTGCCTGCATCCCACAGATGGGGCTTTGCTTGTTTGTGCGGACCGGTTGCTGGCATCCCGCAGCCCAGTACCTGTCCATGAACTGGGGGTTGCGGACCCCTGACCTAGACTTTGCGAGATCATGCTTTTTGTCAAGGTCCCCATAGCCGAGGCTTTTGAGACTCCTCATTGTCACTTGTGCGGAATAAAGAAGTCATACAGAGCTCAAAAGGGACACAAGGACATATAATACAGGAGCACAGAGATCTGGCAAAACAAGGTAATCCTGGATTTGTCTGATGGCCTTCAAGGTAGGATCCAGCTGTCGCTTTGCCTCACCTGTTACCAGAACTCAGCTAGGGAGGGTTTAGAATTGCAATAGCGCTTAGACTTATATACCGCTGCACAGTGCTTTACAATCCTCTCTAAGCGGTTACAGAGTCAGCCTATTCCCCCTACCCCCGAACAATTTGGATCCTCATTTTACCGACCTCAAAAAGGATGGAAAGCTGAGTCAACATTGAGCCAGTCAAGATCGAATTCCTGGCAGTCAGTAGAATTAACCTGCAATACTCTAACCAATGTGCCACTAGAGTTCTTGAGAGAGAGAGAGAGAGAGAGAGAGAGAGAGAGAATTGACAGACAGATGGACAGACAGACAGACAGTGATAGATATTGTAGATAGAAGAGAGAGAGAGAGAGATGGTAGGTAGGTAGGTAGATAGATACATCATCATCATCATCATCATCATCATCATCATCAGAAGAAGAAGAAGAAGAAGAAGAAGAAGAAGAAGAAGAAGTTGGAAGGGACCTTACAGGTCATCTAGTTCAACCCCTTGCTCAGGCAGGAAACCCTATACCATTTCAGACAAATGGCTGTCCAGTCTCTTCTTAAAAACTTCCGGTGTTGGAGCATTCACAGCTTCTGGAGGCAGGTTGTTCCACTGGTTAATTGTCCTAACTGTCAAGAAGTTTCTCCTTAGTTCTAGGTTGCTTCTCTCCTTGACTAGTTTCCATCCATTGCTTCTTGTCCTGCCTTCTGGTGCTTTGGAGAATAGGTTGACACCCCCCGCTTCTTTGGGGCCGCCTCTGAGATATTGGAAGAGAGCTATCCTATCATTCCTCGTCCTTCTCTTCATTAAACTAGACATCCCCAATTCCAGCAACCGTTCTTCGTATGTTTTAGCCTCCAGTCCCCCGATCATCTTTGTCACTCTTCTCCGCACTCTTTCTAGAGTCTCAACATCTATTTTACATTGTGGTGACCAAAACTGGATGCCGTATTCCAGGTGTGGCCTTACCAAGGCATTGTAAAGTGGTATTAGTACTTCACGTGATCTTGACCTTGAACTTGGCCCTTTTATGACTTGTGGACTTCAGCTTCAACTCAGCATGCCTGGCTGAGGAATTCTGGGTGTTGAAGTCCACCTGTCATAAAAGGGCCAAGTTTGAAGACCCCTGCCATACACCAGTTGGAGAGCCGTTATGAAAGGTGTAACATCAATCAATTACACCAAGAAATAAACACCGCCTCCATTACTATTATCATTTAACCAGAGACCACCTCTTTCTTTTTTTGCAAATATTAAGCTGTGCAGAAGACATCTGGATGTATCTGTTTGAGCCAAACAAAGTTCAGGAGAAGTGGGCGCTCTGCCAAATTGCAAACTGCTTTTACAATTGTGCTAAGATGGGTGGCTAACCAATTTTACAAATAAATAAAATAAAATATTTTCCATTCCCACCCCTCCCGGGCTCCCAAATGTAAGTTCCAATTGGATGACAAGCACTATTTTTAAGAATTTGTTCCAAAATAATTAAATAAATACAGGTACCCCTCAACATAGCAGTTCATGTAGTGACCGTGACTACTACTACTATTATTGCTGCTGCTGCTACTACTACTACTACTACTACTACTACTACTACTAATAATAATAATAATAATAATAATAATAATAATAATAATAATATAAAAATAATAAAAGTTGGAAGGGACCTTAAAGGTCATCTAATCCAACCCCCTGCTCAGGCAGGAAACCCTATAGCATTTCAGACAAACGGCTGTCCAGTCTCTTCTTAAAAAGATGATCATTTATCACACGACAGTTGCGACATCCCCATGGACAGGTGATCAACATTCGGACACTTGGCTGCTGACTCATATTTAGGACGGTCGCAGTGTCCCAGGGTCACGTGATCCCCTTTTGCGACCTTCTGACAAGCAAAGTCAATGGATTCACTTAACAAGTGGGTTACTAATTTAACATCTGCAGTCAGCCACTTAACAACAAGGAAGGTCACAAAATGGGGCAAAGCTGACTTAACAAATGTCTCACTAGTTAACCACATAAATGTTGAGCTCAGCCGTGATCAAACTGATGTCGGCCACCGATACAAAATTGATTGTCGCTGGCCAGCCTGGCTGGGCCAAGAATTTCTCCTAAAACACAAAAAACAAAGTCCCTAATCCTTTCCCTCAGACATCCCAGCCAGGGGTTGTCTTCTCTGAGGATGATGGGCTTTGTATTCCACGGAGAAACCTGGGCAAATGACTCGGGCTTCGTAGATTACTCGAGAGCTGTCCAGGGTCCTGAAAAGCTTCCGCTTTCTTTCTTCTATCCAATATTTTGCTTAAATCATCCTCTCATTGACCCTTAAAGACTTCGGCTAATTAAAATATATAGATTAGTGATTGGTCGATTTGCATTTTGCAGTAACCCTGAACGGCTTTGCATCGTAACCATGGCAAATAATTAGGATGGCAATGGTCTCTTGTCAATGGTTACGACCTTCGCTGTTCAGCGGAGGCGTAAATATTCTGACAGACAGGTGGGCAGTTTGATTTACCTGCAAACTGCTCCCTTGAACCCTTTGGATGGAAAGTGACTAGAAAAAAATACTTTAAGGGCTATAAAATAAGTCACAGCCGTCTCCGGGGAGTTAGCGAAGCGGACTCTGGTCTGTGGAAAGGCTTTGAGGACTGTCCTTTAATTTAAGGCAAGGGATAACCGGCTAATTAAATTAAAAGGACATAATTAAGGCCTTAATTTAGTTTAATTTAGTTGAGGAGCAAAAGGAAAGTACCTGCCCTGCCGTGCTTATAGTGGAAGATCCTGCAAAGAGAACGATTGCGAGAAAAGTACTAGAAGAGAAGGACGAGGGGGGGGGGACATGATGGCAGTCTTCCAGTATCTCAGGGGCTGCCCCAAAGAAGAGGGAGTCAAGCTCTTCTCCAAAGCACCTGAAGGCAGGGGAAGAAGCAACGGATGGAAACTAACCAAGGAGAGAAGCAACCTGGAACTAAGCAGAAACTTCCTGACAGTTAGAACAACTAACCAGTGGAACAACCTGCCTCCAGAAGCGGTAAATGCTCCAACACTGGAAGTTTATAAGAAGAGACTGGACAGCCATTTGTCTGAAATGGTATAGGGTTTCCTGACTGAGCAGGGGGTTGGACTAGATAACCTTTAAGGTCCCTTCCAACTTTATTATTATTATATAAAACTTTTATACATAAAACATGAAACTCACGTCAACTGAACACTCAAATTGACTGGCACTAATGGTTGACACGGGTTGCTGCCAGCATCCTAGGCATTATTATTATTATTATTATTATTATTATTATTATTATTATTATTATTATCAACCTGATGATGATGATGATGATGATTAATTATTTATTATTGTTATTGTTATTGTTATTAATGACCAGGTAAATTTATATTGGGACAGAGAGATTTATGACTACTGCTTAGCTCAGAATTTATCTTGCTAAGTGAGAAATTTGTGAAGTGAATTTCACCCCACTTTACAACTTTTCTTGCCATGTCTGTAAGCGAGACACTACAGTGATTCAGCAAGTCATGCAGTTGTTAAGCCAATTTGGTTTTTTCCCCATTGTCAGAACGTCGCAAAAGAGAATCAGAATACTATTACGGTCATAAAAATGAGTCAATTGCCAAGTGTCCGAATTTTAATCACGCGACCCTGGGGGTGCAGCAACGGTCGTAAGCGTGAAAAACGGTCATGTCACTTTTTTTCCAGTGCTGTCGTAACTTTGAATGGTCACTAAATGAACCATTGTAAGTCGAGGACTCCCTGTACTTGCTTCAGTTGTATTATTTTAGAACATGAGTACAGGGAGTCCTCGACTTACGATGGCTTGTTTAGTGACCGTTTGAAGTTATGACGGCACTGAAAAAGTTCATTTAGCAACAGTTATGACGGCGCTCCAAAAAGTGAATTGTGACCAGTCCGTCCTCACACTTACGGCCGTCACTGCATCCCTACAGTCATGTGATCAAAATTTTACGCCCTTGGCAACTGACGTGTATGTAGGACAGTTGCAGGATTCCAGAATCACGTGATCCCCATTTGTGACTTTCTCAGCGGGCCTTTTTGACCAGCAACCCTTGCAAAAAAAATAAAAGATTGTTAAAAATCAGTGACAACTCACTTAGCAACAGAAAATCTAGTCCCACCTGTGGACATAATATGAGGACTAGCTATATCCAAGATTGTCTGGGTAGGAGCATAAGATACAACCAGATAATTTTTTCTCTCTTTTTTTTGTGCTGGAGAACCAGGACTGTTTTTTTTTTTTGCTGGTTAGAAAGTGGTTTGCAGGCCTGCCGATGGCTTCCAAACTAGGTTTAAACGTGGACGCAACTCTTTGCGCCTCATAACTGTGTATTTATTTTATTGGTCCTTTGGGGTTTTACATTTTGGCCTTTTCATGGTGGGGTTTTCTGGCGGATATTAGTTTTTCTGTCAGCTTTAGCTTTTTGGGGAGCGAGGAAGCATTTTAAGAGGAGAGTAAAGGAGTAGAAAAGCAGCGGAAACAATCCTGGGTTTGAAGGAAAGATCGCACCTTCCCTCAGCTTAATTAACCATGGCTTGTAAAATAACGGGCGGTTGGCAAGGATCCTAAAAGCTCTCGAGTTAAGAGCTGAGCAGCTGAGTGTCAGGCAGCCGGAAAGTTTAACTTTTTAGGAGAGTTTACACACGGCCTAATACAGGCCGTCCTTGATTTACAGCAATTCATTTAGTGACCGTTCGAAGTTACAATGGTGCTGGGGAAAAAAAGTCACTTATGACCGTTTTCCACACTTCACCACCCAGGGTCAGTTGATCAAAATTTCAGACACTTCAATGGCGCAATTTTCTGCAAATCCAACAAAGGTGGGTTGTTGTTGTTTTCCCTTTGCCTGGGTGGATTTATTTAAAAAAAAATAGAGAGAGATAGATTTTTTAAAAAAGAGAGAGATTTTCTCTTTAAAAGACCTAGCACAGAATCGTAGAATCCTAGCTCTGGAAGGGACCTCGGAGATCTTCTAGACCACCCACCCCCCTGCCCAAAGCAGGAGTCCTTATTGCATCCTACACAAATGGATTTTTTTTTTAGAGGGGAGAAAGAACCAGGAATCTGTAACCCCCCCCCCCAATTCTGTGCTATTTGTTGGCAGGCTAAGTTAGGTGAAAAGTGAAAACGAGGCACTTTCTTTGGGGGGGGGGGAAAGTGAATTAAATCACATTAAATACATTAAATCTCGAGGTTCTTCTCTTGTGACACCGGGAGACGAGTAGGACAGGGCATTTGGGGTGGGGGTGGGGGTGGGGTGGGGGGTCAGGTTTGCCCCAGGAGGGATGGGGCAAGCCAGGAGGTAGGCTACTCCCAGGACTACAAGTCAGCTTGCCCTGGAATCCGAATCCAGCCTGGATGGAGACCCTGGGAAGAAATCTTGGGGGCTCCATGTAGATTTTCCCTGGATGGGAAGGAATAACTTTGTTCAGTTGTTCTGGGCGCCCCAGAAATTTTGGAGGGCTGGCTTTCAGCTGAAGCCTCTTTCTTTTGCTTCAGCACCAGATATTATTATTATTATTATTATTATTATTATTATTATTATTATTATTATTATTATTATTATTATTATTATTATTAATTTTATTTGTATACCGCCCTTCTCCCGAGGGACTCAGGGCGGTGAACAGGGCAGTACATGTTAAAAGACAAAATACAAAAATTAAAAGAGATCAAACAAAATGCCCACAACTCTTACAATAGGTTAAAACACATTAAAAGTAATAAAACCCAACCCCATCCCATTGTTGGGTTTGGGGAGTCTGGGTTAAAAAAACAACAACAACAGGAACACATACACAAATTCACACACAAACACACACACACAGGCACAAACCCGCCAAGAATCATGCTTATATTTACCTGGCCTTGCCCTAAAGAAGCTGCTTGGGTTGCGTCTGAAAATGATTCCTTCCTTCCTTCCTTCCATCTTTCCTTCCTGGCCCCTCTCACACCTTTTCTTCCTTTATTTCCTTCCTTCCCTCCCTCCCTCTTCCTTTCCTCTTTTCACAGCTTCCTTCATTTTTCTTGTCCTTCCTTCCCTCCCTCATTCGCACCTTCCTTCCCTTCCCTTTCCCTTCCTTTCTTCTCTCCTTCCTTCCTTCCCCCATGCACACCTTCCTTCCTTCCTTCCTTCCCCTGTTTACGCCTTCCTTTCTTTTTCTCTCCCTCCCTCCCTTCCCCATTCACACCTATCTTCCTCCCCCTTTCCTTCCTTCCTTCCTCCCCTCCTCTGTCCCTTCTTCCTTCCCCCATTCACACCTTCCTTCCTTCCTTCCTTCCTTCCTTCCTTCCTTCCTTCCTTCCTTCCTTCCTTCCTTCCTCCCCTGTCCCTTCTACCTTCCCCCATTCACACCCTCCTTCTTTCCTTCCTCCCCTCCTCTGTCCCTTCTTCCTTCCCCCATTCACACCTTCCTTCCTTCTTTCCCTCCTCCCCTCCTCTGTCCCTTCTTCCTTCCCCCATTCACACCTTCCTTCTTTCCTTCCTCCCCTCCTCTGTCCCTTCTTCCTTCCCCCATTCACACCTTCCTTCCTTCTTTCCCTCCTCCCCTCCTCTGTCCCTTCTTCCTTCCCCCATTCACACCTTCCTTCTTTCCTTCCTCCCCTCCTCTGTCCCTTCTTCCTTCCCCCATTCACACCTTCCTTCCTTCTTTCCCTCCTCCCCTCCTCTGTCCCTTCTTCCTTCCCCCATTCACACCTTCCTTCTTTCCTTCCTCCCCTCCTCTGTCCCTTCTTCCTTCCCCCATTCACACCTTCCTTCCTTCTTTCCCTCCTCCCCTCCTCTGTCCCTTCTTCCTTCCCCCATTCACACCTTCCTTCCTTCCTCCTCTGTCCCTTCTTCCCCCATTCACACCTTCCTTCTTTCCTTCCTTCCTCCCCTCCTCTGTCCCTTCTTCCTTCCCCCATTCACAGCTTCCTTCCTTCCTTCCTTCCTTCCTTCCTTCCTTCCTTCCTTCCTTCCTTCCTTCCTTCCTTCCCCCTCCTGTCCCTCCTGCTGAGATTTTTTTTTTAAAAAAAAATAGGTTGAGCCACTTTCTCACCTGTCCTTCAAAAGTCAGCCTCTGCCAGGCGGGGAGGGCAGTGGCCAGAAAGCACCCTGAGCTAGGGGACCCCCTTTTTATAGTCTATGAGAAAGACAGCTGGGAGGGGCTTGGAGCGGCCACTGTGAGACAGTTGGGCCTTTTTTGGCCTCCTCCACCCCCCCTTCGAGGCGGGCCAATGAGCGGCTGGTTGCCCACCCTCTGCCTGGTACTATGGCAAAGGGACAATTACATCATAGATGGAGAATAAGAGTTTCAGAATAAGAGTCTCCTCCCATCATCGGGGTGGGGCTGGAGAGAAAAGCTGCTAGCAACAGGTCTGGGGAAGATTTGGGGTGGGGGGTGGGGGGCTTCCAGACCACAGAACTAAGTGAACTGCTTTCCTGAGCTTTGTGGGTAATATCTGGAGAGGCTGACTTGGCGAGGGGACCCCTAACTGCCCCATCAGAGGACATCCAGCCCAACCCCCACTTCCCCTTCTTCTGTCAATCGGGTGACAAGGGGGGGGAACCCCTTCCAGGGAGACAAGAGGGTGGCTTTTACTCTGCTGGGGTTCCTCCCCCCACCCCCCCACAATCCGAGACCCCTGAATTCCTTCCTCTTCTTGGGAGTCGGAAAGACGGATGGCTAAGCGCCGCAAGTCCCCTTTTCCTCCAGGAGATGCTTTAGTTATTGGCAGCTGTGTTACCGGCCGACTCGTCTTGGGGTCAGGAGGACCACAGAGCCGCCCCCCTGCCACCCCCACCCCGCCGTGTGATAGAGTCAAGGGCTCAGCCTCACGGCCTGCACCTCTGGGCAGATGCATCACGGATGGCACACACACACACACTCCCCTCCCCAAATGCCGTTTTGAAAGAATCTGCCAGCCACAGCTTCACTTTTGCTCCGTCTTCAAAGCTTCCGCCGGTTTTCAAGCTGTCTCCCATGCTCTGCCCTAGAAAGGAGCTGAATCAGCTGACGGACAATGTGGGGGAAGAGGTGGTCAGAGGGATGGGATCCGTCGGGGTCCTACTACCTATGTCAGGCTGCTGGGGAACACCCCACCTCCGGGAGGGTCCCTGGATGCAGACACACATGCACACCCTGGCCTTTTAGCCTTGCCCTGCCCCTGGACATCTAAGCCCTGATGGACCCAGAGAACTTGTGCGTATTATAAATGGATGAATAGAACAGAATGGAACAGAACAGAACAGAACAGAACAGAATAGAATAGAATTACAGAATAGAATAGAATAGGGAATAAATAGGAATAGAATAGAATAGAATAGAATAGAATAGAATGTAGACATGAATAGAATAGAATATAGAAGAATAGAATAGAATAGAATAACAAAATTAGAATAGAATAGGGAATAAATAGGAATAGAATAGAATAGAATAAAGAATAGAATAGAATAGAATTACAGAATAGAATAGAATAGAATAGAATAGAATAGAATAGAATAGAATAGGGAATAAATAGGAATAGAATAGAATAGAATAAAGAATAGAATAGAATAGAATTACAGAATAGAATAGAATAGAATAGAATAGAATAGAATAGGGAATAAATAGGAATAGAATAGAATAGAATAGAATAGAATATCAAAATACGAATAGAATAGAATAGAGTAGAATACAGAACAGAACAACAGAACAGAATAGAATAATAGGATAGGATAGGACAGGACAGGATAGAACAGAATAAATAGAAATGGATGGATGGATGGATGGATGGATAGATAGATAGATAGATAGATAGATAGATAGATAGACAGACAGAAGATAGATAAGCAAGTAGGCTGCTTACATTCACAGGTTTACAGGCAGTCCTCGACTTACGACCAGAATTGACCCCACAATTTCCATTGCTAAGCAAGATGGTTAAGTGACTTTTGCCCCACGTTGCTAAGTGAATCACTGCAGTTGTTAAGTTAGTAGCACAGTTGCTAAGCGAATCTGGCTTACCCATGGACTTTACTTGTTGGAAGCTCACAAAAGGGAATCACATGATCCCTGGGGACCCTGCCACCATCATAAATACGAGTCAGTTGCCAAGCCTCTGAATATTGATCACGTGACCCACGGGGAGGCTGCGACAGTCATACGTGTGAAAAACGGTCCTAAGTCACTTTTTCCAGTGCTGTTGTAACTTTGAACGGTCACTAAACGAATGGTTATATGTCGAGGACCACTGGTATTACTTTTGGGAAAGAGCACAAACTTGTTTGTTTAACCTGCATTTAGCCATCTTTATTTTAAACAAAGAAGATTGGAATTTGCTGGAAAGTCTTTTCAAAGTTTCACGCTGGCTGAGGAATTCTGGGAGTTGAAGTCCACAAGTCATAAAAGGGCCAAGTTTGAAGACTAACTGCTCTAACTGAATGGTTATAAGTCAAGGACTGCCTATACAGGAAGTCCTCAATTTATGACTACAATGGAGCCCAAATTTTACGTGGTTAAGTGAGAAACTTTTTCAGTGTGTTTTGCCCCATTTGACGGCGTTTCTTGACCCAGGGGTTAAGCAAAATCACTGCAGTTGTTAAGTGAGTAACACGGCTGTTAAGTGAATCAGGTTTTTCCCCCCCATTGACTTTGTCTCTCAGAAGGTCGCGAGAGGCGAATCATGTGACCCCAGGACGCTGTGACCATCACAGATACGAATCAGTGGCCAAGTGTTCAAATTTTGATCACATGTCTGTAGGGATGCTGCTACGGTCGTAAGCGTGAAAAATGGTCATAAGTCACTTTTTTCCAGTCCTGTTGGACTGGACACCAGCTGCCTCCGGCATTTGCACCTGGTGGTGTCCTGTCCTTGAACAGGACACATTCTGCGCGTTCTCCAGCTGAACCTAACCAGAGTTCTGCTTATTTTCTCTTTTAGCTGCAAGGGCAGGTCACAGCCACCCCACACATGGTGTTGAATGGGGTGGGAGGCCAATCCCCTGTTAATCCTTCCAACACGCTGGTGACCGGTGGCTTAAGCTCTTTCTGAACGTGGATCTAGAGTTGGAAGGGACCTTGGAGGTCTTCTAGTCCTCATGGTGCTGAATTAAAGGGGCAGCGGAAATTGACGGCTCCGGTATTTTGTCCTCTAGTTCTCCAAATTCGGCAACTTTAAGGATTTGCGGACTTCAACGCCCAGAATGGGGAATTTAAAATTTAAAATTTAAAAAGAGAAAGAGAGTTGTTTGCTTGCCGGCATTGGGCAGAAACTTAAAATTCACAACTCCCGCAGGCTCTTTTCCTGGGAAATAAAGTAAGGTTCTAGTCCTCGTGGTGCTGAACTAAAGGGACGGGGGAAATTGGGTGCTCTGGTTTTGTCCTGAAGCCCAGGGGTCTCCAAACTTAAGTATAAGAGGGAATGGGGAATTCTGGGGGTTGAAATCCACAAGTCATAAAAGGGCCAAGTTTGAAGAACTCTGGTATAGTTACTCATCAAACCATAGTGGATCAAATCCCTATAGTTTTATAAACTATTGCTTTGTTGTCATTCTATATGTTATAATCTTTCCTTTAGTTTTAGTATTTATATAATTTAATAACAGGCTGCATCCCGGTCCTCACTTATGGATGTTAGATAAATTGTTTTACAGAAGTATTTTAACTTAATATTTAATAACAACAACAACAACAACAACAACAACAACAACAACAACAACAATAATAATAATAATAATAATAATAATAATAATAATAATAATAATAATAATAATTGGAAGGGACCTGAGAGGTCATCTTGTCCAACCCCCTGTTCAGGCAGGAAACCCTCCCTATACCATCTCAGACAAATGGCTGTCCAGTCTCTTCTTAAAAATTTCCAGTGTTGGAGCATTCACCACTTCTGGAGGCAAGGAGTTCCACTGGTTAATTGTTCTCACTTTCAGGAAATTTCTCCTTAATTCCAGGTTGCTTCTCCCCTTGATTAATTTCTGTCTGTTGCTTCTCCGACCTTCATGTGCTTTGGAGAATAGCTTGACCCCCTCTTCTTTGTGGCAACGTTATCTTCAGTTTTATTTTGTATATCATCTGTACCAGTTTACGATTTCAATAAATTAAATTAGTTGATTGATTCATTAAATTGTGGCTGTTTTTGTAACCTGCAGGGATGCGCAAGGATGACATTTGACAGGTACAAAGAGTCAGGACCCCAAGTTAAGTTCAGGTTTAGCTGATTTTTTGCTCATCAGGCCTATCCAGGTTTTCCTTGACTTACACCAGTCCCCTTAATAACCATTCAAAGTTACAACAGCACTGAAAAAGTGACTTATGACCACTTTCCATACTTATGATTCTTGCAGCATCCCCATGGTCACATGATCAAAATTCGGATGCTTGGCCACCCACTCGTTAATTTCTCCTTAGTTCTAGGTTGCTTCTCTCCTTGATTAGTTTCCCTCCGTTACCTAAATAATAATAATAAGAGAGCCTTGGTGGAGCAGTGGGCTAATGCCTCCTTAAGTAACACCAGCTGCCTGCAATGAGTGCAGGTTCGCATCCCACCAGGCTCAAGGTTGACTCAGCCTTCTGTCCTTCCCAGGTAGGTAAAATGAGGACCCAGATTGTTGGGGGCAATTAAGCTGACTTTGTAATAATGCCGCTTGGGGTGTGTGTGAAAGCCCTAATAAGCAGGCATATACATAGAATGAAGGCTACTGCTAAGCTTGTAAGCCGCCCTGAGTCTTCAGAGAAGGGCGGGATATAAATGGAATTAAAAATAAATATAATAATAATAATAATAATAATAATAATAATAATAATAATAATAATAATAATAATAATTGTGGTTAATGTGCATATCACCAAGATCATAGCATCCGGCCCTCTCAATTCCTGGCAAATAGATGGGGAAGAAATGGAGGTAGTGACAGATTTTATTTTCCTGGGCTCCAAGATCACCGTAGATGGGGACTGCAGCCAAGAAATTAAAAGACGCTTGCTCCTGGGGAGGAAAGCCATGGCAAATCTAGACAGCACACTAAAAAGCAGAGACATCACCCTGTCAACAGAAGTGCGTGTAGTCAAGGCTATGGTCTCCCCAGTTGCAATGTATGGCAGTGAAAGTTGGACCATAAGAAAGGCTGAGCGCCAAAGAATGGAGGCCTTTGAACTGAGAAGACTCCTGACCGCTATGCAGCCCAAAACGTACGCTGTTAAGTGAGCCATTGCTTCAGTGAGTTTTGCCCCATGTTATGACTTTTCTTGGCACGTTTCTTAAGCGAGTCACGGGAGCTGTTAAATGAGTAACAGTTGTTAAGTGAATCTGGCTTCCACCATTGACTTTGCCTGTCGGAAGATCGCAAAAAGGGGTCACGTGACTCCAGGACATTGCAACCGTTGTAAATGGGAGTCAGTTGTCAAGCATCCCAAGGTAAATCACGTGACCATAGGGATGCTATAATGGCCATTGTGTGAATAATGGTGTAAGTCGCTTTTTTCAGCGCTGTTGTAAGTTTGAACGGTCACTAAACAAAATGTTGTAAGTTGAGGACCACCAGTGACGTGGTTGTTAAGCGAATCTGGCTTCCCCCATTGACTTTGCCTCTCAGAAGTTTGCAAAAAGGGGATCACATGATCCCCCCGGGGACACTGAAAACCGTCATAGACATGAACCGGTCACCCAGTGTCCAAATTTTGATCACGGGGGATGCTGCTGTAGTCGTCATAAGCCTGAAAAACGGTCATACCTCACTTTTTCAAGTGCTGTTGTAACTTCAAATGGTCACTAAACGAATGGTTATAAGTCGAGGAATACCTGGACGCATTTATGCCAGCATATTCCACAGGCAGCAAGTTTCATATTGTTGCCAATTTTCCTTCAGAAATCATGGGCGCTCCATCACTGGAGGATTTTAAGAAGAGACTGGACACTCACTTGTCTGAGATGGTATAGGGTCTTTTGCTTGAGCAGGGGGCTGGACTAGAAGACCTCCAAGGTCCCTTCAAGCTCTATTCTATTCTATTCTATTCTATTCTATTCTATTCTATTCTATTCTATTCTATTCTATTCTATTCTATTCTATTTATTCCATTCCATTCCATTCCATTCCATTCCATTCCATTCCATTCCATTCCGTATTCTAAATTCTATTCTATTCTATTCTATTCTATTCTATTCTATTCTATTCTATTCTATTCTATTCTATTCTATTCTATTCTATTCTATTCTATTAATTCTATTCTATTCTAAATTTTTCTTCCATTCCTTATTCTATTCCATTCCCTATTCTATTCTATTCTATTCTATTCTATTCTCCAAGTGATTTGAGAATTTGTGGGGGCGGGTTTCATTAGCAGCTTTTGTGGTTTCAAAAAATGTGCAAAATGTTGGTTTGGTTTTGAAAAAGTTGGCTTACACTCCCCCATTTCATTAAATAAGCATCAACACTGAAATGATTTTTTATTAATGCCATTGTTTTGAATGGCCACTAAATGAAAGGTTGTTTAGGTCGAGGACTACCTATACTGGATCCAAATTGACTGAGAAATTTTTAAAAGAACGCTGCCTCTGTTGATCATCTGTCCCTTCTACGTGGATCTTCTCCGGTCTTCTCCTGTCGGGTGAGATAGCACCGACCTCCCAGAATTCCTACAGAATTCCCAGGGAATTCTGGGAATTGCAGCTCTGGCACATCTTAAGGGCTCCAAGTTGGGGAAAATAGATGACCCCCCATCAGCGTTTCTCAACCCTAACTACTTTGAGGCCTATGAACCTCAACTCCTTAGACGTATGGACTTCAACTGCCAGAATTCCCCAGCCAACACTTTCCTTCCTTCCTTCCTTCCTTCCTTCCTTCCTTCCTTCCTTCCTTCCTTCCTTCCTTCCTTCCTTCCTTCCTTTTCTCCATTTCTTCCATTTCTCCATTTTCTTCATCCTTCCTCCAGCAAAATTCTCAAGGCTGTTCCAAAGGGAAGATGTCTCTTCTTCTTCATTTCCTGGAACCAAACTCCAGAAGACGGTAGAGGACAGGAAGGCCTGGAGGAATGTTGTCCATGGGGTTGCAATGGGTCGGACACGACTTCGCAGCTAACAATAACAAAAATCACTTTGGCTCTTCCTTCCTTCCTTCCTTCCTTCCTTCCTTCCTTCCTTCCTTCCTTCCTTCCTTCCTTCCTTCTTTCCTTCCTTCCTAAATTCCTTCCTTCCTTCCTCCATCCCTCCCTCCCTCCCTCCATTTTCCTCTTTCTCCTTCCTCCCCTTCCTCCCTCCCTCTATTTGTCCTCTTCCTTCTTCTCTTTCTCCATTTCCTTCCTTTCTCCTTCTCCTTCTTTCCTTCCTCTGTCCCCAGAGGCTCCAAAACTAGCCAAGAGCTGGGGAGGAAAGATCTCTCTCTCTCTCTCCATGTGAGACCTTGGTGGTGGCTGGGCCACTTAATCCCTCTAACCTGGAGGAGCGGCTCCTATTTCAGATTCACAACAGATGTGTAAATTTTAACCCTCCTCTCTAATCCTCGCCAAGCCCCAAATCCCAGCCTGGGCTGGAAAACATCAAATCACCTTCAGGCGGAGTGGAGGCCACCATCTGCCCGCCCGGCTCTGCCTGGTAAACACTGCTAATGGCCCACATTAGTGTCTCTATAGTAACCACAGAAGGAGGCCGCGGATGGGCATGGAGGACTTGCTGAGGGTGCCCAGAGGTGCCTGGGCTCTCCGCTGCCCTAGGATGCGCATGAAGCGGGCATGTGGTGGGCAGCCATAGCTGGGCTTCTGTTGGCATCCCTGCCCGTCTCTCAAAATCTGGTTCTGCCAATAGAAGAGAATATTCGTAGCTCAGGGTTGAACTGTGCGGTCCTTGGTGCTCTCTGAACTAGGTGGTGTTCTTGCGCACATTTCATGACCAGGCTAGGCAATATTATCAGTGCTAGAAGGGAGTGGGGTTTGTGGAGAGGAGGAGGAGGAGGAGGAGGAGGAGTCCTTACTATTCTCTGAGCTTGGTGGTTTTCTTGCACACATTTTATGATCCGACTAGGTAATATTATCAGTGCTAGAAGGGATTGGGGTTTGTGGACAGGAGGAGGAGGAGGAGGAGGAGGAGGAGGAGGAGGAGGAGGAGGAGGAGGAGGAGGAGGAGGAGGAGTCCTTAATATTCTCTGAGCTTGGTAGTTTTCTTGCAGATATTTCATAACCAGAGTAGGTAATATTATCAGTGCTGGAAGGGAGTAGGATTTGTGGACAGGAGGAGGAGAAGGAGAAGGAGAGGAAGAGGAAGAGGAAGAGGAAGAGGAGGAGGAGGAGGAGGAGGAGGAGGAGGAGGAGGAAGACTATGACCGTGGAGTCCTTGATGCTCCCTGAGCTTGGTGGTTTTCTTGCAGACGTTTCATGACCATACTAGGTAACATCATCAGTGTTAGAAGGGAGTGGGGTTTGCTCTCTGTTTGTATACCTCTATGTAAACAGCATCCCAACGTCCTGGGATTGTCATTTACAACTTTCTTAGGGAGCCTCCGGCAAACAAAATCAAGGCCTGATTGCCGAGTGTCTGAAGTGCCGACCACTGGACTGTGGTCAGGGCAACCGTCGTAACTTTGAATCTGGGTTGTAAGTACCCCCGGATATGTCCAGCGAGGGTTTCCTGGATCCATGAAGGAACCTCTCGGTACAAGGAAGGACTGATGGGAGTTTAGAAATATTTGAGGACTGTTCTTGTGGCTGTGAGTTCCAGAGGTTAACTCGATGCTCCGTGGGGCACTGCTTTTCCTCTGTGGGTCGAAATCTGCCCTTAAGCTACGGGGGACGTTCCTGGGTTCAAAAGGAAGGCCGGATGGGAAAGCAAAATATAAACACTTTCCAACATTTTCTAATTAATTTCTCTCTTACCTCGAGGGCCAGCAAGGGACCGTCAGTCCAGACAAAACCTAGAAACAAGAAGTCCTCGACTTGCAACAGATCATTTAGTGACTGTTCAAAAAAAAAGTGACTTACATCAATTTTTTTTTGCACTTACGACCGTTAGTCACGTGATCGAAATGCAGAGGCTCGGCAAACTGCTTCGCATTTATGACGGTTGCAGCGTCCCCGGGTGTGTGTGTGTGTGTGTCACGTGATCCCCCCCCCTCTCGCGTCCTTCTGACCAGCAAAGTCAAAATGGGGGAAGCCGGATCTACTTAACAACCATGTCATTAACTTAACCGCCGCAGGGATTCGCTTAACAACGCTGGCGAGAGAAGTCGTAAGAGGGGGCAAAACTCAGTTAATGACCGCCTTGCTTAGTGACAGAAATTTGGGGTTCCTCTGGGGCCGTAAGCCGAGGACGACCTATAGTTATATTTATGCCAGCCTGGAAGAAGCCGATCTCTCTCTCTCTATTTTTTTTCCTCCCTCTCCTCTAATCCACCTGTTTTTCTTTTGTTTTGCCTTGCGTTTTCCATTGCTAAGCCCGATGCTCAGTGCTCTCTCATTTGGAGTTGAAGACGCTGCTGAGACAGACGGTAATCATCAAGGTGGAGGATTAAAAGCCACTCAGAGACATAATAAAGACGCGGACTGATCGGAGGCAGAGCACCCAGCCTCCGTCTCCGACGTTTCTAGGCTATGGTGGTTTTTAGAAACGGCCCCCAAATTATCTGTTTTGTGAGCCTTTCCATCTTCCAGGCTAAAAGGCCAGCTGGTGGGACCAAGGCAGGACTGCCGCCGAAACCGTCTTTATCCCATTCCTTTCTCTGGTCTGACTCTCTGCAGCCCTTCTAGTTATTTATTGTTTTCTTTCTTTCTTTCTTTCTTTCTTTCTTTCTTTCTTTCTTTCTCTCTCTCTCTCTCTCTCTCTCTCTCTCTCTCTCTCTCTCTCTCTCTCTTCCTCCCTCCCTTCATAGACTAGATTAGACTAGACTAGAATATGGAATGGAATGGAATGGAATGGAATGGAATGGAATGGAATAGAATAGAATAGAATAGAATAGAATAGAATAGAATAGAATAGAATAGAAATTGGAATGAAATAATAGAATAGAATGGAATAACAGAGTTGGAGGGGACCTTGGAGGTCTTCTAGTCCAACCCCCTGCTCAGGCGGGAAACCCTATACCATTTCAGACAAATGTCTGTCCCAATCTCTTCTTAAAAACTTCCAGCGTTGGAGCATTCACCGCTTCTGGAGGCAGGTTGTTCCACTGGTTAATTGTTCTCATTGTCAGGGAATTTCTCCTTAGTTCCAGGTTGCTTCTCTCCTTGACTAGTTTCCATCCCTTGCTTCTTGCCCTGCCTTCAGACGCTTTGGAGGATAGCTTGACTCCTTCTTCTTTGGGGCAGCCCCTGAGATATTGGAACATGGCTATTCTGTCACCCCTCGTCCTTCTCTTCATTAAACTAGACATGCCCAGTTCCAGCAACTGCTCCTTATATGTTTTAGCCTCTCTCTCTCTCTCTCTCTCTCTCTCTCTCTCTCTCTCTCTTTTTTCTTTCTTTTCTTTCTTTCTTTCTTATTTGATGCTATTTTATTTATGTATTTATTAGATGTCAGTTTATTTATTTGTGTATTTATTAGATGTTGAGACTCTAGAAAGAGTGCAGAAAAGAGCAATCAAGATGACTAGGAGACTGGAAGCTAAAACGTACGAAGAACGGTTGCAGGAATTGAGTGAGTGTAGTTTAATGAAAAGAAGGACCAGGGCTGACATGATAGCAGTCTTCCAATATCTCAGGAGCTGCCCCAAAGAAAAGGGGATCAACTTATTCTAGAAGGCACTGGAGGGCAATGAGCAATGGAGAGAAGCAATCTAGAACTAAGGAGAAATTTCCTGACCGTGAGAATCAGTGGAACAGAAGCTGCCTTCAGACGTTGTGGGTGCTCTGTCACTGCAGGTTTTCAAGAAAAGACTGGACAACAACTTGTTTGAAACAGTATAGGGCAGGGGTCTTGAAACTTGGCCCTTTTATGACTTGTGGACTTCAACTCCCAGAATTCCTCAGTTGGCCATTTTGATGAAACTGAGGGCTTGGATCCAGACCAGGGGTCTTGAAACTTGGCCCTTTTATGACTTGTGGACTTCAACTCCCAGAATTCCTCAGTCGGCCATTTTGATGAAACTGAGGGCTTGGATCCAGACCAGGGGTCTTGAAACTTGGCCCTTTTATGACTTGTGGACTTCAACTCCCAGAATTCATCAGTCGGCCATTTTGATGAAACTGACGGCTTAGATCCAGACCAGGGGTCTTCAAACTTGGCCCTTTTATGACTGGTGGACTTCAACTCCCAGAATTCCTCAGTCGGCCATTTTGATGAAACTGAGGGCTTGGATCCAGACCAGGGGTCTTGAAACTTGGCCCTTTTATGACTTGTGGACTTCAACTCCCAGAATTCCACATAAGGAATTCTGGGAGTTGAAGTCCACAAGTCCTAAAAGGGACAAGTTTGAAGACACCTGGTGTAGGGTTTCCTGCTCGTGCAGGGGGTTCAACTAGAAGACCTCCAAGGTCCCTTCCAACTCTGTTATTCTGTCATTCTGTTTCTTATATTGATTGAGAAAATTTATATGGCCGCCCTAATTCAGACTCCATGTGGCTTTCAGCAATTAAATCCTAAATACAAACCCCAAGACATCCACACTCATTTTTTTCACTGCCGGGATAACTTCAAACAGTCACTAAGTGAATGGTTGTAAGTTTAGCACTGGCTATTTTGGGGAAGAGAGTTAGCCAAGGAGCTACAGATCTCCCATCTAGCAGTCCTGGCTTGTTCTTAAACTGAAATTGGACCGGTCAGTTTTCCCCAGATGACGTTTCTTCAACTAGAGACGGGCTCTCCAAATTTGGC
>NC_139512.1:12512058-12554988 GCF_947247035.1 Vipera ursinii
CCAAGCGGCATTATTACAAAGTCAGCTTAATTGCCCCCCACAATCTGGGTCCTCATTTTACCTACCTCGGAAGGATGGAAGGCTGAGTCAACCTTGAGCCTGGTGGGACTCGAACCTGCACTCATTGCAGGCAGCTGGTGTTACTTAAGAATATTCTATTCTATTCTATTCTATTCTATTCTGTATATCCTATCCTATCCTATCCTATCCTATCCTATCCTATCCTATCCTATCCTATCCTATCCTATCCTATCCACCAATGCCTGCTTATTAGGGCTTTCACACACACACACCCAAGCGGCATTATTACAAAGTCAGCTTAATTGCCCCCCAACAATCTGGGTCCTCATTTTACCTACCTCGAAAGGATGGAAGGCTGAGTCAACCTTGAGCCTGGTGGGACTCGAACCTGCACTCATTGCAGGCAGCTGGTGTTACTTAAGGAGGCATTAGCCCACTGCTCCACCAAGGCTCTAAGGGTCTGCCACAAAAAGAAGAGGGGGGGGGGGTCAAGCTGTTCTCCAAAGCACCCAAAGGCAGGACAAGAAGCAACAGATGGAAACCAATTAAGGGAGAGAAGCAACCTGGAATTAAGGAGGAATTTCCTGACAGTGAGAACAATTAACCAGTGGAACTTCTTACCTTCAGAAGCTGTGAATGCTCCAACACTGGAGGTTTTCAAGAAGAGCTTGGACAGACATTTGCCTGAAATGGTATAGAGTCACCTGCCTGAGCTGGGGGTTGGACTAGAAGACCTCCAAGGTCCCTTCCGGCTCTGTTACTCTGATTATCTCCCATGGCTTCATTTATAGGGGCCTTAACAGCTTACTCTTAATGGAAGCGGCTTCCGAGAGCCACCTGCATTGACAGAGAAGGTCTTAAGTGAACCCTGAAAGAGGTGAAAAAGAACCAGACTCTTCAATGCAGACGTAACATGGTTGTTAAGTGGCTTCCCCATTGGCTTGTGAGAAGGTCGCAAAAAGGGATCACACGACCCCGGGTCACTGCGACCGTCCTAAATACGAGCCAGTTGCCAAGGCTCCGCATTTTGATCACGCGACCCTAGGGGGGGGATGCTGTGTAGAGGTCCTAAGTGCGGAAAAACGGTCCGGTGCCATTGTAACTTTTGTGAGCCAAGGACCATCTGTGAATCCCAATTCCCAATAATCAGTGAGGGCCTATGGATTAACCCCCATGCCAAACCTGTCCAAACCTTCTCAGGGAAACTTCAAACTCCTGGCGCGGAAGACCCCCTTTTTGCCAGACAACGGAGAACTCAATAAAGCCAAATTAAAGTCCGCGCAACCGAAGCCGTGTCAGCAGGAGGAACCGCGGCAGAGGCGGACGGTCGGGGAGTTTGGCCGCCGTCCCTGCAACGCCTCTTTGTGCTTTTCGACGAGCCCTGAGCATCTCCGGCGCGAGAGAGTCCTCGGCGCCTAATCGGAGAGAGTCTGCGGAGGGCACGGACGGACAGGAGGCCTCTGCCTTGGGGGAACGGCCGTCCGCAATCATCTCAGTCCCAGGTGGCTGCCTCGCTCGTCCCTGAATGTTGGGGGGAAAAAAGGAGGCATTTTTCACGGCCCGGCTGAATTGATTAGGGAGAACCGGGGACATGAAAAGAGACCGAGAAAGGTTGATCAAGTGGCCAGCGTAGCTTGAAAGGGTTTGGGGAAGTTAGGGGGTGTTTTTTGGGGGGGGGAAGGTGAGGGGTGGGAGAAAAATGCTCACTGGATGCCAAGGTTGATGTTCTCGCGATCATCCACACGGAAAGAAGGAGTTAAAAGGAAAGAGATGGCTGGTCGCCGTTCCTTTCCTTTTGCTTGTCTTTGTTTGCCTTCTGCCTCGGTTATTTTTTGCAAACAGCTCAAGCTAGTGAATGTATCCCACACACCGCCTCCTGTCTTCTCCACAACAGTCCTGTGAGGTGGGTTGGGCTGAGGGAGAGGGACAAGCCCAAAGTCACCCAGCTGGCTTTCACTTCTAAGGTGAGACTAGAACTCACCGTCTCCTGCTGATTGGCCCAAAGTCATCCAGGTGGCTTTCATGGCTAAGGCGGGACTAGAACTCACCGTCTCCTGCTGATTGGCCCAAAGTCATCCAGGTGGCTTTCGTGGCTAAGGCAGGACTAGAACTCACCGTCTCCTGCTGATTGGCCCAAAGTCATCCAGGTGGCTTTCACTTCTAAGGTGAGACTAGAACTCACCGTCTCCTGCTGATTGGCCCAAAGTCATCCAGGTGGCTTTCATGGCTAAGGCGGGACTAAAACTCACCATCTCCTGCTGATTGGGCCAAAGTCATCCAGGTGGCTTTCACTTCTAAGGTGAGACTAGAACTCACCGTCTCCTGCTGATTGGCCCAAAGTCATCCAGGTGGCTTTCATGGCTAAGGCGGGACTAGAACTCATAGTCTCCTGGTGATTGGCCCAAACCTACTTAGCTGGCTTTCATGTCTAAGGTGGGACTAGAAATCATCGTCTCCTGGTGATTGGCCCAAAGTCACCCAGTTGGCTTTCATGCCTAAAGCAGAACTAAAATTCACAGTTTCCTGTTTTCTAGCCTGGTACCTTAAGTACTGTATCAAACTGGCTAACTTCCCCATTGACTTTTGCTTATAGAAGGCCAATGGAGAAGGTCACAGGTGGTGATTATGTGACTGTGGGATGCTGTGGTAGCCACTTAGAGGACCAGTGTAAGTATCACTTGTTCAAAACCAATGCATGTCCAAATGGTCACTAAATGAGCGCACATTAAACAAGGACATCCCATATTGCAGGGGTCTTGAAACGTGGCAACTTTAAGACTTGTGGACTTCAACTCCCAGAATTCCTCAACCAGACAGCTGAGGAATTCAGGGAGCTGAAGTCCACAAGTCTTAAAGTTGCCAAGTTTGAAGACCCCTGCCATGTTGTGTGGCTTAGGGTTGATTCCAGCTGTCAGCCCTCCGAGGTAGGCCGAACTTGGACATCAAACACATGCAAGTGAATACTACTTTTAATTTACAGTACAGTTAGTCCTCCGACTTACGACCGCAGTTGAACCCCAAATTTCTGTTTCTAAGAGAAACAGTTGCGAAGGGAGCTTTGCCCCATTTGACGACTTTTCTTGCTGCCGTTGTTAAGTGAATCACTTAAGCAGTCATTAAGTCAGTCACACGGTCGTTAAATGAATCTGGCTGTTCCCCCCTTGACTTTGCTTGTCATAAGGTTGCAAAAGGGGATCAGAGAACCCTGGGACGCTGCGACTGTCATAAATGTGAGTCAGTAGCCCAGCGTTTGAATTTTGGTCACATGACCACGGGGATGCTGCAACGGTTGGAAGTGTGAAAAATGGCCGTAACTCATTTTTTTCAGTGACGTTGTAACTCTGAACGGTCATTAAATGAACTGTTGTAAGTTGAGGACTCTCTGTAACTGAATCTTGCACGTCTGAATGTGCTTCTCTGCTGTCTTTTTTTCTCCTCAAGAGAAAATATTGTCATTCTCAAGAGAAGAGAAATATTGTTATCCTCAAGAGAAACTCTTATTCTTCCAATCTTTCCTTATTACCTGTCTCCTATAACTTGGTTGCCTGTATCTTACGATTTATACTGTTTTATTTAGTATCCCAGCATGATTTATGTTGATTTCTTTTTTTAGAATCCTATGACTATCACTAAGTGTTGCACCTCATGATTTATGAGGAATGTATTTTTGCAATGACTGTGATCGTGATCTGTGGTTTTATTGCTTGCGCACTGGAGACAAATTCCTTGTGTGTCCAGTCACACTTGGTCAGTAAAGAAATTGACTCAGCCTTCCATCCTTCCCAGGTAGGTAAAATGAGGACCCAGATTGTTGGGGGAAATAAGCTGACTTTGTAAAATGCCACTTGGGGGCCCCCCGAAAGCCCTAATAAGCAGGCATATACATAGAATGAAGGCTATTGCTAAGCACATTGATTTGTGCTTCTTAGATTGTAAGCCGCCCTGAGTCTTTGGAGAAGGGCGGGATATAAATGGGATTAAAAAAAAATCTATTCTATTTATTTCATATTCTATTCTATTCTATTCTATTCTATTCTTCCATTTCCTATCCTATCCTATCCTATCCTATTAATTCCCCATTCCATATTCTATTCTATTCTATTCTATTCCTATTCTATTCTATTCTATTCTATTCTATTCTATTCTATTCTATTCTATTCTATTCTATTTCTATTCTATTCTTCCATTCCCTATCCTATCCTATCCTATCCTGTCCTGTCCTGTTCTGTTCTATTCTGTTCTTCCATTCCCTATTGTATTCTATCCTATTCTATTCTTCAATTCCCTATTCTATTCTATTCTATTCTATTCTATTCTACTCTACTCTACTCTACTCTACTCTACTCTACTCTACTCTACTCTACTCTATTCCATTCCATTCCATTCCATTCCATTCCATTCCATTCCATATTTTCTATTCTATTCTATTCTTCCATTCCCTATTCTATTCTATTCTATTCTATTCTATTCTATTCTATTCTATTCTATTCTATTCTATTCTATTCTATTCTATTCAGACCTACTACTTGATAAGATAGAAAAATGTAGGTTAGATAGCATCACCACCAGATGGATTCGTAGCTGGCTGACAGGCCGTACTCAGCGTGTGGTCCTCAATCGAACTGCATCTACATGGAGGAAAGTGTGTAGTGGGGTGCCCCGGGGCTCTGTTCTGGGCCCAGTGCTCTTCAACATCTTCATCAACGATTTGGATGAGGGGATAGATGGGGAACTCATCAAATTTGCAGACGACACCAAGCTGGCAGGAATAGCCAATACTCCAGAAGACAGGCTTAAGATACAGGAGGATCTGGACAGACTCGAACACTGGGCACTATCTAACAAAATGAAATTCAATGGTGAAAAAAGTAAGGTTCTACATTTAGGCAGGAAAAATCAAATGCACAGGTATAGTATAGGTGGTACCTTGCTCAATAGTAGCAACTGTGAGAGAGATCTCGGAGTCCTAGTAGACAATCACTTAAATATGAGCCAGCAGATCTAGACAGCACACTAAAAAGCAGAGACATCACCCTGTCAACAAAAGTGCGCATAGTCAAGGCTATGGTCTTCCCAGTTGCAATGTATGGCAGTGAAAGTTGGACCATAAGAAAGGCTGAGCGCCAAAGAATTGAGGCCTTTGAACTGTGGTGCTGGAGAAGACTCCTGCGAGTCCCTTGGACTGCAAGGCCATCAAACCCATCAGTCGTAGAGGAAATCAACCCTGACTGCTCTTTAAAAGGCCAGATCCTGAAGCTGAACCTCAAATACTTTGGCCACCTAATGAGAAGGAAGGACTCACTGGAGAAGAGCCTCATGCTGGGAAAGGTTGAAGGCAAGAGAAGAAGGGGACAACAGAGAATGAGGTGGCTGGATGGAGTCACTGAAGCAGTAGGCATGAGCTTAAATGGACTCCAGAAGATGGTAGAGGAACGTCGTCCATAGGGTCGCGATGGGTCGGACACAACTTCGCAGCTAACAACAAAGTGTGCTGCAGCTGCCAAAAAAGCCAACATAGTGCTAGGCTGCATTAACAGAGGGATAGAATCAAGATCGCGTGAAGTACTAATACCACTTTACAATGCCTTGGTAAGGCCACACCTGGAATACTGCATCCAGTTTTGGTCACCACGATGTAAAAAAGATGTCGAGACTCTAGAAAGAGTACAAAGGAGCAACAAAGATGATAGGGGGACTGGAGGCTAAAACATATAGGGAACAGTTGCTGGAATTGGGTATGTGTAGTTTAATGAAGAGAAGGGTGAGGGGTGACATGATAGCAGGGTTCCAATATCTCAGGGGCTGCCCCAAAGAAGAGGGAGTCAAGCTATTCTCCAAAGCACCTGAAAGCAGGACAAGAAGCCATGGATGGAAACTAGTCAAGGAGAGAAGCAACCTAGAACTAAGGAGAAATTTCTTGACAGTGAGAACAATCAGCCAGTGGAACAACCTGCCTCCAGAAGCTGTGAATGCCCCAACACTGGAAGTTTTTAAGAAGAGACTGGCCAGCCACTTGTCTGAAATGGGATAGGGTTTCCTGCCTGAGCAGGGGGTTGGACTAGATGACCTCCAAGGTCCCTTCCAACGTCTTCATCTTCTTCTTCTTCTTCTTATTAATATTATTACTAATATTAATATTATTAGTAGTACTATTACTATTATTATTCTATATTCTATTCTATTCTATTCTATTCTATTCTATTCTATTCTATTCTATTCTATTCTATTCTATTCTATTCCATTCTATATATTTCTATTTTCTATTTTCTATTTTCTATTTTCTATTTTCTATTTTCTATTTTCTATTCTATTCTATTCTATTCTATTCTATTCTATTCTATTCTATTCTATTCTATTCTATTCTATTCTATTCCATTCTATTCTTAAAAAAATGGAAGGTGTCATCCAAGAAACTTTCTCACGCTACAGTTTTGCCTGGGACTAAGTTCTCCCTTATCTGACTGGCGTCTTGGTTATTCCTTCCACTCATTACTACAGTTGGGCAAGCTGGAGTCAACAGATTACTACAGCAAGGACCTCTTTTAGTGCATTAGGTCTCCAGCAACAGCCAAGAGCTGGCTTTGGGTTCAGAAAATAATTTTCTGCTCCACCTACGAGAATTTTCTTGAATTGAGCAACTCGTTATTTAGAATGGTAGCATTTTGAAGGAAGAAAAAAAATGCAGCATACTAAGTGCATCCGATGAACTGTGGAGATTCTCCATCATCCAAGTCATGGTTGTCCCAAAGGTGCTTTTACAGGAGGCCACTGGACTTTCTTGTTTTTCCTTTGAAGACGTTTCGCTTCTCATCCAAGAAGCTTCTTCAGCTCTGACTGGATGGTGGGGAATGGAAGGATTTATACTCCTTGCAGACAGCTGGTCGTTTGCATCCTTTTAGAGAGTCGTCGAGGCCACTTGGAGGTTTATCTGTGTCCTCGGGGTCTCCTGAGTGATGCAAATGGGTGTGGAGCCTTCTTGGAACTGCTGAAAGGACTGTGCTGTAGACAGGAAACGGACGATATCGTATCACAGATAAACTTCCAAGTGGCTTCAACGGCTTTCTAAAAGGATGCAAATGACCAGCTGTCTGCAAGGAGTATAAATCCTTCCATTCCAGGCTGAGGAATTCTGGGAGTTGAAGTCTACAAGTCATACAAGGGCCAAGTTTGAAGACCCCTGCCTTAAGGCATTCTTTCTCAACCTGGCTGGGGATTTCTGGGAACTGGAGTCCACCCATCTTAAAGCATGCTGGCTGGGGAATTCTGGGAACTGGAGTCCACCCATCTTAAAGCATAATGGATGGGGAATTCTGGGAGTGGAAGTCCACCCATCTTAAAGCATACTGGATGGGGGATTCTGGGAAATGGAGTCCACCCATCTTAAAGCATCCCAGCTGGGAATTCTGGGAGTGGAAGTCCACACAGCTTAAAATTAGCTAGGTTGATTCTACACTATTGACCTGAGCAATTTAAGATTTGCTTAAATCTGCGTTGCTCTGCCGTTTGTTCTTGATTGTTAGGAATGCATTATACTTTAGCTTTTAAAATCATTTCTAACTTGTGGTTTTTAGAAAGAGGGTACCAAAGTTGGTGTTATTATTAACACCAATTGGTTTTCAATGGTTTCCTATCAGCGAGGTGTAGGATTTCAAAGCAATCCTTGAAAATGGGTTGTTGGATTTCATTTTTGAAAGAGAAATTTTGGTTGGAAAGGGTATAAGCACTGGTTAATAAACGGCGTTTCTGAAGGGGGTTTTTTTTTGGATACCTGGGTGGGTTCTGACCTCTGCTGGCAAATTTCCCAAGATGAACCAAATACAGAATTCAGGACTTGTTTTGAAGGGAAAATCTAAGGCAAATGTTACGAGGAGTCCTCAATTTACATCCCGATTTGGGACCAGAATTTCTGTTGCTAAGTTACGTCCAATTTCACAACCTCTTTTTGTCATGTCAGGTCAGGTCGCAAATGGCGATCACATGACCCTGGGACGCTGCAACCATTGTAATAGAGGCTGGTTGCCAAGCGCCCAAATTTTCATCCCGTGACTGTGGAAATGCTGCAATGGTCATAAGTGAGAGGATCATTTTGGGAGTCAAAGGCCATCCTGGCTGGGGAATTCTGGGAGGTGAAATCCACCCTGGCTGGGGAATTCTGGGAGGTGAAATCCACCCTGGCTGGGGAATTCTGGGAGGTGAAATCCACCCTGGCTGGGGAATTCTGGGAGGTGAAATCCACCCTGGCTGGGGAATTCTGGGAGGTGAAATCCACCCTGGCTGGGGAATTCTGGGAGGTGAAATCCACCCTGGCTGGGGAATTCTGGGAGGTGAAGTCCACCCTGGCTGGGGAATTCTGGGAGGTGAAATCCACCCTGGCTGGGGAATTCTGGGAGGTGAAGTCCACCCTGGCTGGGGAATTCTGGGAGATGAAATCCACCCTGGCTGGGGAATTCTGGGGGATGAAGTTCACCCTGGCTGGGGAATTCTGGGAGATGAAGTTCACCCTGGCTGGGGAATTCTGGGAGGTGAAATCCACCCTGGCTGGGGAATTCTGGGAGGTGAAATCCACCCTGGCTGGGGAATTCTGGGAGGTGAAATCCACCCTGGCTGGGGAATTCTGGGAGGTGAAGTCCACCCTGGCTGGGGAATTCTGGGAGGTGAAATCCACCCTGGCTGGGGAATTCTGGGAGGTGAAGTCCACCCTGGCTGGGGAATTCTGGGAGATGAAATCCACCCTGGCTGGGGAATTCTGGGGGATGAAGTTCACCCTGGCTGGGGAATTCTGGGAGGTGAAATCCACCCTGGCTGGGGAATTCTGGGAGGTGAAATCCACCCTGGCTGGGGAATTCTGGGAGGTGAAATCCACCCTGGCTGGGGAATTCTGGGAGGTAAAAATCCACCCTGGCTGGGGAATTATGGGAGGTGAAATCCACCCTGGCTGGGGAATTCTGGGAGGTGAAATCCACCCTGGCTGGGGAATTCTGGGAGGTGAAATCCACCCTGGCTGGGGAATTCTGGGAGGTGAAATCCACCCTGGCTGTGGAATTCTGGGGGATGAAGTTCACCCTGGCTGGGGAATTCTGGGAGGTGAAATCCACCCTGGCTGGGGAATTCTGGGAGGTGAAATCCACCCTGGCTGGGGAATTCTGGGAGGTGAAATCCACCTTGGCTGGGGAATTCTGGGAGGTGAAGTCTACCCTGGCTGGGGAATTCTGGGAGGTGAAATCCACCCTGGCTGGGGAATTCTGGGAGGTGAAGTCCACCCTGGCTGGGGAATTCTGGGAGGTGAAATCCACCCTGGCTGGGGAATTCTGGGAGGTGAAGTCCACCTTGGCTGGGGAATTCTGGGAGGTGAAGTCCACCCTGGCTGGGGAATTATGGGAGGTGAACAACCCTGGCTGGGGAATTATGGGAGGTGAAATCCACCCTGGCTGGGGAATTCTGGGAGATGAAGTTCACCCTGGCTGGGGAATTCTGGGAGGTGAAATCCACCCTGGCTGGGGAATACTGGGAGGTGAAATCCACCCTGGCTGGGGAATTCTGGGAGGTGAAATCCACCCTGGCTGTGGAATTATGGGAGGTGAAGTCCACCCTGGCTGGGGAATTATGGGAGGTGAAGTCCACCCTGGCTGGGGAGTTATGGGAGGTGAAATCCACCCTGGCTGGGGAATTATGGGAGGTGAAATCCACCCTGGCTGGGGAATTCTGGGAGGTGAAGTCCACCCTGGCTGGGGAATTCTGGGAGGTGAAGTCCACCCTGGCTGGGGAATTCTGGGAGGTGAAATCCACCCTGGCTGGGGAATTCTGGGAGGTGAAATCCACCCTGGCTGGGGAATTCTGGGAGTCGAAGTCCACCTTGGCTGGGGAATTCTGTGGTACCTTGAAAAGGGTGATACTTTGAGGCTACCCTTCCTTTTACTTCATTCAGTGGGATCCACAGCCCAGAAACGCAAGAAAACAACCCTGCAGGAATCCTATTGAGGGGTCAGGGCTGAAATTAACCTAAAAATCAAGAGATTATAAGGGGGACTTTTACGCTTTGAGAGACGCGCAGTGAGAAAAGAAAGGAGAGCCCAGGAACATTTCAGAAATCCAAGAGAAGTCCGTTTCGCAGAACAGGAATATCCAAAATAGTTAATATGAAGTAAAAGTAAAAAAAATACTCCTAGAGGAAGGTTTCCGTAGTGTAGCGGTTATCACGTTCGCCTCACACGCGAAAGGTCCCCGGTTCAATCCCGGGCGGAAACATTTTTTTAAAAATTGTTCTGAATTGCCAATTGAGTGCACGTACAATTGCATTCGCACACACGTACACACACGTGCGGGGGGGGTGTTTAAGAGTTTTGCAGGTTACTTTTCCTCCCCCTTTTTTTTTTAAAAAAAATCAGTGGTTCACTTTAATCGAGTCAGCCTCGCTCCTGCATGGTGCAAAGCAATTTTAGCAACAAAAATTAAACTTCCAGGGTTTGCAGGGAATGGGGAGAGAACAGAATGGGGAAGGGGAATAGAAATTAATTAATTAATTAATTAATTAATTAATTAATTAATTGATTGATTGATTATTGGAACTTATATGCCGCCCTATCTCCCGAAGGACTCAGGGCGGCTAACAAGAGTAACATATAATAAAGACAGAAGTTATGATAAAAATTAAAATTAAAGGCCTCTGTACAATAAATTAAAATTAACATTAAAATGAAATGAAAATGCAGAAGATGCAGCGCCTGTACAAAGGGAAAAATCGACAGCGCGCTCGAATCAGGCGCTTGATTTATTTATTTATTTTATTAGATTTATTTATTTGTTTATGCCCAATCAGGGGGTATAATTTTTAGTAAATAAGAGCAAAGTTGTATAGTAGGAATCAATAATAAAAGCGAACCTGCGTTGGCCGGGAATCGAACCCGGGTCAACTGCTTGGAAGGCAGCTATGCTAACCACTATACCACCAACGCCACGACGGAATTTTCTTTTGGTTTTAGTCCTATTCCCACCTTCCCTCAATATGGGCCATACCATTTGTGAATCAGAATACGAATGTTATTTTTCTCGCATTAAACTACCGTTCATCCGAAAGATTTAAAAGAATGCCCTGCAGGAAACAAGAGAGAAACGGCGATTTGTCTGGATCGGTCTATTTTCCTTTCCTGAGAGACAAAATCTCCCCCGCCTTTTTAGTAAATGGTTTCTTCCACCTCAGGTACCTGGCCCCTCCCCATTGGTTACCTCGGCAACGTCGGCCCGCTGTCATGGCAACGTGGCCCAACGCCGCCACTCCCCTCTTTCGTTCCGTCCAAACCAAATTTAGACCTTGAGTTTCCTTTTACCTACAACTCTAATGTCGTTTATAGGTTTTCCGTGTTCACTCGTCAGGAGTTAGTTACGGTACGGCAGATACGGAGCGTGAAGTCAAAAAGTGACACTGTCCTGTCATTCTGAAACGGGTTTTTATTTCCTCCCAGTATTTTCTCTCAGAAACGGTATCCCCCCCTCGATTTTACCGAATGGTTCCTTCCAAGATCCCCCCTTCATATTTTGAATGAAATGGTCCCGCCCCTCAAGCTCCGAAAGGGGATTCCGCGCCTTTTTCCTAGGTCTCGCGAGATCATGCCTCATCGGATTTTTTTTATTTATTTTTTTTAAAAAATGCTCCTCCCCTCTCGCGAGAACTGGAAGAATCCCCTCCTCCTCGCTTCCCCTCCCCCCTTTCCGGCCCTTCTCGCGAGATGACGCTTCCCCTCCCCCCTTTCCGGCCCTTCTCGCGAGATGAGGCGGCCGTCCCGAGGAGGCCGACGCCACTTCCGTTTCCGGGCGAAAGGTCGCGGTGGGAGGCTGGAAGAGGCCGGCGGGTTTCCCTTTTCCCCCCCCTCCTCCCCCGTTTCCGGGACCTCCTGAGTCCGCAGGACGGGAAATGGAGCGGGAGTGACGCCGCCGCGGGACCTCCCGACCCCTCCCTCCCCCCCTTTTCCCCACAGCGGAAAAGCCTCGGCTTGGGGGGAGGCCGGCGAGCCACGTCGTAAGTGCGGGGCCGGCGGGAGCGGGGGTGGGTGGGAGGGAAAGGCCCCGCCCTTGAGGAGCGCCGGCCCCGCCTTGAGACAAATAAGAGAGAATGAGAGAGAGAGAGAGAGAGAGCGCGCGCAACGCCGGACCACGCCCCTTTTCGGCGCCCCGCCCTTGCGGAGGGCGGCCAACGGCCGCGGCCCAGCTCGCGCCGGGGGTGGGCGGGGCTTCTGGCCACGCCCTTGGGCGGGAGGGGAGAGGCCACGCCATCTTGCGGCCGCCCTCCGGGGGAGCGTGGCCACGCCCCTCGGACCCTGGACTCACGTGATGCGCGCGCCGGGGCTGGAGAGCAGGCGAGCCCAGGCAGCGTCTTTTTTTTGGGGGGGGGGCGGGTCGGGGGTCCGGGCGGGGATGGGGAGCCGGCCTGGCCTGGGATTGTTGCCCTCACCTGCCCTGGGCTGGAGCTGCAGCGTGAGAAAAGGGGTAGCGAGGGGATTCATTCATGGATTCTCCTTTGGCTCAACAGCTGGCTTGCTTCCCTCTGGCTGGGCAAAGCCTTCAGATGGGGAGGGGGGACTACAACTCCCAGAATTCCCCAGGCAGCTTTGCTGCCTGGGGAATTCTGGGAGTTGCAGTCCCCCTCCCCATCTGAAGGCTTTGCCCAGCCAGGGGGAAGAAACACAACTCTGGAGGCAACCTTTGGCTCTGGGTGGAACATGGATGCTGGTAGGGAGGTGACCTTAGGAGAGAGGGGGAGGCAATGCACCCTGGAATGGAATAAGCCGTGGGTCTTCAAACCCGGCCCTTTTATGACTCATGGACTTCAACTCCCAGAATTCCTCAGTCAGGCAGACTGGCTGAGGAATTCTGGGAGTTGAAGTCCATGAGTCATAAAAGGGCCGAGTTTGAAGACCCTTGCTTGTGGACTTCAACTCCCAAAATTCCTCAGGCAGGCAGACTGGCTGAGGAATTCTGGGAGTTGAAGTCCATGAGTCATAAAAGGGCCGAGTTTGAAGACCCCCTGGAATAAGCCTTCCTGGGCTGCCTCTTTCTCAAGCCGGGCGCTGGGTTCCCATTGGCAGCCCTCCTCGGGCACTGCAGCTACCTTCCTTCCCTGCGGCTTTGCTTGCGCCTCCCCCTCCCCTATTTTGGTGGGCTGGAGTTGCACTACTAGATGCACGTGAAATGGGACGGGCTGGTGGTGCCAGCAGATGATTTTATTCTTTATTTATTCTTTATTTATTTGATTTATATACCGCCCTTCTCCCGAAGGACTCGGGATTTTAGATTTTAGATTGAGATTTTATTAGATTTATATACTGTAAACCGCCCTTTCCCGAAGGACTCAGGGCGGTTTACAGGGCATTTTGGGGGGTGTGGGTATAACCGAAACCCGGCCGAGATCTGAGTGTGTTGCGTTTTATTTTCTTTCTTGCGTGGCGAGCGTTGTTTGGATGAATCCGTAGAAGGGAAGGGCGGGCTCCCGGCTGCTCTCTTGAGCTCGGCGGTTTTCTTGCAGACGTTTTGTGACCCATCTAGGTAGCATCATCAGTGCCAGAAGGGAATGTGAGGTTTACAGAGAGGAAGAGAAGGACTCTGTGTGTGTGTGTGTGTCCTTGGTGTTTTCTTGGGCGTTTGCTTGCAGACCTGTCACAACCCACCTGGGTAATATCATCACCCAAGAAGGTCGCAGTTGTATGGGTCAGGCTGCTGTCATGTGAAGCAGTAAATAATAATTTATTTTTAGGTTTGTAGCTGGTTATGTGAGCCCAGCAGTTATACTGGATTAAGCTGGGTTGGACATGGTGTGTGAATCCAAGGCAGAGGGCAAGTGTTGTAAATTAAGGTGAGAGTCAGGTCTGCAGCGTTGCCAGACCCTTAATTACAGTAGGCCTGTCTGGCTAAATTTGAATTAAAACATGTTATCCAGCCAGGGATAGAAAAGGTCAGGCCAACAGAAGAGATTATTACTTAGGGTTGAACTGTGAGGTCCTTGGTGCTCTCTGAGGTTTGCAGGGTTTGGGTGGGTTTGTTTTTTTGCAGACATTTACACCAAAAACTCCAGCCCTATTATAGTAACATTCATTTATTAAAGCAAAGCTTGGCCTGATCTGTGGGGGGTCGTTGATGCTCTCTTGTTTTTGTCTGCAAAAAAACAACAACCCCAAAGTCAGAGAGCATCAACAACCCCCCACAGATCAAGCCAGGCTTTATTTTGATAGATGAACGTTTTAATGTGATAGGGCTGGGGTCCCTGAGGCACGTCAATTATAAAAGTTTTAAGCCTTATTTACCCTGTTGCAGCCTCAACATGAAATTTGGAATGTGATTCACTTTGTGTGTGTGGTTTTTTGTTTTTTTTTTTAAAAAAATTAGCAGTTGGATAATTATACAGGAATGGACACTTTTGTTCTGTCTTAAGAAAATGGAAAAAAAAGATAGATCCTCTAATACGCATTTCCCCTTGAAGACTGTTCTTCCAGATTACTGGCAGATTCCACAGTTATCGTGGAAAAATTCCCCACTCCAGTCCTTGGCACTGCCCTCTAATGCTTGGGGAAAATACTTTGCTGAAATGTTGAAAAGGCATCCCATAGTACAGTATTCTAACCTGTGATACAAAATACTTTGTGGGCCAAGGGCTGTCCTTCAGAGTGGGCTGGGACGGGGTGAGACCCAAAGCTAAAATTGATTTAAATGAATGGCATACAGCTTTTGCTTGCCTGCTACTTAGTATTTTTCCTTTAAAATTACACTAATAGGAGGTTGGATATTGCCTAAGAGCCATTGGGGTTGAGTGGGTGGGTGGGTGGACTATGAGTTGGGCACTCCTAACACAAGGGAGTTATTTTGATTCAGGTTTTATGGCCGAAGTAAAATGCCTTTTAGCTAAACTGCTGAATTAGTGGCCTCTCTTACGCTCTGTTTTTTTTTTTTTCCTCGACACAGTTTCTTATCCTGTCTAAGGCTCGCTTAGCAGTTGATGCAGAAGATAAAGAGGGCTCGGCTGGAAAACGAAAGCACAGGAAGTTGGGGAAGGTAAGAAGGAAGCAGGAATTGTCCATTTGTGCAACACAAGAACAGGCAGAGCTACAGCTTAAGAGCGGTTGTTGCTTGTCACAATATTTACTTTTGGCCTTTTGGCTGGCATTTTGCTCTCAAAATTAAGTAAAGGTAAAGGTTCCCCCGCACATGCGTGCTAGTCGTTTCCGACTCTAGGGACCGGTGCTCATCTCCGTTTCAAAGCCGAAGAGCCAGCGCTTGTCCGAGGACGTCTCCGTGGTCATGTGGACGGCATGACTAGACGCCAAAGGCGCACGGAACGCTGTTCCCTTCCCACCGTAGTGGTCCCTATTTTTCTACTTGCATTTTTACGTGCTTTCGAACTGGTAGGTTGGCAGAAGCTGGGACGAGTAACAGGCGCTCACTCTGTTACGCGGCACTCGGGATTCGACCCGCCAAACTGCCGACCTTCTGATCGACAAGCTCAGCATCTTAACCCATTGAGCCACCGCATCCCTGACACCTCGCTAAATATTTGTGCGGGTAATTGTGTAGCCCTGGTGTTTTGAGAGTGGGTGCCTTCATAGAATTATTAAGAGTTGGAAAGGGCCTTGGAGGTCTTCTAGTCCAGCCCTCTGCCCAAGGCAAAAGTCTTTTATACCACCTGGGACAAACATTCCACTGTTTTCTTGAAAACGTCCATCAACCAAGTACCCATAACTCCAGGAGGCTTGTTCTACTGTTTAATATTTCTTCCTGTGGGGTCCTTGATGCTCTCTGAGCTTGGTTGTTTTCTTGCAGACCTCTCATTACCCAACTAGGTAACAACATCAGCGCTAGAAGGGAGAGGAGGAGGAGGAGGCTGGCTGTGGGGACCTTGGTGCTCTTTGAGCTTGGTGGTGGTTGTTTTTGTAAACTAATCCTTTGTTTATATGCATCTCTAACCCAAGACAAAATTATATATCTGCTTTGGAAAATGTCTGCTGTTTTGTCGCCCGTAATCACCTACGTAGGGGACAAGATGACTTAGTTTGTGCATGCGTGGTCAGGTTGGACAGTGAAAATGAGGGAGGCTGTTTGCCATTATTCAGTCGGCAGAGGTTAGATCATTTGTGTCTCTCCTTCCCTTAAACCAGGGGTGTCAAACTCAATTTCATTGAGGGCCGCATCAGCATTGCGGTTGCCCTCAGGGGGCCGGGTGGGTGTGGCCAGGGTGGGTGTGGCCTACTGGGTGGGTGTGGCTAGAGTGGGTGTGGCCTAATGGGTGGGCGTGGCCAGCTCTACATCGTTGGCATCAAGGGTGCCTATGGGGGCCTGGGCAGGAGTGGGACAGATCTGAGGGTCTCTGGCAGGAGGAGGGACTCTGGGCCAGGGCCAAGGCAGTGGGGGCCGTTCCCTCACTGTTTCCAGGGTGGCTTCGCGGGCCACGTGAAACCACTTCGCGGGCCATATCTGGCCCTCCGGGCCTTGTGTTTGACATGTCTGCCTTAAACTGACCTTCAAAGTATAAGTCTGCGTAGCCTTAAAGTGAGAGATGGCTTCCTCCATAAGGAGCTCTCTGCCTTTGTTTTTTAATTTGGGTTCCTCTAGTTGGGTTGCGTTTCCTCATCATTATAGGCTGTGCAGTTTGGGCCCTTTTTTTTTTAATGTGGACGTTTTGTGTGTTTTTTTTTTTTAAACTCAACAAAACAAAACCCGGCAAAACAAAAAACTCTTTTTTTTTCAGACATTTCTTAAAGAGCTGTTGAGGCTTTAAAAAAAAACTATTAAGTTTTGGAGGTGTTCAAATCAAGCTGCAGTTCCGTGGAATCTGGTACAAACTCTCTCTGTGTGTGTATACATATGCATGCACACACTGTGTGTATATATATGTGTGTGTATATATATATATGTGTGTGTGTGTATATATGTGTGTGTGTGTGTGTAGACACACACACACACACACATCTTGTTGTTAGCTGCGAAGTCGTGTCCGACCCATCGCCACCCCATGGACAACGTTCCTCCAGGCCTTCCTGTCCTCTGCCATCTTCTGGAGTCCATTTAAGCTCACGTCTACTGCTTCAGTGACTCCATCCAGCCACCTCATTATACACACACACACACACACACGGCGGGGGGGGAAAAGAATATAGATAGATTTTATAGCTCTCCATGAAGATTACTTTTGAGTTGAAGTTTTGAGCTTTATTTTTTTAAAAAGCCCATTTGCTCTCCCTCCTTTGATACTTCATTTTACTGTGAGTTGGATGTACCTTTTTTAGAACATAGAATCGTAGGGCTGAAAGGGACCTTGGAGGTCTTCTAGTCGAACTAGTGCTCAAGGCGGTAGGCTTTATACCATTTCAAACCAATGGCTGTCCAGTCTATTTCTGAAAACCTCCAGTGATGGAGTACCCATAACTCCAGGAGGCAAAGCTGTTCCACTGGTTAATTGTCCTCACTGTCAGGAAGTTTCTCCTTAGTTCCAGGTTGCTTCTCCCCTTGATTAATTTCTGTCCATTGCTTCTTCTCCGGCCTTCATGTGCTTTGGAGAATAGCTTGACCCCCTCTTCTTTGTGGCAACGTTATCTTCAGTTTTATTTTGTATATCATCTGTACCAGTTTACGATTTCAATAATTCCAGGTCGCTTCTCTCTTTAACAAGCCTCTACCCATTGCTGCTTCTCCTGCCTTCTGGTGCCCTAGAGCAGGGGTCTCCAACCCCCGCTCCGTGGACCGGTACCGGGCTGCAGCATGCCAGCAACTGGTCTGCACAAACAAGCAAAGCCCCATGCACAAGATGCAGGCAGCACACAAAACCACACAACCCTCCGGTCTGTGGAAAAACCTCTCCCCACAGAACTGGTCCCTGGTGGTCCCTGGTGCCCAAAAGCTTGAAGACCTCTGTCCTAGAGCAGAGTTCCTCAACCTTTCCAGGCTGGTGGCCTGGAGGGGGGAGAGGAGGGAGTGGGCCCACGAGCACCCGTGACGTTCATGTGAATGGGGCTGTGTGTGTGTGTGTGCGCGCGCGCACCAACCAGCCACTCAGGCAGCCTGGTTGTGAATAGGCCATGAACCGGTAGTGGGCTATGGCCCACAGGTTGAAGACCCCTGCCCTAGAGGATAAGTCAATGCCTTCTTCTCTGTGACATCCCCTCAAGTACTGGAAGACAGTTATCATGTCTACTCCCCCCCCCAAATCCTTCTCTTTGATAGGTTACAAAGATGATGAGGGGACTGGAGGCTAAAACATAAAAGGAACAGTTGCTGGAATTGGGTATGTCCAGTTTAATGAAGAGAAGGACCAGGGGTGACATGATAGCAGCCTTCCAGTATCTCAGGGGCTGCCCCAAAGAAGAGGGAGTCAAGCTATTCTCCAAAGCACCTGAAGGCAGGACAAGAAGCAACGGATGGAAACTAGTCAAGGAGAGAAGCAGCCTAGAACTAAGGAGAAACTTCCTGACAGTGAGAACAATTAACAAGTGGAACTATCTGCCTCCAGAAGCTGTAAATGCTCCAACACTGGAGGTTTTTAAGAAGAGACTGGACAGCCATTTCTCTGAAATGCTATAGGGTTTCCTGCCTGAGCAGGGGGTTGGACTAGATGACCTCCAAGGTCCCTCCCATCATCATCATCATTATTATAAAACTTTTATTCATAAAACATGAAACTCAGTCAGCTGAACATTCAAATTGACTGGCGCTGATGGTTGAAACGGGATGCTGCCAGCATCCTAGGTATCAACCAGGTATCTCCTTAAAATGTAAGATGTTACGGGTGGCGCAGTTTTTGTAGCTTTGCTGGAGTTATTGCAGGAAGTTGCAATTTCTTGATGTGTTTTGTAAAGATTTTGCACATAGTTCCCAGTGCCCCGATGACAATGGGTATCACTGTTACGTGTTTCAACCATAATCGCACAGTTTCGATGGCCAGGTCGCGGTATTTCGTAATTTTTTCCAGTTCTTTTTATTCGACTCTGGCATCTCCTGGTACAGCGATATCAATCAGCTGTACGCTTCGGTTCTCTGCGACTGCGATATCTGGCGTGTTTTGTTCCAAATGGCGATCTGTCTGTATTCAGAAGTCCCACAAGATCTTCACCCTCTCATTCTCAACAACTTTTTCCACCCTATGTTCCCACGACTTTTCGGACACAGGCAAGTTGTATTTTTTACACAATGCCCAGTGGATTAGTTTAGCAACTTGGTTGTTAATAATAGTAATAATAATAATAATAATAATAGTAATAATAATAAATAAAAAATAATTTATTACTATTATTACTACTACTACTACTTTAATTATTATTACGGTAATCATCGCGCAGTCAGCCAGATGTCCAGACTGGATTTGGCATTTTTGTCTACCTATCGAGTCCTTACCAAAGACCCGGGATAGGCAGGTGTGGATGTTTGAGGGTATTCCAGATCTCGTTGCAGGATGGAAGCAGTTCCTAGTAAGGCCGCCTTTTGCAATTGACTAATGGCGAATTTGTCAATGCCGATGATGGTGTTCAAGTGGTGCTCCAGTTGTTTTGGGATTGCACCCAGGGCTCCTATTACTATTGGTACCACCCTTGCTTGCCTTTGCCACAGTCTTTCTATTTCTGTTTGTAGGTCTTTGTATTTTGTTATCTCCTCCAGTTCTTTCTCGTCTATTCTGCTGTCTCCAGGCACTGCCACGTCCACTATGCAGACTTCTTTGTCTTTCTTATCGACAATTGTTAAGTCCGGGGTGTTACGTTGCAGTGCTTATCTTTTTATTTTTATTTTTTTTGTTGTCATTATACATACCTTAACTTCCTCAACTGTTCATCATAGGATTTGGCCTCCAGTCCCTTTGTCAACTTTGTTGCTCTCCTCCACACCCTTTCCAGTGTCTCAGCATCGTTTTGGTATCGTTGATTGACCTCCATCTAAAGGACAGCCCTAAGGGATCCTTCGCAGTTGGGCGATTGCCATATCCCTCGGCAGGGGAGTGCACAAATAATTTAAACGCACAAACACACCCTCATTTGGCCTTGAGACAGAGACACAGCCTTGGTGTTTGAACACAGCCACAGCCCGGCCTTGGAAGACAATCTCAGAGATTGGTTGAGAGGCTGCAAAAGGTTGCATCAGAATTTGCTTGGATATTTTTTTCTAGAGGGGAGAGATAGACCAAATCAGTCCGGGATCGGTTTTGCACACTTGTTTGGGAGGAGGATTGTGGTTTTTTAAGACGTCGGTTAAGACGGGGTCCTTGGTGCTGTCTTAACAGGGTTGTTTTCACGTCGACGCTTCGTTGCCTAAACTAGATAACGTCATCGCCGTGAGTCTGGGAAGGCTTTGGAGGTGTTTCCTTGAGTTTTCCAAGCAATACACAAAAGAAGTCTTCTCGGCCGCCTTGACCCTTGCTGGACAATTGGCACAGTTTTCCTTACCCAAAATGGGAAGTGTTTTTCCCCCCTGTCTTTTGAACATTCCTCGGAATTCTTTCAAAGGTTCTGGAAAAAGTCTACAGTTGTTGTCGTTGCTGGTGGGGTGTTAGACCACCTCAGGCTTGTCTCCACTTGGAGTCGTTCCACTTTCTCTGAGCTGTTGCCTTCAGATAGCGTGGCAACATATCACTAGTCCTCGACTTACAACCGTTGGGTTAGTGACCGCTCAAAGTTATGACGGCGCCGAACAAAAAGGAACGTGGCCATTTCCCACACTGAATGACCCTTGCAGCACGCCCCATGGATGCATAAATCTTTTCTGCTGCTCAGTGGCACTGCGTGGGCAGCTGGGCCCTACAGATTTCGTTGCCGCTTGGCAAAGGAGGTTGGTGATGGGGCGGTATTGTAGCCCAGGGTGCCAAACACTGGGCAGCTGGCTGGTCTAGCCAACACGACCGGGACCACTCCTTGGGCCTGAAGACTGGCCGAGCGAGGAGCGCACAATCCCTTTGGCTTTCTGGTCCTTTTTGAACGTCATGCTACGGTTACGAAACCAGATCTTGATCTGGTGCTCAGGTTTAGGAGCTTTGCCATCTCTACACGGCGCGGACGGCAGAGATATCGGTGCAGGTGGAATTCTTTCTCCAGCTCCACCAGCGGTTTTGCTGGCCTTGGCTGTGCGGGCTCTGTCGGTTGCCAGGCCGTGCGCCCGGCTTCCTCCGCTGGGGCGCAGGCAGCTTCCTCCCAGCTCTTGTGGGCAGGGGACGCTGGGATAGCAAGCCGTCGCGGGGTAGTCGGTCTCCAGAGCGGGCTGGGCATAAGGCTGGGGCGGGCCTGTGGCGTCCGCTTTGCCGTAGCCGCCGCGGCCGCCGTAACCACCAAAGAGCGTCAAATTTCAACATATACACAAAATTCAGACGCTTGGCCACAGGCTCATATTTATGATGGTTGCAGGGTCATGTGATCCCCTTTTGCGACCTTCCGACAAGCGAAGTCAATGGGGGAAGCCAGGTTGCCTTAACATCCGGGTTACTAACTGAACAACCGCAGCGATTCCCTTAACGAGAAAGGTCGTGAAGTGGGCCAAGATTCATTGAACCAAGGAACATAAATGTTGGGCCCGGTTGTAGTTATATGTTCTCGAGGGCTATCCTCTTCGGCTATCTGACGTAAGATGGCTGTGGTGACTGGATGTGATGGTTCTGCAGGCCAGCAGCTTGGAGAAGAGTGGCAGTGAAGCGCGGCTGATAGTAAGCAAGCTTCTTTTGTAACTTTACTACAGGTCGTCCTCAACGGTAGCGATTGTCATAAAACGCACCACCACGTGGACACCATCGTAAGCAATTCACTGTGTTGTTAAACGGATCCGCGCTTGTGAAGCGAACCCGTTGGTTGGATAATCAAGCGTGTTTGCTGAAAACGAAGCCAGTTGTTATTGTTGTCCCCCCCCCCACTCTGTTTGATGCCCATCTGGCGATGTGGCTCAGAGCGGCTGAAAAAGGCCGTTTTTTCAGCTAAAGTTTCCTAAATCGCGGTCACACGACTGTGGGATGCTGCAAACAGAAATAAATCCAAGCCAGTTGCACCCAAAATGCGGTCACCTGACCATAAAAGGTAACCTCTTTCTAAGTTCCTTTTGACGGGGTGGGGTGGGGTGGGTCTGTAGTAACCGATTGCTAAGCGTCGTAAATAGAGAACTGTCCGTAGAGATGGTTTCCCAACCTTTCCAGGTTGGTGGGCCGAGGGGGATAAGAGGGGATGGTTTCGTGGGAGGGGCAGGCACGTGCACGAGCATCCGTTGCTCGCTCGAGTGGAATCCCGACTGCCTGCGACACGCCTGTGAGTGGGGCCGCGAGCCCCCACGGCATTCGCACGACTGAGGCCCTGATAGTTTGCAACCCATAAGCGAGTGGGTGTGACACTCATGCATGTGGGGCCCCGAGAGCCCACGACGCACGAGTGGGGCCCTGAGTGCTTGCAACACACTCACGCAAGTGGGGGGCAGGAGCCCCTGTGATGTTCGTGTGAGCGGGGCCTTGAGTGCTTACGACGCTCGCATGAGTGGGGCTATGCGTGTGTGCGCCAGCCGGCCACTCAGGCGGCCCAGTTGCGAATAGGCCACGGACCAGTAGTGAGCCGTGGCCCACAGGTTGTCCCATTTCAACAATCAGCATGAGCGGGGTCTGCAAAACACGGCTGCGCTATGGATGGTGGCCTGCTTTTCAGCACAGGGCTGGTGACCTTATAGGGGTGGAAAACACTATTTTCTTGACGTATTTTAGCATTCAGCATTTTATACTTGGTATAAACCTACCTCCGTGAGGCACAAGGCTTGCACTACACAGCAACCATTGAGGTTAAGGCTTCGCTGAGCAATGCTTTGATTTATGCTTTCCTTGTTTTCATCGTAGAATAGAATAGAATAGAATAGAATAATTAGAATAGAATAACAAAATAATAGAATGGAATGGAATGGAATAGAATAGAATAGAATAGAATTACAGGATAGAATGCAATAGAATAGGATAGAATAGAATAGAATAGAATAGAATAGAATAGAATAGAATAGAATAGAATAGAATAGAATAATTAGAATAGAATAACAAAATAATAGAATGGAATGGAATAGAATAGAATAGAATAGAATAGAATAGAATAGAATAGAATTACAGGATAGAATGCAATAGAATAGGATAGAATGGAATAGAATAGAATAGAATATAGAATATAGAATGGAATAGGATAGAATAGAATAGAATATAGAATAGATATTGGAATAGAATAGAATAGAACAGAATAGAATAGAATAGAATAGAATAACAAAATAATAGAATGGAATGGAATAGAATAGAATAGAATAGAATTATAGGATAGAATGTAATAGAATAGGATAGGATAGAATGGAATAGAATAGAATAGAATAGATATGGAATGGAATGGAATAGAATAGAATAGAATATAGAATAGAATAGATATTGGAATAGAATAGAGCTTGGAGGTCTTCTAGTGCAGCCCCCTACTCAAGCAGGAGAACCTATACCATCTCAAACCCAAGTCCTGCAGCCGTTCTTCGTATGTTGTAGCCTCCAGGCCTTTGATCATCTTAGTTGCTCTTCTCTGAATTTTTTTTCCAGACTCTCAGCATCTTTTTTTTGTGATACGGTGACCAGGATTGGCTGCAGTATTCCAGGTGTGGTCTGGCTAGGGCTTTATAAATCGGTACTAATACTTCGCGTGATCTCGATTTTCATTCCGGTTCACTGTTCGTGTTTTCTTTTTTTTTTTAGTTTTATGCAGTTACGAACTGGGTTAAAGCAGTGAGTGGTTGGGTATTAGAACGCAAACATGGTTAATCAATACATCACAGTGGCACTTGTGACCCAAAGGAGTCATTTGAATTCTCTCCTTTCTTAGGACTGGTCTCGCAGAGTTGTGGGTTTGATTGTTTGTTTGAATTTGTGCAGCTGAGGTAGTGGGAATATCTGTTCCTGTATGTAACTCTGCAGTTGTGATAATACAGTTTAGCTATGCAGGAAGCCCTCCACTTACAACCATTCTTTTAGTGAAAGTTTAAAGTTGCAATGGCACTCAGCATTCCTGGGTTTGTTTAATGACCGTAGCCCTTGCTGCCAAAATTGGGCCAATTGTGGGATGACCCACTTGGAGGCTCCTAGCTAATGGGCAGGCTCCATGACAGTCATAAGTCGAGGACTAACTGTATTACCAGTTGGGTGCAGTCAAGGAGGAGCAGCCCTGTTCTGCCCTAAATCCCAAAGAGGCAATCAATCAGAATAGAGCTAGAAGGGACCTTGGAGGTCTTCTAGTCCAGCCCCCTGCTCAATCAGGAGAGTCTATATCATTCCAGACAAATGGCTGTCCAGTCTCTTCTTAAAAACTTCCAGTGTTGGAGCATTCACCGCTTCTGGAGGCAGGTCGTTCCACTGGCTAATTGTTCTCATTGTCAGGAAATGTAACCATAATCATAATAGTAAAGTTCGAAGGGACCTTGGAGGTCATCTAGTCCAGCCCCCTGCTCAATCAGGAGAGTCTATATCATTCCAGACAAATGGCTGTCCAGTCTCTTCTTAAAAACTTCCAGTGTTGGATCATTCACCGCTTCTGGAGGCAGGTCGTTCCCCTGGTTAATTGTTCTAACTGTCAGGAAGTTTCTCCTTAATTCCAGGTTGCTTCTCTCTTTGGTCAGTTTCCATCTGTTGCTTCTTGTCCTGCCTTCAGGTGCTTTGGAGAATAGCTGGACTCCCTCTTCTTTGGGGCAGCCCCTGAGATACTGGAACGCTGCTATCATGTCTCCCCACCCCCTACCCCCACCCCAGTCCTCCTTTTCTCTAGACTAGCCATTCCCAAATCCTGCAACCGTTCTTTGTACGTTTTAGTCTCCCGGCCTCTAATCATCCTGGTTGTTCCTCTCTGCAGATTTTTCCCAAAATCTCAACATCTTTTTTTTTTCTAATGCGGTAAGCAAAACCTGGATGCAGCATTCCAGGTGTGGCCTTATACTAAGGATATTTAAACACAGACTCTCCCGTTCTCCTTTACTCTCCTACTATCGGGTAGGAGATACAGGAGTACAGCCAGCCGTACCAACAGGCTGAAGAACAGCTTTTATCCGTGGGCTGTCAGGCTTTTGAACGGGAAATAATTTTATAAACTTTATACATGATTGACTTGCGAGGCCGGTGCGTTGTGCAATTAGCTCACACGGTGTAACAAGACGGTGGGTTTGTTGTCACTGTGAGTTGTGGTAGTGGGGGCATTGACTCAGCCAATCTCAATTTCTTTCCCCCACGCCCCCACATCTTTTTCTCCCAGCTCCTTGACCAGTTCCGGAGGAAGGCGGAAGATGACAGCGGTGGACGCTCTGCCTGACAGCGCCGAGGCAGTCGAGATGGAGGACGCCTCGACGTCCCTCTTCCAGGTGGAGAAACACTCGTGGGAGGGGCTGCGTGACATCATCCACGGCAGCCGGAAGTACACGGGAATGATCGTGAATAAGGCCCCCCACGACTTCCAGTTTGTCCGTAAAACGGAAGAGTCCAGCCCTCATTCCCATCGGCTGTATTACCTAGGTACGACCTCACCTTGCTTGGCAACGTCTAGAAGCCACCAAAAAAGATGCGGTTGTGGTTGATCGCGCAGCCAGCCAGATGTTCAGACTGAATTTGGCATTTTCATCCATCTATCCAGTCCTTCCCAAGGATCTGGGATAGGCAAATGTTATTTCACGCGTTAGTTACTTATTATGGGTAGTCCTGTCATAATAATTTTCAGCCCAAAAGTTTCCATGGTTCAGGGACACAATTTTGCCCCATTTTAAGGCCTTTCTTGCCACAGTGGCAAGAGTCACGTGGTTCTTAAATGAATCGGGGCCGGGGGAATTCTGGGAGTTGAAGTCCACGAGTCATAAAAGGGCCAGGTTTGACGACCCCCTGGATTAAGGCGGGACTAGAACTCACCGTCTCCTGGTGTTTGGCTCAAAGTCACCCAGGCAGCTTTCGTGCCTAAGGTGGGACTAGAACCAGGGCTTTTTTTCCCCTCATAGAACGCTCAGAACGGAGTTCCGGCACCTTTTTTGGATGGAACCTTGTAGGGTAGGCAAGGCGGGTTGTGTGACGTGTGTGAGTTCCGGCACCTTTTTCTTTTACAAAAAAAGCACTGACTAGAACTCACCGTCTCCTGGTGACTGGCTCAAAGTCACCCAGACAGTTTTCGTGTCTTAAGGGAGGACTAGAATTCACCCTCTCCTGGTGAAGTCATCTTGTCACCCAGTCGGCTTTCAGGCCTGAAGCGGGACTGTGACGCCGAACTTTACAGATTGTGTCTCTTGAGTTGCTCTCTCAGCTTGCGTGTTTTCTTGCAGACATTTCATTACCTAAACCGGGGGGGGGGGGCGTCATCAGTGCTAGTAGGGAGTGGGGTTTGTGGAGAGGAAGAGGAAGAGGAAGGGGGGTAGACAGTGGGGTGCTGGGTGCTCTCTCAGCTTGCTTGTTCTCCTGCAGACGTTTCTTTACTCAAACGAGGTAAGCTCACCACTGCTGATTGTGCCAAGATTGGTCAAGAGCAGGGGTAGGCCACCTTGGCAATTTTATGACTCGTGGACTTCAACTCCCAGAATTCCTGAGCCAGCCAGGCTGAGGGGGACAGGGAGAGGTTTCCACGCTTAGCCATGCCGGCTCAGGAAGTCCACGAGTCACGAAGGGGTCCATAGTTCCCTCATGCTGGCTGAGGAATTCTGGGAGTTGAAGTCCACCAGTCACGAAGGGGTCCATAGTTCCCTCATGCTGGCTGAGGAATTCTGGGAGTTGAAGTCCACGAGTCACGAAGGGGTCCATAGGTCCCTCATGCTGGCTTAGGAATTCTGGGAGTTGAAGTCCACGAGTCACGAAGGGGTCCATAGTTCCCTCATGCTGGCTGAGGAATTCTGGGAGTTGAAGTCCACGAGTCACGAAGGGGTCCATAGGTCCCTCATGCTGGCTGAGGAATTCTGGGAGTTGAAGTCCACCAGTCACGAAGGGGTCCATAGTTCCCTCATGCTAGCTGAGGAATTCTGGGAGTTGAAGTCCACGAGTCACGAAGGGGTCCATAGGTCCCTCATGCTGGCTGAGGAATTCTGGGAGTTGAAGTCCACGAGTCACGAAGGGGTCCATAGGTCCCTCATGCTGGCTTAGGAATTCTGGGAGTTGAAGTCCACGAGTCACGAAGGAGTCCATAGTTCCCTCATGCTGGCTGAGGAATTCTGGGAGTTGAAGTCCACCAGTCACGAAGGGGTCCATAGTTCCCTCATGCTGGCTGAGGAATTCTGGGAGTTGAAGTCCACGAGTCACGAAGGGGTCCATAGGTCCCTCATGCTGGCTTAGGAATTCTGGGAGTTGAAGTCCACGAGTCACGAAGGGGTCCATAGTTCCCTCATGCTGGCTGAGGAATTCTGGGAGTTGAAGTCCACCAGTCACGAAGGGGTCCATAGTTCCCTCATGCTGGCTGAGGAATTCTGGGAGTTGAAGTCCACGAGTCACGAAGGGGTCCATAGTTCCCTCATGCTGGCTGAGGAATTCTGGGAGTTGAAGTCCACGAGTCACGAAGGGGTCCATAGTTCCCTCATGCTGGCTGAGGAATTCTGGGAGTTGAAGTCCACGAGTCACGAAGGGGTCCATAGGTCCCTCATGCTGGCTGAGGAATTCTGGGAGTTGAAGTCCACGAGTCACGAAGGGGTCCATAGTTCCCTCATGCTGGCTGAGGAATTCTGGGAGTTGAAGTCCACGAGTCACGAAGGGGTCCATAGTTCCCTCATGCTGGCTGAGGAATTCTGGGAGTTGAAGTCCACGAGTCACGAAGGGGTCCATAGTTCCTTCATGCTGGCTGAGGAATTCTGGGAGTTGAAGTCCACGAGTCACGAAGGGGTCCATAGTTCCCTCATGCTGGCTGAGGAATTCTGGGAGTTGAAGTCCACGAGTCACAAGGGGTCCATAGTTCCCTCATGCTGGCTGAGGAATTCTGGGAGTTGGTCCACGAGTCACGAAGGGGTCCATAGTTCCCCCATGCTGGCTGAGGAATTCTGGGAGCTGAAGTCCACGAGTCATAAAAGAGCCAAGGTGGCCTACCCCTGGTCAAGAGCATTTCAAAAAGAAAAACTACAGTGTTTAAACTTACAAAGAGCTTCTAATCCGTGGAGTTTAAATAAAAGGCTTTTTTTTTCCTTCTGTCGTTCTCACCTTATTTAGGGATGCCGTACGGAAGCCGGGAAAATTCTCTCTTGTACTCAGAGATTCCCAAAAAGGTACGGAAGGAAGCCCTCCTGCTCTTGTCATGGAAGCAAATGCTGGATCATTTCCAGGTGAGAACATCTGTCGTTTCTCTCCCCCCCCCCCGGTTCTCCCCTCCGTGGCCCTAGGTTGTTTCAGCCACATCTGGAATCGGATCCATGCAGTCCTCGTGTAACGACCATCTCTGTTGCTAAGCAACATAATGTTCGACAAAGCATCCCATGATGGTAGCAAATGTGACAGTGTCACTTTTGCTCCTGGACGTTAAGCGAAACATTTGGTTTGCTGAAGCTGCTTATCAAGCCTGCAAAGGGAGGTCAGATTTCAACAGCGGTAAATGCCTGCTTTGACTGCTTGCGAAACAGGACCGTCGTTAAGTAAGGACTAACCCCTATGGTCCTTTACTTAAAGGAAAAATGCATTCTTTTTTTGGGGGGTGCACCCTAAATTCATGGGAGGCCCTCCATTCTTTCACCCCACTGATTCTTGCCCAGGCAACAACTTGGAACGGTCACTAGAAAGGACCGTTGTTAAGTGAGGGCTGTCTGTCTTGTCTTTTATTTAAAGGGAAACGCATATATTGCTTGGGCCCATCTGAATTCACACTAGTGGCCTGTTCCTTCATCACGATGATTCCTTCCCTCCCACCTAGGCAGCAACGTGGAACGGTCACTAAACAGGACCGTCGTTAAGTGAGGACTACCTGTATTGTCCTATATTTGAAAAGAAACACATTTGTCTCTTGGTGGGGGGGCACCCTCTGAATCCGTACCAGCGCTCCATTCCATCATTCCACCGGTTCTTTCCCTCCCATCCAGGCAGCAACTTGGAATGGTCACTAAACAGGACTGTTGTTAAGTGAGGATCATCTTTATTGTCGTATATTTGGGAAAAAAATCTCTGGAGGGGGGGGCTCTGAATCCGCACCAGCACTCTGTTCCTTCATTCCACCAGTTCTTTCCCTCCCGCCCAGGCAACTACTTGGAGCGGTCACTAAACAGAACCATCGCTAAGTGAGGACCACCTGTTTTGTCCTATATTTGAAAAGAAACACATTTGTCTCTTGGTGCGGGTGGGGGCGGCTCTGAATCTGCACCAGCACTCCGCTGCTTCATTCCACCAGTTCTTTTCGTCCTGCCCAGGCAAACAACGTGGAAGGGTCACTAAACAGGACCGTCATTAAGTGAGGACCACCTGTATTGTCCTATATTTGGAAAGAAGCACATTTATCTCTTGGGGGGGGGCGCCTCCAAATCCGCACCAGCGCTCCATCCCTTCATTCCACCAGTTCTTTCTGTCCTGCCCAGGGCAAACAACGTGGAACGGTCACTAAACAGGACCGTCGCTAAACGAGGACCACCTGTATTTTTCTTTATTTGAAAAGAAACACATTTATCTCCTGGGGGGGGAGGCCTCTGAATCCGCACCAGGGCTCCTTCATCCCACCGGTTCTTCCCCCCCCTTCCCCGCCAGGCGACTCCGCACCACGGGATGTACTCCAGGGAGGAGGAGCTCCTGAGGGAGCGCAAGCGGCTGGGCGTCTTCGGGATCACCTCCTACGACTTCCACCGAGAGAGCGGCCTCTTCCTCTTCCAGGCCAGCAACAGCCTCTTCTACTGTCAGGATGGAGGCAAAAATGGCTTCATGGTGAGTTCCCTTCCTTACCGCCCTTGAGTGACAGCTGCCTTTTTTTTTTTTTTTGGCCTCCGTGAACAAAGAGAAAGAAGGAATAAACGCCCCCCCCCCCCCCCGCAAATTTAGGTTGCTAAGTGAGGCGTTTGTGCTCGAAATAGGTAGGAATAAACGCCGCCCCCAAATTTAGGTTGCTAAGTGAGGCATTTGTGCTTGAAATTGGTAGGAATAAACGCCGCCCCCAAATTTACGTTGCTAAGTGAGGCATTTTCTGCTCGAAATAGGTAGGAATAAACACAGCCCCAAAATTTAGGTTGCTAAGTGAGGCGTTTGTGCTCGAAATAGGTAGGAATAAACGCCGCCCCCAAATTTACGTTGCTAAGTGAGGCGTTTGTGCTCGAAATAGGTAGGAATAAACGCCGCCCCCAAATTTACGTTGCTAAGTGAGGCATTTTCTGCTCGAAATAGGTAGGAATAAACACAGCCCCAAAATTTAGGTTGCTAAGTGAGGCGTTTGTGCTCGAAATAGGTAGGAATAAACGCCGCCCCCAAATTTACGTTGCTAAGTGAGGCATTTGTGCTCGAAATAGGTAGGAATAAACGCTGCCCCCAAATTTACGTTGTTAAGTGAGGCATTTGTGCTCGAAATAGGTAGGAATAAATGCCGCCCCAAAATTTACGTTGCTAAGTGAGGCATTTTCTGCTCAAAATAGGTAGGGATAAACGCCGCCCCCAAATTTAGGTTGCTAAGTGAGGCATTTCTGCTCAAAATAGGTAGGAATAAATGCCCCCAAATTTAGGTTGCTGAGGCATTTATGCTCGAAATAGGTAGGAATAAACACAGTCCCCAAATTTAGGTTGTTTTTTATTATTATTCATTTTTTCCATACGTACAGTAGTAATTTTACGTCCAGTGTGCTGTTTACATGCTGATACATATTTAATTCCCAATCCTTTCTTCTTTCCTCCAGCCAATGGTGAAATAAGTCCCAGGTTTGATAATAGTCCGTTTCTTCTTTTTTCTTTCCATCTCATGATCAATCTGTCCATCTCTGTGCATTCTAGCATTTTTAAAAATTATTTTTTCATCTGATGGTATTCCTTCATTTTTCCAGGGTTGCGCAAATATAATTCTTGCCGCTCTTGTGACATGCAAAGTCAAGTATAAGCTTTGTTTATTAGTCTTTTCTTGCATTATACCTATATAAGAGAAGTTCAGGTTTGAAATCAACATGTTCTCTTAACATCTTTTCTAGCCAAGTATGTATCTTTTTCCAATAATTCTTTGCTTTGTCACATGTCCACCAAACATGATAATACGTGCCTGGCTTATGTTTACATTTCCAACATCTATCAAAGAGGTTGTGCTGGGAAAGAAGCAAGAATACATTTATGTTGCTAAGTGAGGCATTTGTGCTCGAAATACAGAGGAATAAACGCCGCCCCCAAATTTATGTTGCTAAGTGAGGCATCTCTGCTCGAAATAGGTAGGAATAAACGCTGCCCCCAAGTTTACGTTGCTGAGTGAGGCATTTCTGCTCGAAATTGGTAGTAATAAACTCTTCCTCCAAATTTTGGTTGCTAAGTGAGGCGTTTGTGCTCGAAATAGGGAGGTATAAAAACGCCGCCCCCAAATTTACGTTGCTGAGTGAGGCATTTCTGCTCGAAATTGGTAGTAATAAACTCTTCCTCCAAATTTTGGTTGCTAAGTGAGGCGTTTGTGCTCGAAATAGGTAGGAATAAACGCCGCCCCCAAGTTTACGTTGCTGAGTGAGGCATTTCTGCTCGAAATTGGTAGTAATAAACTCTTCCTCCAAATTTTGGTTGCTAAGTGAGGCGTTTGTGCTCGAAATTGGTAGGAATAAACGCCGCCTCCAAATTTACATTGCTGAGTGAGGCATTTCTGCTCGAAATTGGTAGGAATAAACGCTGCCCCCAAATTTAGGTTGCTAAGTGAGGCGTTTGTGCTCAAAATAGGGAGGTATAAAAACGCCGCCCCGAAATTTTGGTTGCTGAGGCGTTTGTGCTCGAAATAGGGAGGTATAAAAACGGCGCCCCCAAATTTACGTTGCTGAGTGAGCACCTGTAAAGGGTTCATTGAAAGGCAATTCCTTTGGCTCCAGGTCTCTCCGATGAAGCCGCTGGAGATCCAGACGCAATGCTCGGGCCCCAGGATGGACCCCAAAATCTGCTCGGCGGACCCTTCCTTCTTTTCGTTCATCAACAGCAACGACCTGTGGGTGGCCAACATCGAGACGGGGGAAGAACGGCGGCTGACCTTCTGCCAGAAAGGTAACGCCGCCGGGGCCTCGGCGCGGGGCTTTCCTCGCCCGGAAGGCCACGGCGGGGTTTCGTGTCGGCGCGTGGACGCACAGAAAGAGTTCCCGCCACATGGCGTCTTGTTTCTCTGTGCCCCTCTGGGGAGGGTTTTATCTATTTAGACAAATGTATATCCAGCCACACATAATTCTGGGTGGCTAAGAACAGTTTATAGGAAACAATATAAAGTACCCCCATAAAATGATAAGAGTGCCAGTTTGGTCTAGGTCAGGGCTAGGCAACCTCGGCTGTTTTGATGACTCGTGGACTTCAACTCCCAGAATTCCTCAGCCAGCCACACTGAGGGGAAAGGGAGAGGTTTCCAAGCTGAGCTATGCTGGCTCAGGAATTCTGGGAGTTGAAGTCCACGAGTCATAAAAGAGCCAGGGTTGCCTACCCCTGGCCTAGGCCTAGGCCGCTTTATGACTCGTGGACTTCAACTCCCAGAATTCCTGAGCCAGCCATGCTAAGGGAAAAGGGAGAGGTTTCCAAGTTGAGCCATGCTGGCTCAGGAATTCTGGGAGTTGAAGTCCACGAGTCATAAAAGAGCCAGGGTTGCCTACCCCTGGTCTAGGGGTTAAAGCACCCAGCTGGAAATAGGAGCCGGTGAGTTCTAGTCCTGCCTTAGGCAGGGTGACTAATCACCAGAACAGAACACAGCTGGAAGGGAGCTTGGAGGTCTTCTAGTCTAGCCCCTTGCTCAAGCAGGACAACAACCTGTTCCAACTCAGATAGGTGATTGTCCAGTCTCCTCTTAAAAAACTGCAGTGATGGTCAGATAAAGGTCTCAGAGGGAGAACCAAAATTGTCCTTTATTGGAGGAGTGGATGCAAACAGGGTACTTAATTCATACTGCCTCCAGGAAAGTCACACTCCTTTAGAAAGTGTGCATTCTCCTTCAGCAATCAATGAATCTTTTTATCAATCTTGTTATCACTGAATTATTCTATCATCTATCTTCCAATTCCTCTACCTACCTAACTACCTATCCATCCATCCATCTATATAAAAGGTAAAGGTTCCCCCGCACATGCGTGCTAGTCGTTTCCAACTCTAGGGGCCGGTGCTCATCTCCGTTTCAAAGCCGAAGAGCCAGTGCTTTTCCGAGGACGTCTCCGTGGTCATGTGGCCGGCATGACTAGACGCCAAAGGCGCACGGAACGCTGTGACCTTCCCACCGGAGTGGTCCCTATTTTTCTACTTGCGTTTTTACGTGCTTTCGAACTGCTAGGTTGGCAGAAGGTGGGACGAATAACAGGCGCTCACTCTGCTACGCGGCACTCGGGATTCGACCCGCCAAACTGCTGACCATCTGATCGACAAGCTCAGCGTCCTAACCCACTGAGCCACCGCGTCCCTATATATACATCTATAAATCTATCTATCCATCCATTCTCTATCTATCCATCTATCCTCTGATTTTAATACTACCTTTATTACTTTATAAATAACACAAAGTGACAAACTTATCTAATACTCTTTCCACCTTCTATTTTCCGCACAACAACATTCTTGTGAGGTGGGATGGGCTGAGAGTGAGTGTCTGGCCCAAAGTTATCCAGCTGGCTTTCGTGCCTAAGGCAGGACTAGAACTCACCCTCTCCTGGAAACTGATCAAAGAGAGAATCAACCTGGAATTAAGCAGAAACTTCCTGACAGTGAGGACAATTAACCAGTGGAACAGCTTGCCACCAGAAACTGTGGGTGCTCCAACACTGGAAGTTTTTAAGAAGAGACTGGACATTCACCTGTCTGAGATGGTGTAGGACGTTCTCCTGCTTGAGCAAGGGGCTGGACTAGAAGACCTCCAAGGTCCCTTCCAGCTTCTACTCTACTCTATTATTTTGAATTTATTTCTTATTCTGTTCTATTTATTCCTATTCCTATTCTATTCTATTCTATTCTATTCTATTCTATTCTATTCTATTCTATTCTATTTTCTGTTTTATTTTATTCTATTCTATTCTATTGCATTGCATTGCATTCCATACTATTCTCAATAAAGAATTCTATTCTATTCTATTCTATTCTATTCTATTCTATTCTATTCTATTCTATTCTATTCTATTCTATTCTATTCTATTCTATTCTATTCTTATTCTTATTCTATATTCTACTCCTATTCTATTCTATTCCTTATTCTATTCTATTCCTATTCTATTCCTATTCTATTCTATTCTATTCTATTCTATTCTATTCTATTCTATTCTATTCTATTCTATTCTATTCCTTATTCTATTCTATTCTATTCTATTCTATTCTATTCTATTCTATTCTATTCTATTCTATTCTATTCTATTCTATTCTATTCCTTATTCTATTCTATTCCTTATTCTATTCTATTCTATTCCTATTCTATTCTATTCTATTCCTTATCCTATTCTATTCTATTCTATTCTATTCTATTCTATTCTATTCTATTCTATTCTATTCTATTCCTTATTCTATTCTATTCTATTCCAATTCTATTCTATTCTATTCTATTCTATTCCTATTCTATTCTATTCCTTATTCTATTCTATTCCTATTCTATTCTATTCTATTCCTTATTCTATTCTATTCTATTCTATTCTATTCTATTCCTATTCTATTCTATTCTATTCTATTCTATTCTATTCTATTCCTTATTCTATTCTATTCCTATTCTATCCTATTCTATCCTATCCTATCCTATCCTATCCTATCCTATCCTATCCTATCCTATCCTATCCTATTCTATTCTATTCTATTCCTTATTCTATTCCTTATTCTATTCCAATTCTATTCTATTCCAATTCTATTCTATTCTATTCTATTCCTATTCTATTCTATTCTATTCTATTCTATTCTATTCTATTCTATTCTATTCTATTCTATTCTATTCTATTCTATTCTATTCTACCCTATTTCTATTCTATTCTATTCTATTCTATTCTATTCTATTATTTATTCTATTCTATTCTATTCCTTATTCTATCCTATTCCTATTCTATTCTATTCTATTCTATTCTAATTCTATCCTATTCCTATTCTATTCTATTCCTATTCTATTCTATTCTATTCTATTCTATTCTATTCTATTCTATTCCTTATTCTATTCTATCCTATCCTATCCTATCCTATCCTATCCTATTCTATTCTATTCTATTCTATTCTATTCTATTCTATTCTATTCTATTCTATTCTATTCTATTCTATTCTATTCTATTCTATTCCTTATTCTATTCTATTCTATTCCAATTCTATTCTATTCCTATTCTATTCTATTCTATTCTATTCTATTCTATTTATTCCTTATTCTATTCCTATTCTATTCTATTCTATTCTATTCTATTCCTTATTCTATTCCTATTCTATTCCTATTCTATTCTATTCCTATTCTATTCTATCCTATTCTATTCTATTCTATTCTATTCTATTCTATTCTATTCTATTCTATTCTATTCCTTATTCTATTTCTATTCTATTCTATTCTATTCTATTCTATTCTATTCTATTCTATTCTATTCTATTTTATTAGGTAGATTAACTGAGGGTTTTTAAGACACTTGATATAAAGAGCATCACAATTCCCCCCCCCCAGGTTTATCCAGTGTGCTAGATGACCCCAAGTCAGCCGGTGTGGCCACTTTTGTCATCCAAGAAGAATTTGATCGGTTTACAGGGTACTGGTGGTGTCCAACCTCTTGCCAAGAAGGTACGTATTCCAGGCTGCCCTCTCCAAATGGCTGTCTTCTCAAATTAATGTCTGGATCTGCTGGAAAAGAGGGCCCACCGTGTCTTTGGGATGGGAGGAACACCTCTGAGGGCAGCGTGTTCCATAAAAATGGGAGCCATGACGTCTACGGAGATTCTCAAGTCATCCAGGTCACGGTTGTCCCAAAGGTGCTTTTTCAGGGGGCAACTGGACTTTCTCGTCCTTCTTCGAAGACGTTTCGCTAAAACAGAATTTTCAGTTTCTAAAAAAGAATTTCTGAAAAGAAGGCAAATGACCGGCCATCTGCAAGGAGTATAAATCCTTCCCTTCCTCACCATCCAGTCAGAGCTGGAGAAGCGAGAAACGTCTTCAAAGGAAAAACAAGGAAGTCCAGTTGCCTCCTGGGAAAAAAAAGCACCTTTGGGAGCCATAATCCAGACCACATGGTCTGTTTTTTTCCCCCACATCAAGACAAAAAAGGATTATAAGCAGATCCTCTTCTGGGTGAGGAAGGACAATTTGGTGTGTGTCCCGTTTCCACAACACGAAAAGAAAAGATTTTGCTAGATTTGTAGAGGACAGGATGGTAGAGGACAGGAAGGGCCTGGAGGAATGTTGTCCATGGGGTCACGATGGGTCGGACAAGACTTTGCAACTAACAACATTACCTAAAAGAGACTTGGCTTGAAGCCCAGACTTCAGGTAAAGCTCTTTCGACCTTGATTGATACCACCTGTGAGAAAGTCAACTGTAAAGAGAATTTCTGGGCAGCACAATTTGCCTGCTTGAGCTATGAATGTAAACATTTACTGACTTTCAGAGCTATATGCGGGGAATTGCTTTTCTATTTCTTTTATCTGAGAAACATTAGATATTTCTTGAGATGATGAAATACCTTGGACTATAAAATGTTACTTGACAAACGACTTCTACAATGAAGACCACCTATAATACAAATTATTTTTAATGTCTGATTTTAAAGTTCTCAGCTTAACACACTATTTAAGAGAATATGGATAAAGACCAGGAAAAGATCCTTTCCATGTTGAAAGCAAGACATGAAACCATTCTTTCAGCTTGTGACAAAATAAGATTCAACATAAAAGAACAAGATGCCAGCTTAGATACACAAACCCAAACTTTGACTACAACCAAAGAACTAACAACGCAGAAGATAACAGAAGAAGTGGAACAATCAAATACTAAGACAGAGGATTCAGTTGACCAACAAATACAGTTAATGGAAAATCCAGAAAAGGGAGTGACCACACTGAAAATGGAAAAGACTTTATAAATCAGAAGAAATTTGAGGAGGAAAGAAGAACAGATTGAATGGAAGATAAACATAGGAAAATCATGGGGAATTGGGAAAAATAGGGAGATGATCTAATGAAGATAAATGGGCTAGTCCTTCCCAAAAAATGGCAACTAAATGGTCTCTTATTTCAAATAATATAATAATAGAGAGAGATTATTTGATGATTTAAGAGCACTGACATGGAAGGCTAGTTGGCAAAGGAAGAAAGCCAGAATAAGGCTGAAGAAAATTGGGGTTTTGATTTATTAGAGGGGATTTCATATTACTAATTGGAGGGTTAAAGGGAGAAGTAGAGACAAGGGGAATTCTGGTCATTTAATTTAAAATATTTGGAAATTAGTTGAAAATAAGGATTCTGTTTGTTTAATACTTAAAAATTAGACCCAAAAGAAAAAATATATGAATACGTTTGATTTATTGATTAACCTAGCCCAGGGCTTTTCAACCAGTGGTACGGGTACCACCTGTGGTACATTGGCACCTGGCAGGTAGTACGCGACCATCCTAGAAAAGTGGCAGCGGGAGAGGGGAATGAGCTGAACCGGTGGCAGCACCGCACAAGCCTGAACGAGAGACGGCTGGAGCTACAGGGCTGTCGGCTCAGCGGAAGCACCAGGATCAGCACCAGGATCCAGCTGGAGCTCGGCGCTGATCCCAGTATATCTGCTGATCCCAGAAGAAGCGCCGATCAGCTGGAATGTTGCAGCATCTCCAGGGTCTTGTGATTTACATTCAGATGCTTGGCAACTGATTCACATTTATGACGGTAACTGTCCCAGGGTCATGTGAAGTGACCAAAACCTGCTGCAACCACACAGCAGACGGGGGGGGGGGAATAAAAACCAAACAAAGCCCCCACCCCACCCCTGCTGCCAATCCTCAACAGAAATGCTCACAACAATGAAAACCTTGGACAGGAGGAAGAGCGCCGCCGGGCGGGCAGGCAGGTGTCTTGCTCGGCTGTGGCTTGGGGGGCACTTTTTTCAGTGCCATTGTAACTTCGAACAGTCACTAAGCAAACTGTTGTAAGTCGAGGACTACCTGGATTTCATCACTTTCTTCCTTTTTTCTTTTTCTTTTTTGGTCATCAAGTTTTTGACACCTTGCTAGGTGACTGGCGGTACTCAGATGTTGCCCTATCCTAAAAGTGGTACAATGGGTGAAAAGGTTGAAAAGCCCTGCGCTAGGATCAGGTGGGGGTGGCCCTTGCTCATCACCTGAGCTCTTGTCTCACCTGTTCCTCCTGTCCCAATCCTAAAGGGCCCTGGCCTGCCTTGGCCTGCTCTTCCCCACATTCCTCTGAAGCCACATTGTGGGCTGTCCCCTGACACCACTGGATGACCTCGCCAGGGCTCGTTGCCTTGGAAGAGTGAGGAAAATTCTCAGGGATGACTCACACCCTGGACGGTATCTCTTTACTCGTAGGAGATATAGGAGTATAGCCAGCCGTACCAACAGGCTGAAAAACAGCTTTCATCCGTGGGCTGTTAGGCTTTTGAATGGGAGATAATCTCTGTGAACTTATGCAGAATTGACTTGGGAGGCCGGTGTGTGGTGTGGTTGGTTCACATGGTGTGGTAGGATGGAGGGTTTGTTGTCACTATGTGTTGGGGGGGAGAGAGCACGGGGAGAGGCTCAGCTAATCTCAATGTACACATGTTGTACTTTGACAGTAAAGGTTTATTATTTATTATTATTTATTATCCATACCTAAAAGTGGTACAGTGGGTGAAAAGGCAGAAAAGCCCTGACCTAGGCAATCGGCTAGATCAGGACACTGATTAAGCATGTCAATGTTCACTGCAACACTGACAGGGCAAGAGCTGAGAAGAGTCGCCTGTATCATTTCTGCAGGCAGAACGGCTATCCAGTGAACTTCCACTGACGATACAGCAGACCGTATCAGCCCCGTGGGACTCAACATACAGGCACGCCTATGGCATGGACAGCACTGCCGTATATCAGTGGCGCGTTGGAGGCAACGGCGCAGATATTAGCTCCATATAACATCAGCATTGCCCACAAACCAAACCAAACCCGACGTGCCAGAATAATGCACCCCAAGGTGCCGCTTCCCAACGATCGTCGGTGATACATAGCATGAAATGCAAGGATTGTCACTGCAACTACGTCGGGGAGATGACTAAACGGCTCAGAACCGGGATTCATGAACCCGAGCCGGCCATCGGACGGCGAGAACAGCGATCACAGGCGTGGGTGCATCTGGCCAGCAATAACCACACGTTTGATCTTGCAGGGGTGGAGGCCATCGCCTAGGATACCACCAAGGGCGGCTGACTGCTGAAGGAAGCTTGGCTATCAGACGGACCCTCAATTAATCGCCACGTAGATTTACTGCCTGCCTCTATCAGGCACTAAGGAAGTGGGAGGAACAACGTAAGAACTCACAACGGGTGCAACGAGCGCCTCCAACGCCGGGTCTGAACCGCTGTGGCCCGTGCGACGACAAAGAACTACGACCGTTGAAGGGGAGAAATCCCCAATGCGTCCTGTGCAAGAAACAAAAAGACCAAGAGCTGGGCACATATACGGAGGCGGGTGTGTGTTTGCGTGTGACCATAGGACAAGAGGTGTTAGGGGACCAGCCTACGGAAACGTGCATTCAGACACGGACAAGACAGGCAAGAGTGACAACGAGAGAGGCGGCGATTTCCAAATCCAGGAACACAACGGACGGGTGCGAGACAGCTAGAAGTAATACGGCCAACCGGGGCGGGTAGACCAGTAACTCGCTCAACGAGCAGAGCGCAAAAACAGCCGGTCTTCTAAGCAAGCTTCCCAAGCTCCGGCATTTTGACGCTTTGACGACGTCGGCAGTTAGCCGAGACGAAAGCTTAAGTTTATTAAACGGTTGGTTTTTATTTATCCCGGTGTTCGACTACTTCTTTCGTAACGTAATGTGTATATCACACAGAATATATGGGCGTTGAGTGTCTCGTGTGTCTTATTTCGAGAGCAGGCATCAGAATTTCCTTTTAACGTGTCCCCATTCTGAAGACAGGGAAAAAAACCACAAATGACAATAAGGTTTCTCTTCTCTCGTCTAATAACGCCTGCTTTCCATTTAGGACCCGAAGGCTGGAAGACCTTGCGAATTCTGTACGAGGAAGTGGACGAGTCTGAGGTGGAGGTGATTCACGTCCCTTCCCCAGCCCTTGAAGAACGGAAAACGGACACATACCGTTATCCCAGAACAGGTCAGTGGGAGGTGGTGGAAGGAGGAAAGCGTGACAGGTATTCCCAACAGAGCTGGCAGGGACCTCCTCCATATGTCCATAGGCAGTCTGAGAGTATTAATTTGGGGTTTTAATTGGATTCTAATTGGGATTTTTTATTTATTCAAGGTTAATGTAATCATTTTAATTGATTTTAATTTTTGTAATTGTATTGTTTTTAAAAAACCTTGTGAACCGCCCTGAGTCCTACGGGAAAAGGGCGGTATATAAGTTTAATTAATTTAATAATAATAATAATAATAATAATAATAATAATAATAATAATAATAATAATATGGAACATAGAGTAAAAGGCTTAGAAGGGACCTTGGAGGTCTTCTAGTCCAACCCCCTACTCAGGCAGGAGAACCTATACCATTTCAGACAAACGGCGGTCCCATCTCTTCTTAAAAACCTCCAATGTTGGAGCACCCACAACTTCTGGAGGCAGGTGGTTCCACTGGTGAATTGTCCTCACTTGTCAGGACGTTTCTCCTTCGTTCTAGGTTGCTTCTCTCCTTGATTGGTTTCCATCCGTTGCTTCTTCTCCTGCCTTCAGGGGCTTTGGAGAATAGCTTGACACCCATTTCTTTGTAGGGGGAATAAGAATAATATTGGAAGGGACCTTGGAGGTCTTCTAGTCCAACCCCCTACCCAGGCAGGAGAACCTATACCATTTCAGACAAACGGCGGTCCCGTCTCTTCTTAAAAACCTCCAATGTTAGAGCACCCACAACTTCTGGCGGCAGGTGGTTCCACTGGTGAATTGTTCTCACTGTCAGGAAATTCCTCCTTAGTTCCAGGTTGTCTTCTCTCCTTGATTAGTTTCCGTCCGTTGCTTCTTCTCCTGCCTTCAGGGGCTTTGGAGAACAGGTCAACCCCTCCACTCTGTGACAGGCCCTCGAAAATCGGGGAGAGTGCTATCATGTCAGCCCTCATCCTTCTCTTAATTCGGTCCTTCTCTTAATTCGGCTGGATGTACCTAATTCATGCAACCGTTCTTCCTATGTTTTATGCTCCAGTCCCCTTTCTTGCTCTCTTTGCAATCTTTCTAGAAGTCTCAGCGTCTTTGTTTTTTTGTTTTGCCTTTTGTGTGATCCTAAACAATCTGGAGGGACGTGGTGGCTCAGTGGGCTAGGACGCTGAGCTTGTTGATCAGATAGTTGGCAGTTTGGCGGGTCGAATCCCGAGTGCCGCGTAACAGAGTGAGTGCCCATTACTTGTCCCAGCTTTTGCCAACCTAGCAGTTCGAAAGCACGTAAAAATGCAAGTAGAAAAATAGGGACCACTCCGGTGGGAAGGTAACAGCGTTCCGTGCGCCTTTGGTGTCTAGTCATGCCGGCCACGTGACCACAGAGACGTCCTCGGACAAGCGCTGGCTCTTTGGCTTTTCAACAGAGATGAGCACCGGCCCCTAGAGTCGGAAACGATTAGCACGCACGTGCGGGGGAACCTTTACCTTTACCTTTTAAACAATCTGGAGTAATCTAATCAGGGTTTTTCCATGGTGGCACCCTTAACTAACCACTGTGAGGAGAGAGGAGCGTACAGTTAAAACATTGCATAGGGCACCCGACAAAATTATCAATATATTGGATTATCTACTTAGCGCCCCCCTTCCCCCCCCCCGGGGTCAGGCGCAAAGAAATTAACCTAAGTGAGTAGAACTGATTTTTTTTTTCTCCCGGGAGGGGGAAAACATCTGGATGCAGATGTTAAGACCTCAGATCACTTGCATCTCTTTATTTATTTTACGACCATTTCAGGTAGCAAAAATCCGAAGATCTCACTAAAACTGGCGGAGTTTCAAACCGACAGCCAAGGAAAGGTGAGTCTAGTCTAATGTGTCTTTTGGAGCAAAAATTATTTATAAGCCCCGGTCTTATTTTGTGGGAAATATGGTTGTATATGCTGCCTTGTTTCCCCAGCTGTTTCAATGTGTTTTAGGGAGAAAATTAGGCCTGTAACTCTGCTTGTTTCATTTAAAAATGGAAAACAAACACAAACAAACAAAGCTCCAAAATAGCCTCGATTCTCATTTGGTTAATTTGTTAGGGGAAATCTTCATTTTCCTTTAAAAAAAAATTATATCATTAAATAAAACGAAGTCCAACTATCGGGATGATGGCAATTGTTTTTCTGTAGATGTTCTTTTTACTCTTATTGGTTTTTCCTTTCTGGGCTGGAATTGATTTATTTTCACCCTGCCCTTTATGATTTTAATTGCCTCTGTTTTTAATTGTCTATTTCGTGCCGCCCAAAGTAGTTACGGAGCCGGATGGCTTATAAAAAAGCGACTTGGCAAGATAACCAAATAAAAATGAAAGGGCCTTCATCAATGAATGAATGAAAAGGAAGTTATGGTTTTAATTTTTTTTTTAAAAAATAACTAATTTACTTTAATTGTCATTTAATTAAGTTTGATTTACACAAGCTACCCAACCCTGGTGCCAATGTGCATATTTGGTGGTACTTTTCCTGGCAGAGCCTTGGTGGAGCAGTGGGCTAAGGCCTCCTTAAGTAACACCAGCTGCCTGCAATTAGTGCA
>NC_139512.1:12555188-12657688 GCF_947247035.1 Vipera ursinii
TCAGAAGGTCACAAAAGGGGGAATCGCATGACCCAGGGACACTGCCGCTGTCATAGGTACATGCCAGTTGCCAAGCATCTGAATTTTGATCATGTGATCATAGGGGATGCTGCAACGTTTGCATGAAAAACGACCATAAGTTGCTTTTTTCCGGGCTGTTGTAATTTCTAACAGTCGCTAAACGAACGGTTGTAAGTCAAGGACTACCTGTGTTGGCATTTTTGGTTGATTTAATTCTCTCCTTCACTTTCCTCAGTCCAGCCAGACCCTCCAGAAAACGTAACCGTCTCCCCAGTCCAAGGGAAGAGGAAAACATTGCTTGTGCAATGGGAGGCTCCTAGTTCCTGGTTATATCCTGAATATTTTCCCCTGAAATATATCATCCGTTATTCGAGGGACGGATCCAGGCTTAGCAGAACGGTGAGTGGCGGAGCCGGCAGTCACTCCACAGTTATTTCCTGAACAGCCTGAACTTCTGACCTGAACTTCTCTTTTTATTATTTCATAATAATGTTAATATTTAATAATTATTATTTATTGTTAGGTTTTTTTTTTGCAACAGAGGTAATCCATGACTTACAGGTACCGTTGGGACCAAGATTTCTGCTGCTAAGCAAGGCAGTTTAACGAGCCACACTGTTGTTCCCAAAACAGGGTCTTAGCTTGGTGTTGAAGCCAACTGATCACCAAACCCACTGTAAGGATTCCCACTTAGCCTCACAACTGCCCCAGGAGTTACTCAGGAATTTAAAAGAGCCAAAAGAAACGCCTGAGCCGAGGTTTCCGCAAGCCAACAACTTTTATTTTGATCAAAAGAGAGTTGGGCGGCCCCACCTCTCTTCGTGGCTGGTCGAGAGATGAAGGCAACAACCAGGAAAGATGTCTTCCACCTTTTATATACCTTTCCAGAACAAAAAGATCAGGAACGAAAAGGGACAGAAAAATAATTCCTAGATGATGACTCGTACACAGCAACCCAGGCACCATCCGTAACTCCTTTCCCCCCTCCACTTACTTTGCTCTTTTCATGTAAGCAATCCCCTGAACCTAAAGCATGGAACATTGGCTTTTATATAACTAATTTCCCAATATAAAGCACCTACAAAGCTGCTTGCACATAAACAAAGATGTGTGTGTGTGTGTGTGTGTATGTATGCATGTATGTATGTACATATTTGTCGTTAGCTGCGAAGTCGTGTCCGACCCATCGTGACCCCATGGACAACATTCCTCCAGGCCTTCCTGTCCTCTACCATCTTCTGGAGTCCTTTTAAGCTCACGCCTACTGCTTCAGTGACTCCATCCAGCCATCTCATTCTCTGTCGTCCCCTTCTTCTCTTGCCCTCAATCTTTCCCAGCATTAGGCTCTTCTCCAGTGAGTCCTTCCTTCTCATTAGGTGGCCAAAGGATTTGAGGTTCAGCTTCATTACTAATATCAACCTTAAGCATAATAAAATCCCTTCACCATGATATGGAAAAACTTTTATTTTGGTACCAAGAGATAAAAGTGACCTCAGCTTTGAAAAGTACTGAGGCCCCAATTACAGTTTTACAGAAGTTTTTATATTCAAAGGTGATTCACGTACACCTTTGTATGTGAATAATAATAATACAAGCCGAACATATAATATCAGTTGGTTACCTGGATTGCAGGGCCATCCCCTCCAAGTCTTCTCGCTTTCAATGCAAAATAGCTAAATGTCACACCACCTATTGCCCTCCTCATTGCCCACCAGTATCTTGCAAAGCTTCTAGTTTCCTGTGCTGGCTAGGCAGGTTTAGGTTCTCTTGTAAGTGAGGCTCAACATCCTGGCTAAGGGGTTGAACCTGTGAATCTGTCTCGCTTCATTGTCCCTGCAGCCCCTCCCAGCCCCCTCGCACTGCTCAACGGTTAACAAGCGTCCTGTCCCATGCAGAGAGGGTTGCTGGATTCGACGTGAAACAGGCAGAAATTAACTCAATGGATAGGTCATGCAAATTATTTTTATTCTCAGGCATCCTCAAATCAGTAACTCAACGGTTACAGGAGAGGTTCTTCCGGAATACAGGTTGTAATCTGGACATAGGTAAAAGAATAATGGATTTCCCCATCCTGTGTAAAAGTTACATGCTGATACGGAGCAGCTCGTGGCTAGGATTCAGGCCGAGAGATAATAAAAACCCTGGCACGTAGCCAGGATGTCCTGTAATAAACTTTGAGGCTGCTCCCACTGACTAGATAAGATATAGGACTAACTAACAACTAGACTACATTTCCCAGAAGCCATCTCTTAAGGAAACGGCATTTAACCCTTTGAACGCCAAATGTTCTAACATACAGTTCTCTCAATGATACAACATTAACCCTGTAAATGCTAAATACTCGAACACAATTCTTAATTCCTAGGCTAGCTACAACAATGGACCAGCTGACTATATACTGGTCCAGAAGAGCAAGCTTGTGCTGCAAAGCCCTCAGTGAGCAGAATGGACAAAAAGCTGTTAAACAAAAAGTTGTTTCAGAGTCAAATGTTCCTTCTCAGAATTCGTCTTCCTCACTCCCACGTTCATCACAACCACACTTGGGTCCTATCTCCACATAGGACCCTTCTTCTGATCTCCAGGGCCTCATCGGCATGTATATTCTTTCATCTGACCCTTCAATGCCTGCTTTTATGACCTTTCTTGCCATGGTGGTTAAGTGAATCATGCAGTCATTAAGCGAATCTGATTTTCCCCATTGACTTTGCTTATCCAAAGCCAGGTGGGAAGGTCACAAATGGCGATCACATGACCGCAGGACACTACAACAGTCATACTACAACACTACAGGACACTACAACAGTCCTCAATTTACAAAGTTCACGTAGGGACTGTCTGAAATTACAACGGCAGTGAGACAGGTGACTTAATGACCGTTTTTCACACTGGTGACCGCTGCAGCATGGTCATCTGATCAAAATCTGGGATGCTTGGCAACTGACTCATATTTATGACGGTTCCAGTGTCCTGTGGTCCTGTGATCCCCTTTTGCAAACTCCCAACAAGCAGAGACAATGGGGAACTAACTAACAACCGTAGTGATTCATTGAAAACTGTGGCAAAAAGGACGTTAAACGGGACAATACTCACTTAACAGCTGTCTCGTTCAGCAGCGGAAATGTTGGGCTCAAATGTGGTTGTATGTCGAGGACTTCCTGTAAGTACATGCCAATTGCCAGAGTGTGAAAGCTGGTCATGTCACTTTTCCAGAGCCGTTGTAGCTTCAATCAGTCACTAAAGGAACAGTTGTTAAGTCAAGGACTAAGTCAAGAGGAAAAATTCAGAGAAGAGCAACTAAGATGATCCAAGCCTGGAGACTAAAACATACGAAGAACGGCTGCGGGACTTGGGTTTGGCCAGTCTAAAGAAAAGAAGAAATAGGGGAGACATGATAGCAGTGTTCCAGTATTTGAGGGGGCTGCCACAAGGCAGAGGGGGCCAGGTTGTTCACCAGAGAACCAGAGGGAAAGACGAGAAACAATGGTTGGAAACTGATCAAAGAGAGAAGCAACCTGGAATTAAGGAGAAACTTCCTGACAGTGAGGACAATCAACCAGTGGAACAGCTGGCCTCCAGAAATCATGGGCTCTCCATCACTGGGGATTTTTTAAGAAGAGACTAGACAGTCACTTGTCTGAGATGATATAGGTTCTCCTGCTTGAGCAGGGGGCTGGACTAGAAGACTTCCAAGGTCCCTTCCAGCTCTACTCTACTCTACTCTACTCTATTCTATTCTACCTGTATTTTTCTTTGCTTCCCCAGACCAGGCCTATCGAGCAAACCTCCTTTACCCTCACTGGGATCCGTTCTGGTGTAAACTACCACATCCAAGTAGCCGCGAAAGACTTCCTGGATAATGGAGAATACAGCGCCTGGAGTCTTCCAGCCTCTGGGGCGTCCTGGGAGCCAGAGTGAACACTCGGGGCCCTCCATCCAGTGGGGGATTCAAACGATTCGCACTACTTCGGCAGAACTGGTAGCTAATTTTTTGTTGTCCAGGCCCAGAATGGACTTCCAGAAGCGACATCCACTACAGAGAACCGGTTGTTCACATATTTGAATCCCAACACTGGTTCTCTCTCTCTCTCTCCCCCCCTCTCTCTCTTTCTCTCTCTCTCTCTCTCTCTCTCTTAGCTCTCTATCTCTATTTCTCTATCTGTCTGTCTATCTATGTATCTATCTATCCAGTGCTTTTTTTGTAAAAGAAAAAGGTGCCGGAACTCACACGTGTCATACAACCCAATTAAGGAGAAACTTCCTGACAGTGAGGACTATTAACCAGTGAAACAGCTTGCCTTCAGAAATCGTGAGCGCTCCATCACTGGAGGTTTTGAAGAAGAGATTAGACAGTCACCTGTCTGAGATGGTAAAGGTTCTCCTGCTTGAGCAGGGGGTGGACTAGAAGACCTCCAAGCTCCATTCCAGTTCTATTCTATTCTAATAAACAAGTCGCTTTGGATAATGTGGGAGGTCACACACACACACACACACACTCCCGACTCCAGAGAAAGAAATATTTTGGGGAATATTTAAAAGGCAGAATATATTTCCCTAAAGGATTTTAAAAGCAGAAACCAATCCTGCCCCCAAGTCTCTCTGTCCCAAACAGAAACCAAGTCTGCAGAATTGCAGATGTGATAATCTTGTCAGAAAGACTGGAATCAGGAAACTGGGATTAGGAAGAAAGATCCCTAGAATCAACAATCCCTCACACCAAAAATCCCAAGGAAGCAGGATTGACCTTTGGGACATAATAGGATTTACCCACCACCATCAGAATACCAGAAAGGCACACTCAGACTCAGGTCAAAGTTCATGCCACAGGAACAACTCCAAACAAAAGGCTCAAGAAGGTATGAAAACCCACTCCCTACATGTGCTCTCTCTCTTTTTTCTTCCAGAGCCATCTTCCTGTCTGGCTCTCCTCTTCAATAAACTGCAACCTTCTTTCTAAAGCAGTTGCCGTGTTGTTTATTCCCGGCTTGGACTGAACCATGATGAAGACTTTTCCTTCAACAATAACAAGATGAGCAGCATATAAATTCAATAATGAAATATAAAGAAATACAAGAATTGGTTTAATGGCCTTCATTTCTCTGTTGTGCATCATTATACCAACTGTATGCTTACGTTTGTTTTTAGTTTGTATTTGACAATTCAACAAAAGATTTCATAAGCCATTTGGGACAACTGGTTTGCAAAGGCAATATATACATTTCAAAGACAAAACATAAATAAACTCAGCAACATCCTGGGAGGACGGAAGGAAGCTCTGAGCATGCAGCAATAATAATGATTACTTTATTAAACACGTTGCCATGAAAATAATTTTAGGGTTTAGTCCTTGTGTAAACAGTACCAAGCATCTAATATACTTTAATCCCCAAGCCAATTTCGCTTTTTAATTTTAATTTAAATATTGAGCCATCAATATTTTGAAGTGTTAAATATTTAGTAGAGGTAATGAATATTTCATAGGCATTTTTTTTTTATTAAACGCTCTTCATAACTTCTATTCAACCTAAGGCACAATCCTGCAGCTCCGGAACTAGCGATGTCACAGCTTCGTTTCCCCACCGGAATATTTTAGGGAAGGACAAATAACGCGACATAAACAGGAGCGCGAGGCGCTGGTTAAAAGACGCAAAAATGGAGCGTCGACCGGGAGGGAATTAAATGTTGACTGACTGCAAAGTAAACCAATAGAAACGCGCCTTCTGCTGCGTTTCGACCTTGACAGCCAATAGTAGCGAAGGAGGCGGGACGCGTGAGAATCCGGGAAGTAGCGGTGTTTGGGGAGAATTTCACGGAGATTGGGAACAACCGCGAAGAGGCAAAATGTCGGAAAGGAAAGTGTTAAACGTGAGTGAAAGGAAAGGAGGGGAAAAACATGGCTGGGGCCGGTTGGGGGCCTCGGAGGGTTGGGTAAGGTACTCAGAAAGGGTTAAACGTGGGGTGGCGGTCTACCTCGCAGGGCTGTTGTAAAGAGGCCAGACTATGCAAGGGAGAACATAGTGGATTCATCAGTTATTTCATTAAGAATCGGCTGGGATCCACTGGGGTCTTGCGTCTGCCTAGGCTATTAGTATCAATAAATGATCAGTTATTTCTCTTTTTTGTCTCTTTTCAATTTTCTAAATTGAAAATTGGGGGGGGGTGTTTTTGTCTTTTTAAATTCACTTTTTAGATGTTTTTGTCTACTTTTGTTTTGACTCTGTTTAATTTTTTTTCTTTTGTATTTTGATCTTTTGAATCAAATCAAATTGAAAGCAAAAAGACAAAAAAAGGTCATTTTAATTTTATTTTTATTTTTGGGCATTCTAGAAATATTACCCGCCAGATTTTGATCCATCCAAGATCCCTAAGCTTAAACTTCCAAAGGACAGGCAGTATGTGGTCCGCCTGATGGCTCCCTTTAACATGCGGTAAGAGATGCTTAAATTCTGTTGGGAATATTCAATTTCTAAAATGAGTTGAATGTGTGGCAATCCTGTTTTCTTGAAAATAATAAAAGACAAACTTGGAAAATCTGGCCAATCTGAAAAAAGGCCTTCAAGATGACAAAATGTTAATTCTTTATGTTTATAACTTTGCTATCTGAAGGAAAATTCAAGAGCAAAACCAAGAAAATTACATGCATATTCCAGGCTGGCTGAAGAATTCTGGGAATTGAAGTGCATATATCTTAAAAGTACCAAGGTTGGAAATACTGTGATAAAAGAATGTTGCAGATATTTGGACTCCAGGGTTAAAGCTGCTGCCTGGTTGGCATATTGTGGTATCTAAATATATTGGCCTGATTTGCACATTGTGCTAAGCCAGGGGTAGGCAACCTTGATTCTTTTATGACTCATGGACTTCAACTCACAGAATTCCTCAGTCAGCATAGCTAAGCTGTGATACTTGAATCCAGTTATTCTGGAATCTGATTTTTAAAGTAAGATGTACATAACACACTGACCCATGAACTAGCTGGCTTCTGTGGAAAAGTGTGGTTAGTTCATATTTTTGAATCAATGTGTAAATCATGATTGATTTATCCATTAGTGCATGGCATACACATAGCCACCACGAGTAGCTGGTTCAGCTTTTCTTTTAGCATTCCGTCTACAGATAGTCCTCGACCTACAACAGTTCATTTAGTAACCATTCAAAGTTTCAGCGAAATTGGAAAAAAGTGACATGACTATTTTTCATAGTTACGACTGTTACAGCATCTCCATGTGATCAAAGTTCAGATAGCAATCTAACCTAGAATACTAACCTAACAACTGCAGTGATTCATTTAAAAACTGTTTACAAGAAAGCAAAATGGGGCAAAACTCAATCCCTGTCTCATTTAACAACTGAAATTTTGGGCTCAGTTGTGGGTCATAAGTCACCTGTATCCAAGAACCAGATTCGGGTGAAGACACTTTAAATGGGAAACAATTTTTTTAAATGCTCTTTTTATGTAGAGATTGTTCCTTTACTCAGCCTTACAGGTAGCACTCAACTTGCAAACATTCCTTTAGTGACTTTTGAAGCTTTAACAGCACTTATGACAGCATCCCTATGGTCATGTGATCAAAATCTGGATGACTGGCAGCTGGCATGCGTTTATGACGGTTGCAGCGTCTTGGGATCCCTTTTTGCGACCTGATAAAGTCTACGGGGAAACCAGAGTCACTTAACTGTATTATTAACTTAACAACTGCAACAACAACAACAAAAACAATAGAGTTGGAAGGGACCTTGGAGGTCTTCTAGTCCAACCCCCTGCTCAAGCAGAAAACCCTATTGTCATGGTTCCGATAGATGAAACCCATCGAAAGAACTTCAAGGCAAGAATTCTTCCTTAAAGAGCATTTTATTCAGGAAACAACGTATCGGCACTACATAGCTGAACCCCAAAACTAGTTTCCCTTCCCCCGGATACAAAGTAACCAATTGCAATTCCCACCCCCCCAATAAGCAGTCATAAATCACGTTCTCCAATTAGCCTGAAATGCGGGCTTTCTCCCCAGCTCCTCAGCCCTCCAAAACGTTATGAATTCGTCCTTGGGTTCCCACAAAGCAGCGCTTCTTATTATGGCTAGCTAAGCTTAAGCATTCATCCCAACCCCGCTTCTGCACCTAATTTTTAAATAGAAGAAAAAGCATATTAAATGCAAGGAGAAAATGGCTGCGATTTTCATCGGTTGCCAGAGCGGGAAACATCCAATGTTTACAGCGTTATTATCCCCTATACCATTCCAGACAAATGGCTGTCCAATCTCTTCTTAAAAACCTCCGGTGTTGGAGCACCCACAACGTCTGGAGGCAGTTAGTTCCACTGGTTAATTGTTCTGCCAGGAAATAAATGATCCCCTTATCAACTGTGGCAAGGAAGGCCTCAAAGTGTGGCAAAACTCACTTCACAGCTGTCTTGCTTAGCCACAGAAATTTTGGGCTCAGTTGTGGCCGCAGGTCAAGGACCAATTATGCAAAAATTTCTGCTGGCAGCTCCTGACTCGCCTCTCCCAGCAATAGTAAGTACCGTATTTTTCGGACCATAAGACGCACTTTTCCCCCCCCCCCCAAAGTGGGGGGGGGAAACAAGGGTGCGTCTTATGGTCCGAAGGTGATCCGTATGGCCAGCCCCAACCTCCGCAAGTGAAAGCAAGGGAGATTGCAATTGGCTCCTGCAATCTCCCTGCGGGCCCGGCTTTCTCTTGCAGAAGGCAGGCTGAAACGGAGCAAGGAATGCGAATCGGCCGATCTCGCGCTCCTACGATCTCCTTCGCTCGGTTTCAGCTTCTCTTGCTACAAGAGAAAGCAGGCTGAAACAAAGCAAGGGAGATTCCCTCGCTCCGTTTCAGCCTGCTTTCTCTTGTAGCAAGAAAAGCTGAAACCGAGCGGAGGAGAATGCAGGAGCGCGAGATCTGCCGATTTGCATTCCTTGCTCTGTTTCAGCCTGCCTTCTGCAAGAGAAAGCCGGGCCGCAGGGCGTCCTCTGTAGGTACTGCTCTAACGCGGAGAGGGAAGGACAAAGAGGGAGGGAAGGAAGAAAGAAGAAGGAAGGAAGGAAAGAAGGAAGGGACAATGGGAGAGGGAGGGAGGGAGAGAGAGGGAGGGAGAAAGAAAGAGAAAAATAGAGAGAGAAAGAGAGAGAGAGAAGGAGAAAGAAAGAGGGAGGGAAAACAGGAAGAGGGAGAAATAGAGGGCAAGAGAAAAATAGAGAGAGAGAAAGAGGGAGAGAGAGAAGCAGAAAGAAAGGGAGGGAAATAGAGGGAGAGAGAAAGGGAGAGAAAGAAAGGCAGAGAGAGACAAGGAGAAAGAAAGGGAGGGAAATAGAGGAAGAGGGAGAAATAGAGGGAAAGAGAAAAAGAGGGAGAGAGAGAGAAGGAGAAAGGGAGGGAAATAGAGGGAGAGAGAGAAAGAGGGAGAGAAAGAAAGGGAGAGAGAGAGACAAGGAGAAAGAAAGAGGGAGGGAAATAGAGGAAGAGGGAGAAATAGAGGGAAAGAGAAAAATAGAGAGGGAGAAGGAGAAAGAAAGAGGAAAACAGGGAGAGAGAGAAAGGGAGAAATAGAGGGAAAGAGAAAAATAGGGAAAGAAGGAAAGGGAGAGAGAGAAAGAAGGAGAGGAGAAAGAAAGAGGGAGGGGGAGAGAGGGAGAGAAAGAGAAGGAGAGAGAGAAATTAAATTAGTAACATGATTGTTAGGTGAATCTGGTTTCCCCACTAACTTTGCTTGTCAGAAGGTTGCAAAAGGCGATCACATGACCCTGGAACAATGTGACCATCATAAATATGAATCGATTGCCAAGCATCCGAATGTAAATCACATGACCCTGGGGATGCTGCAATGGTCATAAGTGTGAAAAATGGTCATAAGTCACTTTTTTCAGTGCCGTCGTAACTTTGAACGGTCACTAAGTGAATCGTAAGTCGAGGACTACCTGTACTTTATCATTTTTTTCCTTTTTTGGGGGGGGTCAAGTTTTTGACACGTTGCTGGGTGACATTGCCTTGTCCTAAAAGTAATCCCTTCATGGATTACTGCCTTGTCGTGGCGAAGGGGCTTGCGTAATTCAATGAAGCTATGAGCTATGCCGTGCAGGGCCACCCAAGACGGACAGGTCATAGCAGAGAGTTCTGACAAAACGTGATCCACTGGAGAAGGAAATGGCAACCCACTCCAGTATCTTTGCCATGAAAACCCTATGGACAGTACCAAAAGGCAAAACGATATGACGCTGGAAGATGAGCCCCTCAGGTCGGAAGGCGTCCAATATGCTACTGGGGAAGAGCAGAGGGCTAGTACTAGTAGCGCCAGAAAGAATGAAGCGACTGGGCCAAAGCCGAAAGGATGCTCAGCTGTGGATGTGTCTGGTGGTGAAAGGAAAGTCCGATGCTGTAAAGATTTTTTCTCCATAGGAACCTGGAATGTAAGATCCATGAATCAAGGAAAACTGGACGTGGTCAAACAAGAGATGACAAGACTGAACATTGACATCTTAGGTATCAGCGAACTAAAATGGACAGGAATGGGTGAATTTAATTCAGATGACCATCAGGTATACTACTGTGGGCAAGAATCCTTCAGAAGAAATGGAGTAGCCTTCATAGTCAATAAAAGAGTAGGAAAAGCAATACTGGGATACAATCCTCAAAATGACAGAATGATCTCAGTTCGAATCCAAGGGAAACCATTCAATATCACAGTAGTCCAAGTCTATGCCCCAACCACCAGTGCTGAAGAGGATGAAATTGACCAGTTCTATGAAGCACTACAGCACCTTATAGAACTAACACCAAAAAATGATGTTCTTATCATCATGGGGGATTGGAATGCTAAAGTAGGAAGCCAAAAGATAACTGGAATAACAGGCAAGTTTGGCCTTGGAGTGCAAAATGAAGCAGGGCACAGGCTGATAGAATTCTGTCAAGAGAATACGATGGTCATAGCAAACACTCTTTTCCAACAACCCAAGAGACGGCTCTACACATGGACATCACCAGATGGTCAACACAGAAATCAGATTGACTATATGCTCTGCAGCCAAAGATGGAGAAGCTCTATACAGTCAGTAAAAACAAGACCAGGAGCTGACTGTGGCTCAGACCATGAGCTTCTCCTTGCAAAGTTTAGGCTTAAACTGAAGAAAGTAGGGAAAAGCACTAGGCCAGTCAGGTATGAATTAAATCATATCCCTGTTGAATATACAGTAGAGGTGACAAATAGATTTAAGGAATTAGATCTGATAGACAGAGTGCCTGAAGAACTATGGACAGAGGTTCGTGACATTGTACAACAGGTAGCAACCAAAACCATCCCAAAGAAAAAGAAATGCAAGAAAGCAAAATGGCTGTCTGAGGAAGCTTTGCAAATAGCTGAGGAAAGGAGGGAAGCGAAAGGCAAGGGAGAAAAAGAAAGATACACCCAATTGAATGCAGAATTCCAGAGAATAGCTAGAAGAGATAAGAATGCCTTCCTAAATGAACAGTGCAAAGAAATAGAAGAAAACAATAGAATAGGGAGGACCAGAGATCTTTTCAAGAAAATTGGAGAAATGAAGGGAACGTTTAATGCAAAAATGGGCATGATAAAGGACCAAAATGGCAGGGACCTAACAGAGGCAGAAGAGATTAAGAAGAGGTGGCAAAATTACACAGAAGAACTATACAAGAATGAGCTTAACGACCCTGATAATCACAATGAGGGGGTCACTGACCTCGAGCCAGACATCCTAGAATGTGAAGTGAAGTGGGCCTTAGAAAAGCTGAGCAACAACAAAGCTAGTGGAGGTGACAGTATTCCAGCTGAGCTATTCAAAATCTTAAAAGACAATGCAGTAAAAGTGCTACACTCAATTTGCCAGCAAATTTGGAAAACTCAACAGTGGCCACAGGATTGGAAAAGATCAGTTTACATTCCAATTCCTAAGAAAGGCAGTGCCAAAGAATGTTCAAACTATCGCACCATTGCACTCATTTCTCATGCTAGTAAAGTCATGCTTAAAATCCTACAAGCTAGACTTCAGCAGTATGTGGATCGAGAACTACCAGAAGTGCAGGCAGGATTTCGAAGAGGCAGAGGAACTAGAGATCAAATTGCCAACATACGCTGGATCATGGAGAAAGCTAGGGAGTTCCAGAAAAACATCTACTTCTGCTTCATTGACTATGCTAAAGCCTTTGATTGTGTGGATCATAACAAACTGTGGCAAGTTCTTAAAGAGATGGGAGTACCAGACCATCTTATTGGTCTCTTGAGAAACCTATATGCGGGTCAAGAAGCAACAGTGAGAACTGGACACGGAACCACTGATTGGTTCAAAATTGGGAAAGGAGTCCGGCAAGGCTGTATACTGTCGCCCTGCCTATTTAACTTATATGCAGAGCACATCATGAGAAAGGCAGGGCTAGATGAATCAAAAGTTGGAATTAAGATTGCCGGAAGAAATATCAACAACCTAAGATACGCAGATGATACCACTCTAATGGCAGAAAGTGAAGAAGAACTAAAGAGCCTCTTGTTGCAGGTGAAGAAGGAGAGTGCAAAACTTGGGTTGAAACTTAACATTAAGAAAACCAAGATCATGGCATCTGGCCCTCTCAATTCCTGGCAAATAGATGGGGAAGAAATGGAGGTAGTGACAGATTTTATTTTCCTGGGCTCCAAGATCACTGCAGATGGGGACTGTAGCCAAGAAATTAAAAGACGCTTGCTCCTGGGGAGGAAAGCCATGGCAAATCTAGACAGCACACTAAAAAGCAGAGACATCACCCTGTCAACAAAAATGCGTATAGTCAAGGCTATGGTCTTTCCAGTTGCAATGTATGGTAGTGAAAGTTGGACCATAAGAAAGGCTGAGCGCCAAAGAATTGAGGCCTTTGAACTGTGGTGCTGGAGAAGACTCCTGCGAGTCCCTTGGACTGCAAGGCGATCAAACCGGTCAGTCCTAGAGGAGATCAATCCTGACTGCTCTTTAGAAGGCCAGATCCTGAAGCTAAAACTCAAGTACTTTGGCCACCTAATGAGAAGGAAGGACTCCCTGGAGAAGAGCCTAATGCTGGGGAAGATCGAGGGCAATAGAAGAAGGGGACGACAGAGAATGAGGTGGCTGGATGGAATCACTGAAGCAGTAGGCGTGAGCTTAAATGGACTCCAGAAGATGGTAGAGGACAGGAAGGCCTGGAGGAATGTTGTCCATAGGGTCGCGATGGGTCGGACACGACTTCGCAGCTAACAACAACAACAAAAAAGTGGTACAATGGATGAAAAGGTTGAAAAGCCCTGTTTTAGTATACTGGTACTATTTGGTTCAGAATATTTTTTTTCTTGTTTTCCTGCTCTAAAAACTGCGTGCGTCTTATGGTCAGGTGCGTCTTATGGTCCGAAAAATACGGTAGATGGAGCAAGGCGAGTTGTAGCGTAAACCTCCCTGGGTGAGGGTTAAAACGCTCAGTAAGCAGATGAAGAACGAGGAATTGCATTTCTTGAGATCTTTTTCTATCTTGTAGATGCAAAACCTGCGGTGAATACATTTACAAAGGTAAAAAATTTAACGCCCGGAAAGAGACAGTCCAGAATGAATCTTATTTGGGACTTCCCATCTTCCGGTTTTACATCAAATGCACCCGCTGCCTGGCAGAAATCACGTTCAAGGTAAGGGCCTCTTTAGGCCTCTCTTCTCTTCCAACATAGAACATGGAATAATAAGAGTTGGAAGGGACCATGGAGGTCATCTAGTCCAACCCCCTGCTCGAGCAGAAAGCCCTATACCATTTCGAGTAAATGATTGTCCAGCCTCTTTTTGAAAACCTCCAGGGATGGAGCACCCACAACGCGTGGGGGCAAGTTGTTCCATTGGTTAATTGTTCTCACCTTTAGGAAATTTCTCCTTAGTTCTAGGTTGCTTGATTATTTTCTGTCCATTGTTTCTTGTCTTGCTTTCTGGTGCTTTGGAGAAGAGCTTGACTCCCTCTTCTTTGGGGCAGCCCCTCAAATATTGGAAGACTGCTATCATGTCCCCCCTGGTCCTTCTCTTCATTAAACTAGACATCCCCAATTCCAGCAACCGTTCTTCGTGTGTTTTAGCCTCCAGTCCCCTAATCATCTTTGTTGCTCTTCTCTGCACTCTTTCCAGAGTCTCAACATTTTTTTTTTGTTTACATCGTGGCGAACAAAAGTGGTTGCAGTATTCCAAGTGTGGCTTTACCCAGGCCTTGTAAAGTGATATTAACACTTCACATGATCTTGATTCTGTCCCTTTATTAATGCAGCCTAGGATTGCATTGGCTTTTTTGGCTGCTGCTGCACACGGCTGGCTCCTATTTAAGTGATTAAATTTAAGGGTTTAAGTAGGCTATTTTGCCCTCACATAAAAATAATAAGGAGCAAATGATTATAATAACAGCTTACATCCTGTGATAACACCTTTCTTATTTTGTTGTTTCCTTGTCTTACCCTTCTTTGGCATCTTGTCTAAACTGATTGCATTCAATTGCTTTATCCCATGGAGGTTTTAAGTAGCTTATATTTTGGTATATGTTTGAATATTCTGAACAAACCTCAGGCTGTGTTTTGTTTAAAAATGCCTGACCTGACAGCTTAGGGATGTTAAAGATGCTAGTTAGTACTTTCAGGATAACAAAATAGGGAGTCCTCAACTTATGACCGGTTGCTTAGCGCATGCAACCTAAAAATAAAATGCCATTGGTTGCTCCCCTCCCCAATTCACGTGATCATTTCTGCGGTTTGTAGTGTCCTGCAGTCACGTGACCACGTCTTACAATGCTTTTGCAGAAAACTGTTTTTTACTTGTAAAGTCTTAATACCACTTTACAAGGCCTTGGTAAGGCCACACTTGGAATACAGCATCCAGTTATGGTCACCACGATGTAAAAAAGATGTTGAGACTCTAGAAAGAGTGCAGAGAAGAGCAACAAAGATGATCAAGGGACTGGAGGCTAAAAGATATAAGGAACGGTTGCTGGAATTGGTTATGTCTAGTTTAATGAAAAGAAGGACAAGGGGGAACATGATAGCAGTCTTCCAATATCTCAGGGGCTGCCACAGAGAAGACGGGGGTCAACCTGTTCTCCAAAGCACCTGAAGGCAGGACGAGAAGCAACGGATGGACACTAACCAAGGAGAGAAGCAACCTAGGAGAAACTTCCTGACAGTGAGAACAATTAACCGGTGGAACAACCTGCCACCAGAAGCGGTGAATGCTCCAACACTGGAGGTTTTTAAGAAGAGACTGGACAGGCATTTGTTTGAAATGGTATAGGGTTTCCTGCCTGAGCAAAGGGTTGGACTAGATGACCTCCAAGGTCCCTTCCAACTTCATTATTATTATCATCACCATCATTATTACTGTTGTTATTATTATATCTAGTTTTTGGTAAAGCTGCACCCCTCACAAACCATTGTTTCGCTTAACAACTGCGGCACTCATTTAAAAATTGCATTGATTGGTTTAATGAGTGCTGCAAAAATAATAATAATAATCGTAAGATACCGTGACTGACTTTCAGGCGTTATGACCGCGATGGGCAAGTTCCTCTCTCCCTCCTCCCCCTCCCCCCCCCGGGATGAACTGTACAGTTCCTGTGCTCTTAGGAAAGCTCGAAATATTCTGAAAGACTCATCCCAGACAGTCTGTTTTTGAACTATTACCATCTGGCAGACGGTACTGGATAGTGAAAACAAAGACAAATAGTTTTTAATCCCAGAGCTGTAACCATATTAAATACCGCTGTGTAGTACAACATTGAAGTGCAGTATCAGGGGCAGCGCAACGGTGAATAGAATGTGAAGGATGTGTGTAATATAGTGTATGTTTTTACTTGTGTGTAGTGTAGATCATGGACAGTGTTTAATTTCGTCATGAGGTACACAATGACAATAAAGATATTCTATTCTGTTACCTCCAAACTTAGGGTGTTGTTGTTGTTAGTTGCAAAGTCGTGTCCGACCCATCGCGACCCTATGGACAACGTTCCTCCAGGCCTTCCTGTCCTCTACCATCTTCTGGAGTCCCTTTAAGCTCACGCCTCCTGCTTCAGTGACTCCACCTCATTCTCTGTCATCCCCTTCTTCTATTGCCCTCCATCTTTCCCAGCATTAGGCTCTTCTCCAGTGAGTCCTTCCTTCTCATTAGGTGGCCAAAGGATTTGAGTTTCAGCTTCAGGATCTGGCCTTCTAAGGAGCAGTCAGGGTTGATCTCCTCTAGGACCGACCGGTTTGATCGCCTTGCAGTCCAAGGGACTCGCAGGAGTCTTCTCCAGCACCACAGTTCAAAGGCCTCCATTCTTTGGCGCTCAGCCTTTCTTATGGTCCAGCTTTCACTGCCATACGTTGCAACTGGGAAAACCACAGCCTTGACTATGCGCACTTTTGTTGACAGGGTGACGTCTCTGCTTTTTAGGGTGCTGTCTAGATTTGCCATGGCTTTCCTCCCGAGGAGCAAGCGTCTTTTAATTTCTTGGCTGCCGTCCCCGTCTGCGGTGATCTTGGGAAACGCAGGGTAGCTGTCCTCTATTCTGTGCACAACACGTGGGAACATTTAGGCAGAATGCTTCCTTGCTGTGAGTTGCAAATTTTGACTCGGCCGAGAGCAGCCGATCGTCCACGGTTCAGCCCTTCCGGTTTTCAAGCCAGAGAATTAATGCTCTTCTTCCCTCTTTGTCCTGTTCTCTCTTCAGACAGACCCTGAAAACACGGATTACGCCATGGAGCACGGAGCCACCCGCAACTTCCAGGCCGAGAAATTGCTGGAGGAAGAGGAGAAACGTCTGCAGAAAGAAAGAGAAGACGAAGAGCTGAATAACCCCATGAAGGTGGTTGGCCAGTCCTCAGCAGGGAAAGGAATTTCGTTCTTCCTTTTTTCTAAATAGACTGTTGGCAGAGCAGGAATTGGAGTTCTTTGCTCGGTAGTTTTTTTAATGTCTTCCTGTATAGGTAGTCCTCGACTTACAACTTGGTTGCTTAGTGACCGTTCAGAGTCGTGGCAGACAGAGTGAGACACACGCACGCTGCAGTCACCTGGCCACGTTTTGGGCACTCGGCAACTAGCCTGGCCTTATCGTTTGCCTATTTATTTAGCTCCCACCTTCGTAGTTATTACAAGTAACACAAGATGGTGAACGTAGAAAACGCGCCTTCATCCTACTATTTTCCCCACGGCGACAACCCTGTGAGGTGGGTTGAGCTGAAAGTCACCCAGCCAGCTTTCCTGCCTAAGATGGGACTAGAACTCACCGTCTCCTGGTGATTGGCCCAAAGTCACCCAGCCGGCTTTCCTGCCTAAGATGGGACTAGAACTCACCATCTCCTGTTGATTGGCCCAAAGTCACCCAGTTGGCTTTCATGCCTAAAGCAGGACTAGAACTCACCATCTCCTGGTGATTGATCCAAAGTCACCCAGCCAGCTTTCTTGCCTAAGATGGTACTAGAACTCACCATCTCCTGGTGATTGGCCCAAAGTCACCCAGTTGGCTTTCATGGCTAAAGCAGGACTAGAACTCACCGTCTCCTGGTGATTGATCCAAAGTCACCCAGCCAGCTTTCCTGCCTAAGATGGGACTAGAACTCACCATCTCCTGGTGATTGGCCCAAAGTCAGCCACTTGGTTTTCATGCCTAAGGCAGAACTAGAACTCACCGTCTCCTGCTGATTGGCCCTAAGTCACCCAGCTGCCTTTCATGCCTAAAATGGGACTAGAACTCACTGTCTCCTGGTGATTGGCCACTACTGAGTCTCATTCTCCCTTCTGGAAGAGCCAGACCAGAAGAAACGACGAAAATAAAAATAAGTAGATCTCCCATTTTGCTTTTTTATCTCTGATTCTCGTCTCAGAGGTGCTTTTCCAACAGGCAACTTCATTTTTCTTGGCTTTTTTTTTTTTGTCTTTGAAGACGTTTAGCTTCCTCACCCAAGAAGCTTCTTCATTTCTTACTATTGCTTCTAACTAACTGCCCTCCGAGTCCGAGCACTTTTCTGCTTTTGGTTTTTCCAGGTTTTGGAGAACAGAACCAAGGATTCCAAACTAGAGATGGAAGTTTTGGAAAACTTGCAGGAGCTGAAAGAACTCAACCAGCGTCAGGCCAACGTGGATTTTGAATCCATGTTGCGGCAGTACAAAGATTTTGAGGAACAGCAGAAACAGCGGGAATTGGAGGAAGACGAGCAGGAAATGAAGTGAGCCTCTAGGAGTATCTCCCACTACCGTGTTTTCCCCGAAAATAAGATCCGGTCTTATTTAGTGTTACTACTTTTCTTTTTCTTTTTTTTTTTGCCTCCAAAAGAGGCACCAGGTCTTATTTCCTTGGCCTCACTTCACAACGGTGGCACCGACAGCCCCACCCAGCCGGCTCACTTCTTCTGTGGCCGAAGGAAATGCCTCTGCAGCTGAGAATGGGGCTTCGGCCTGCATTTTGCCGTCAGAGGCTTTTCCGGAAGGCCTCTAAATGGCGAAATGCAGGCCGGGGGGGGGGGAATCCGGGCCTCCGTTCTCGGCTGCAGAAGCCTTCCCGGAGTCGGTACTTCCTTGACTGGGGTGTTGTTTCCTCCTGGATTGTTGGTCTAATGCAGGGATAGGCAACCTTGGCTCTTTTGTGACTCGTGGACTTCAACACCCAGAATTCCTGAGCCAGCCACGCTGAGGGGACAGGGAGAGGTTTCCATGCTGAACCAGCCTGGCTCAGGAATTCTGGGAGTTGGAGTCCACGAGTCATGAGGGGGCCATAGTTCCCTCATGCTGGCTCAGGAATTCTGGGAGTTGAAGTCCACCAGTCATGAAGGGGCCATAGTTCCCTCATGCTGGCTCAGGAATTCTGGGAGTTGAAGTCCACAAGTCATAAAAGGGCCAGGTTTGAAGACCTCCATCCTAAAGGGTTGGACTAGAACAGGGATAGGCAACCTTGGCTCTTTTGTGACTCATGGACTTCAACACCCAGAATTCCTGAGCCAGCCATGCTGAGGGGAAAGGGAGAGGTTTCCATGCTGAACCAGCCTGGCTCAGGAATTCTGGGAGTTGAAGTCCACGAGTCATGAGGGGGCCATAGTTCCCTCATGCTGGCTCAGGAATTCTGGGAGTTGAAGTCCACGAGTCATAAAAGGGCCAAGTTTGAAGACCTCCGTCCTAGAGGGTTGGACTAGAACAGGGGTAGGCAACTTTGGCTCTTTTGTGACTCGTGGACTTCAACTCCCAGAATTCCTGAGTCAGCATGGCTCAGCTTGGAAACCTCTCCCTTTCCCCTCAGCATAGCTGACTCAGGAATTCTGGGAGTTGAAGTCCACCAGTCATAAAAGAGCCGAGGTTGCCTACCCCTGATCTATACCACAGTTGGGTTGCCATTGGAAATACATTGCATTTTGTTGCATTGAAATCCTGGTAGTCCACCTACCTTAAAGCATACTGATTAAGGAATTCTGGGAGTTGAAGTCCACCCAACTTAAAAGCAAGCTAGCTGGGGAATTCTAGGTGTCGAAGTCCACCCTTCCTAAAGCGTGCTGACTGGGGAATTCTGGGAGATTAAATCCACCCATCCTAAAGCATGCTGGCTGGGCAATTCTGGGAGCTGAAGCCCACCCATCTTAAAGCGTGACTGGCTGGGGAATTCTGGGAATTGAAAGCCACATCTCCTCTAAGTTGCCCAGGTTGGGGGTGGGGGGAAACCAAAACCTGTTAGGGAAGATCTGTGGAATTTTGACTTAATATCTGCAGATGCACAATTGGGAAAATAGAAATAGCATGTGATGACTTTACCCTGTCTTTGAACTCAGTCCCCACACTCTCTCCCCTGTCAGTTGCCGACCCACCACTCTCTCCCCGGCTTCTTTCTCACCCAGATCCATGCTGGAGCAAGCCCAAAGCCGGAAAATGTTGGAAGATTCCGATTCGGAAGAGGACCCCGCTCCAGCTCGGCCAAAACAACTTGCCAAGGGGAAACCCACCGACATCCTGCAAGTGGTATGTGGAAATGGTCCTTCAGCATCTTCCGAGAGGCTGGCTGACCTCATGGAGGTGGATAGTCCCTCTTCACGGCGTCTCTACCTGCCTTGAGCCGTAGGGCTGGACTGGGGGGATCTCCAAAGGACCTCCTATAGGTAGTCCTCGACTTACAACAGTTCATTTAGCGACCATTTGAAGTTACGACGCCATCGGGGGAAAAACTGGCTCGTGACGTGTTCTTCACAGTTGCAACCCCGGCTCCATCCCCTTGGTCATGTGATCAAAACTGAGACGCCTGGCGACCGGTTCACATTTAGGACGGTGGCAGCGTTCCCGGGGATCACGTCGTCCCACTTTTGCGACCTGCTGACCAGCAAAGTCAGATTCACTTAACGACCTTGTTGCTAACCTAACGACTGCAGTGATTTCACTGAACAACTGGGGCAAAAAGGTCGTAAAATGGGGGGGACTCAAATCCATGGCCCCACCAAGAGTGTGTGTGTGTGTGTGTGTGTGTGTGAGCGCGTGCACGCACGCGCAACTTACGACTGAAATTGACTGTTAACTATGCAAGTGAGTTTGGTCCCTTTTCATCATTTTTGCAGCATCCCCACGGTCATGTGGTCAAAATTCAGATGCTTGGAAACTGACTAGTACTTATGACGGTTGCAGGGTCATGTGATCCCTTTTGCGGCCTTCTGACCAGCAAAGTCAGTGGAGAAACCAGATTAGCTTAACAAACCATGTTACTAACTTCAAACTGCAATGATGCTCTGAACGGTGGCAAGACCGGTTGTAAAACGGGGCAAAAACGCACTTAACTGTCTTGCTTCGCAACAGGAATGCTAACTGTCGTAAATTGAGGACTACCTATGTCAGGTTTGCTTGGAAGCCTGGGAAAGTCACGTATGGCGATTATGTCACTGCAGGTACTTTGCAGCTGTCATAAGTGTGAGCCAGTTGCCAAGCACCCAGATTGCTATCCCAGCATGGCTATGGAGAATGCTGTGATGGTCATAACAGACTTGAACATTAGGCCCTATCTAACAAAATGAAATTCAGTGGTGAAAAAAGTAAGGTTCTACATTTAGGCAAGAAAAACCAAATGCACAGGTGTCGTATAGGTGGCACCTGGCACCTGGCTCAATAGTAGTAACTGTGAAAGGGATCTCGGAGTCCTAGTAGACAATCACTTCAATATGAGCCAGCAGTGTGCTGCAGCTGCCAAAAAAGCCAACACAGTGCTAGGCTGCATTAACAGAGGGACAGAATCAAGATCACGTGAAGTGTTAATACCACTTTACAAGGCCTTGGGAAGGCCACACCTGGTATACTGCATCCAGTTTTGGTCACCATGATGTAAAAAAGATGTCTAGAATGGGTACAGAGAAGAGCAACAAAGATGATTAGGGGACTGGAGGCTAAAACATATGAAGAACGGTTGCTGGAATTGGGTCTGTCTGGTTTAATGAAGAGAAGGACTTGGGGTGACCTGATAGCAGTCTTCCAGTATCTCAGGGGCTACCCCAAAGAAGAGGGAGTCAAGCCATCCTCAAAGCGCCCGAAGGCAGGACAAGAAGCAACGGATGGAAACTAGCTAAAGAGAGAAGCAACCTAGAACTAAGGAGAAACTTCCTGACAGAACAATTAACCAGTGGAACAACCTGCCTCCAGAAGCTGTGAATGCTCCAACACTGGAAATTTTTAAGAAGAGACTGGACAGCCATTTGTCTGAAATGGTATAGGGTTTTCTGCCTGAGCAGGGGGTTGGACTAGATGACCCTTCCTACTCTTACTCCTCCTCCTCCTCCTCCTCCTTCTTCTTCTTGTTAGCTGCGAAGTCGTGTCCGACCCATCGCGACCCTATGGACAACGTTCCTCCAGGCCTTCCTGTCCTCTACCATCTTCTGGAGTCCATTTAGGCTCACGCCTCCTGCTTCAGTGACTCCATCCAGCCACCTCATTCTCTGTCGTCCCCTTCTTCTCTTGCCCTCAACCTTTCCCAGCATGAGGCTCTTCTCCAGTGAGTCCTTCCTTCTCCTTAGGTGGCCAAAGGATTTGAGGTTCAGCTTCAGGATCTGGCCTTCTAAAGAGCAGTCAGGGTTGATCTCCTCTAGGACTGACCGGTTTGATCGCCTTGCAGTCCAAGGGACTCGCAGGAGTCTTCTCCAGCACCAGAGTTCAAAGGCTTCAATTCTTTGGCGCTCAGCCTTTCTTATGGTCCAACTTTCACTGCCATACATTGCAACTGGGAAGACCATAGCCTTGACTATACGCACTTTTGTTGGCAGGGTGATGTCTCTGCTTTTTAGTGTGCTGTCTAGATTTGCCATGGCTTTCCTCCCCTGGAGCAAGCGTCTTTTAATTTCTTGGCTGCAGTCCCCGTGTGCGGTGATCTTGGAGCCCAGGAAAATAAAATCTGTCACTACCTCCATTTCTTTCCCATCTAAATAAAATTATTATTATTATTATTATTATTATTATTATTATTATTATTATTATTATTATTATTATTATTATTATTATTATTATTAGCCAGGAATTGAGAGGGCCGGATGCCATGATCTTGGTTTTCTTTTTATTTTTTTTATTATTATTATTATTATTATTATTATTATTATTATTATTGTTGTTGTTGTTGTTGTTGTTGTTGTTGTTGTTGTTGTTATTGTTATTGTTATTGTTATTATTATTATTATTATTATTATTATTATTATATAACTTTTATTCATTAAACATGAAACTCAGTCAACTGAACACTCAGATTGATTGGCAATAATAGTTAACACAGGTTGCTGCCAGCATCCTAGGTATCAACCAGGTATCTCCTTAAAATGGAAGCTGTTCCGAGTAGCGCAGTTTTTTGTAGCTTTGCTGAAGTTATTGCAGGAAGCTGCAATTTCTTGATGCATTTTGCAAAGTTTTGGGACATAGTTCCCAATTCCCCGATGACAATGGGTATCACCGTTACATCATCATCATCATCATCATCATCATCATCATATTATTATTATTATTATTATTATTATTATTATTGTTGTTGTTGTTGTTTTTGTTTTTGTTGTTGTCATTGTCGTTGTCGTCCTCCTCATCATCATCACAAGGACCAGTCATAAGCCACTCTTTTTAGCACCTGTGTAACTTTGAAGAGTTGATAAGCTGGTATAGGAATACCAGTCTGCAGAACAAACCTTACATTCACATCTGTTTGTTTGTTTGCGTGTGTGCCTTGCTTACGCAAAATTTGCTCTTGAGTGGACATTTTGGCCCTGATCTAATCCGATCCCCTGAAATTCAGGTGCTTTAGGCCGGGGGTCTTCAAACCTGGCCCTTTTATGACTTGTGGACTTCAACTCCCAGAATTCCTCAGCCTTGCACACGTGCCTGGCTGAGGTATTCTGGGAGTTGAAGTCCACAAGTTATAAAAGGGCCAAGTTTGAAGACCCCTGCTTTAGGTGGACATGGACACCTTTTGCACACAAACCCAGAATTGCAACCCTACTTTGTTTGGTGTCACAACCACAGTAGGCAGCTGGGAGGGTGTCCTTTGAGCACAGCTGCTTTGAGTGTAACCCTGGCTGTTCCTTTTGCTTCCTTCCCAGGACTCAGAGCCGCAAGCTAAAAAGCCAAAGCTGGAAAGCTGGGAAAGGAGTGTGGGAAAACTCTCGGTGAAGACCCAACTCTCGGGGCTGGTGACCGCCAAGAAGAAGCCCGTTTCCGGGGTGGCCAACGGGTTGGGAAGCCAAGAGGCAGCATCAGAACCAGGTCAGGAGGACAAAGGCAGCTCCAGTGGAGAAAGGGCGACAAGGGGGACCTCCGGGAGAAAAGATGGAAGTGAACAAGGGTGGTGAAGTTGAGTTGAGTTGAGTTTAATGTCTACGGAGATTCTCCGTCATCCAGGTCATGGTTTTCCCAAAGTGCTTTTTCTTCTCCAGGAGGCAACTGGACTTCCTTGTTTTTCCTTTGAAGACGTTTCGCTTCTCCTTCCAAGAAGCTTCTTCAGCTCTGACCAGAAGGTGGGGGAAGGGAAGGATTTATACTCCTTGCAGACAGCTGGTCATTTGCATTCTTTTAGAGAGTGGTTGAGGCCACTTGGAGGTTTACCTGTGTCCTCAGGGTCACCTGAGTAGGGCAAATGGGTGTGGAGCATGGGTCTTCAAACGTGGCCCTTTTAGGACTTGTGGACTTCAACTCCCAGAATTCCTCAGCCAGGCATGCTGGCTGAGGAATTCTGGGAGTTGAAGTCCACGAGTCTTAAAAGGGCCAAGTTTGAAGACCCCCTCTGCTGTGGAGCCTCCTTGGCTGCAGGATGGTTCCTGCCCTGGGTCCCTTCACCGTTGAAGACGGGCGCAGGCTGTTGGGGATGAGTCCGTGTTGTCTGCCTCTCCGACTGAAGCGCAAACGGTTCCTGGAGCCTGGAATGATTTCCGGGAATCCGTTCCTCCTCCCGCACCATCCGAAGGGTGTTCCTCCCAAAGCGCACGGCTCCATGTCCGTGGAGATGCTCAGTCAATCCAGGTCAGGGTTGTCCCTTTTTTTTCAGGAGGCAAATGGACTTTTTTTTTGTTTTTTCTCTGAAGACGTTTCGCTTCTCCCCCAAGAAGCTTCTTCAGCTCTGACTGGATGGTGGGGAAGGGAAGGATTTATACTCCTTGCAGAGAGCTGGTCATTTGCATCCTTTTAGAGAGTCGTTGAGGCCACTTGGAGGTCTATCTGTATCCTCAGGGTCACCTGAGTGTTTGCAAGTGTGTGTGGAGCCTCCTTGGAGCTGCTGAAAGGACCGTGTTGCAGACTGGAGATAGATGATGCCATATCCCTCCCCCTCTGTTGAGAGACGGGTGTTCAGTTTGGACATAGATGGCCTCTTTGACCCCTCTTTCAAACCAGTTGCCTCCTTAAAAAGCACCTTTGGGATGAGTTGAGTTGCACTGAATTGAATACAGGTAGTCCTCGGTCTCTCCAATTGAGCCCAACAGTTCTGCTGCCGCTAAGTGAAACATTCGTTAAGTGAATTTTGCCACGCACTATGACTTTATTATTTTATTTTTTTGGCCGCATTTGTTAAGTGAATCCCTGCAGTTGTTTTAAGTTGTCCGCCTGGTTGTTAAGTGACTCTGCTTGTCAGAAGGTCGTAAAATGGGGGATGTCACGTGACCCTGCAACCGCCATAACTAGAAGTCGGCTGCATCAGATGCGACCCTTGGGACGCTTGCAAGCGTCGTAAATAGGAGCCCGTGGCCAAGCGTTTGGATTTTGATCATGTGACCAAAAGGGGATGTTGCGACAGTCGTGTGTGCAGAACACACACACACACACACACACACACCGGTCATAACTCGCTTTTTTTCCAGCACCATTCTAACTTTGAACGGTTGCTAAATGAACCGTTGTAAGTCGAGGATGACCTGCATTTTATTTGGCCAAGTGTGATTAGTCACGCAAGGAATTTTTGTCCGGTGTGCCGAAGGACTCGAGCGTTCCCGGATAGAGGCTCATGCTAGCTTTATCGGTTGCATTTTATTACAGTGTTTTATTTATTCAAATTGATTACAGGCAGTCCTGAATTTCATAGCGATTCATTTAGTGACCGCTTGGAAGTTACAACAGCACTGGGAAAGGTGACAGGACCTTTTTTCCCATTTGCGGCATCCCCTTTGGGTTCATGTGATCAAAATTCGGACGCTTGGCAAGCGGCTCGTATTTATGATGGTGGCAACGTCCCCGGGGGTCACGTGATCTCCTTTGGCGACCTTCTGACAAGCAGAGTGCGATGGGGGAAGCCAGATTCACTTAACAACCGTGTTACTAACCGAAGAACTGCGGGGATTTGCTCATGACAAGAAAGCTCTTAAAATCTGGCAAAAACTCAGCTAGCAACTGTCTTGCTTAGCAACATAAAATTTGGACTTAATTTTGGTTGCAAGTCAAGGTCTGTTCTGCATAGCTGCCCAATTCATTCATATATACACATGCACACACACACACATACAGAGAGAGAGAGAGAGAGAGAGAGAGAGAGAGAGAGAGAGAGAGAGAGAGAGAATCATACACATAGATAGATACATAGATAAGATAGATGATATATTAGAAAGAGAGAGAGAGAGATGATAGATATAGATAGATAGATAGATAGATAGATAGATAGATAGATAGATAGATAGATAAGTTATAGATAAGATAGATAGATGATATATGATAAGATAGATGATAGATAGATGATAGATGGATAGATAGATAGTAAGACAAACAGATGATAAGATAGATAAAGATAGATGATAGATATATTAGATAGAAAGATAGAGAAAGAGATAGATAGATAGATAGATAGATAGATAGATACATACATACATACATACATACATACATACATAAGATGCAGTATATGATAGATACATTAGATAGAAAGATAGATAGATAGATAGATAGATAGATAGATAGATAGATAGATAGATAGATAGATAGATAATGGATGGGTGGAGAGAGAGAGAGAGAGACTGACTGACTGATGTGGGGTACTTGATGCTCTCTGAGCTAGGTTGGTTTCTTGCAGACATTTCATGACCCAACTAGGGAACATCATCAGTGCTAGAAGGGAGTCAATGGGGTTTGTGGAGAGGAGGAGGAAGAGGAGGAGGGGGGGGAAGAGGAGAAGGAGGACTGGGGTCCTTGGTGCTCTCTGAACTTGGTGGTTTCGTTACAGACATTTCACGACCGAACTAGGTAACAGCATCAGTGCTAGAAGCAAGTGTCGAATTTGCTCTTTGTTGATATATACTGGTTGTACTATCAACTCTTGCAGCAACGGTCATAAGCATAAGGACCGGTTGTAAGCCACTGGTTGTAATTGAATAATTGTAAGTCAAGGACTTCCTAGCGTCAACAGAGGGCAGCAGACAGCTGTGTAGTCTAAATCTGTAAGCTAATTGGCACCATAGGAAAAAGTACCAGGATATTCCTGAATTCTAGGCTTGATTACTGCCAACAGGACAATATGGATGTGCCTTGTAACCACCAGGAATTAAGCTGGAGTCCAAAGTCCATTTTTCCCCGTGTGCCAAATGGTCCATAATCTAGGCATGTGTTGCCTCTTTTGGCATGTCTGTCTCTTGTTGAATCTTTAGCCTTAAAATATTTCTGAAATGAAAGATGGAAGTGGGATGCTTCAAAGCACGTGGATCAGGTTGTAGAGCAGTGTTTCTCACCCTTGGCAACTTTAAGACGGATGGACTTCAATTCCCAGAATTCCCCAACTAGCATGATAGATGATAGATAGATAGATAGATAGATAGATAGATAGATAGATAGATAGATAGATAGATAGATGATAGATGGATGGATGGATGGATGGATGGATGGATGGATGGATGGATGATAGATAGATAGATAGTAAGTAAATATTGTAGTTAGATGATAGGTAGATAAAAGATGGATAGATAAGGTAGATAGATGATAGATAGTAAATAATAGATGAGAGAGCGATAGGATTGATAGTAGAGATGGATGGATAGATAGATGGATAGATAGATGTATGGATAGATACATATACATTGTTAATTAGATAATAGATGAATAGATGATAGAGAGTAGATGAAATATGGATGGATAAATTAGATAGATAGACAGACAGACATATAGCTGATAGACCAAAGATAAAGATGAATAGTTGGATATATAGATAGGGAGATGGATGGATAGATGGATATACAGAGAGATGTATGGAGATAGACAGACAGATTAAATAAGATAGATGATAAAAGACAGTAGATAAAATATGGATTGATGGATAGATAGATAGATAGATAGATAGATAGATAGATAGATAGATAGATGATAGACACAGAAGATAAAGATGAATAGATAGAGAAATGGCTGGATGGATAGATAGGTAGATGATAGAGGAATCAGAAAAGATGCTTGTGAAACTGCAGAGCAAAAACATGGAGATTCCCTTCATAGGGCAACTTCCCCTTGAAGGAAGAGACAGTTAGACAAAAGATCAAAAGCATCAGCGAGGCCTCACCTTGATCTTCTCCCTGATTCAAGTGGGAATTGAACCTCCCTTTTTCTTGCGAAAAGTCTGGCTGACTTGATTAGAACTTAGCTACAGGCCGTCCTCGATTTAAAACCGGTTGCTTAATGACCTTTCATAGTTATGATAGACCTCCCTCCCCCCCCCCGCCGCCACACACACACACACACACACACACACACACACACACACACACACACACCCCACAACCAGGTCCAAAGTTTTGGTGGCTTACCACTACAGTCCTGCGGCTGCGTTTCCGGCAATCCACGGTCACCTGGCCACAGTTTACGAAGTTCCTACCGACACCTGGCATTGATTTTTGTGGCAAAGCGGCCCCCTGGCAAAACGTGGGTTCATTTACATGACTGCCGCAAGAAAAAAAAACAAATCATAAATTTTGAAAGGTCGTTAAGCGACCGGTTTTAAGTCCAGGACTTTTAGCTAAATTGGGTCGTCCCAAAGGTGCTTTTTCAGGAGGCAACGGGACTTGCTTTGAAGACGTTTTGCTTCTCCTCCAAGAAGCTTCCTCAGCTCTGACTGGATGGTGGGGAAGGGTAGGATTTATACTCCTTGCAGACAGCTGGTCATTTGCATCCTTTTAGAGGGTCGTCGAGACCACTTGGAGGTTTGTCTGTGTCCTCGGGGTCCCTTGAGTGATGCAAATGGGTGTGGAGCCTTCTTGGAAGTGCTGAAAGGACTGTGCTGTAGACAGGAAATGGATGATATCGTATCACAGATAAACCTCCAAGTGGCCTCAACGACTCTAAAAAGATGCAAATGACCAGCTGTCTGCAAGGAGTATAAATCCTTCCATTCCCCACCATCCAGTCAGAGCTGAAGAAGCTTCTTGGAGGAGAAGCAAAATGTCTTCCAAGGCAAAAACAAGAAAGTTAGTTGCCTCCTGAAAAAGCACCTTTGGGGCAACCATGATCTGGATGACTGAGGATCTCCGTAGGCACCTAAATCGGGTCGATTAGCTGGGTGATCCGCTTTACAGCCACCGTGACTTACTGTCATAAGTTGAGGACCACATGTCTCGGGTTAGTGTTATCTGGGAACCCCCTGTGAGGGGAGTGACCATCTCTCTAGCCTTCGCCTGTGCCGAAGCGGGAAGGGACTGAGCTTCTGATTTTCTCAAGGGTCGGGGCATATGGGCTCGGTAGTCCAGGATTTGGAACGTCCGAGTTGAGAAGAGTTGGCGAAGTCTCCTTGCTGTCTTTCTGCAACTCTTGAATTTTCACCTCTTTTAGGTGGGAAGCAGCACGGCGATTCTACAGGGATCCTGCCCAGCTCAAACACTAAAATCTCTTCCCTCGGCCTTCTGGGGACATATTCTGACAGCGACGACAGTAAAAGTGACTGAATTTTTTTTGAGGGGGGTGGGAAAGACTTGTGGGGTTGTGAGAAGAGGAGATCATCTTTTTCCATTCTGCGTAAATCCCGGCTGAAATCCAGGATGCCCCACTGGACAAGACCGCCGCCCATCACGTTTCCCACCCGGCAAGAAGAGCAGAGAGCATTATTATTATTATTATTATCATTATTATTTTCCATGATGAAAATGGTGTCTTTTCTCGAATATTTCTTCATGCGGCGGTCCCCAATCTTTATGGCTTGGTAGCCGGGCTGGGGAGGAGGAGAGGGCAACTGGGCCATGTGAGTGGGGGGCCGGCATGCATGCTCGTGCGGGCAACTACGCGAGTGGCGGGCTGGCAGGCACGCAGACGTGCACGTAGCTCAGCTGCAAGTTGAGTTGAGTTGCGTGTGCGTACCAGCCGGCCGCTCGTGTGGCCCTGTTCCAAATAGGTGATAGCCCGGTATTAGGCCGCAGCCCAGGGGTTGGGGACCCCTGTCTCAGTGGGTCTCTTGAAGGACCAAACAATCTGGTGTTCTCCGTTGAATGAAAACAACGGCAAATCTTCCCATCCTCTATCTCTTCCTGTTGCCCAACTTTATGTTCCTCAACCTCAGCAGCTTTTATGAGGTGCGGACTTCAACTCACAGAATTCCCCAGCCAGCTATGCTGGCTGGGGAATTCTGGGAGTTGAAGTCCGCACCTCATAAAAGCTGCTGAGGTGTTGACAAACGTGACTTTAAGGGACCTGAAAGAAGGAGAGGCCAGAATTTACCCTGTCATCTTTTTACAAAATGAGTTATTGAGAAGAAGCCGGCCCTGTCCACACTGGCGGACCGAGAGGCCGAATCCCCACCATCTTAACTATTTTCCCTGTCCGCCATTTCCTGGCGGCAGTTTGTCCCCCCAAAATTAAATTTCAGTTTTCCTAGAGTGTCGCTTGTGATGGCAGATGCACGGATTTAGTCCCCCTCTGTTCTCAAGTGAAATCGGTGCACAGGTAAGTCCTCGGCTGAACAACGCTTCATTTAGCGACCCGTTCGACGTTAACAACAGCACTGAAAAAAGGGACTTTCGGCCGTTTTTCACACTTAACGACCGTCGTAAGCATCCCACTGGACACAGGATCAAAACTCAGACGCTTGGCAGCTGACTCCTATTTACGACGGTTGCAGTGTCCTGGGGTCACATGATCCCCTTTTGCAAAAATTCAGTGGGGGAAGCCAGATTCACTTAACGACTGCAGTGACTCGCTTAATGACGGTCAGAAGGGTCATAAAATGGTCATAAAACTCACTTCACCGCCTCGCTCAGCCACAGAAATTTGGGGCTCGTAAGTCAAGGACTACCTGCATTTACGACGGTCGCGGCGTCCCCGGAGGTCACGCGATACCCTTCTGCAACCTTCTTGACAAGCAAATGCTCTAATGAAGGTAGCAAGTAACAGGTTAAAAAGGAAAAGAAAGGAAGGAAGGAAAGAAAAAAAAGATGGAAGGAAAAAGGAGGAAGGAGAAAGGAAAGGGAAAAGAATTTTGTCAGGAAGGAAGGAAGGAACGGAGAGATGAAGGGAGGAAGGGGAAAGAAGGAAGGAAGGAACGGAGAGATGAAGGGAGGAAGGAACGGAGAAGGGAGGAAGGGGAAAGGAGGAAGGAAGGAACAGATGAAGAGAGGAAGGGGAAAGGAAGAAACATGAAGGGAGGAAGGGGAAAGAAGGAAGGAAGGAACAGATGAAGGGAGGAAGGGGAAAGAAGGAAGGAACAGATGAAGGGAGGAAGGGGAAAGGAGGAAGGAAGGAATGGAGAGATGAAGGGAGGAAGGGGAAAGGAAGGAACGGAGAAAGGAGGAAGGGAATGGAGAGATGAAGGGAGGAAGGGGAACGGAGAGAAGGAAGGAAGGGGAAAGGAGGAAGGAAGGAATGGAGAGATGAAGGGAGGAAAGGGAAAGAAGGAAGGAACAGATGAAGGGAGGAAGGGGAAAGGAGGAAGGAAGGAACAGAGATGAAGGGAGGAAGGGGAAAGGAAGGAACGGAGAAGGGAGGAAGGAAGGAATGGAGAGATGAAGGGAGGAAAGGGAAATAAGGAAGGAACAGATGAAGGGAGGAAGGGGAAAGGAGGAAGGAAGGAACAGAGAGATGAAGGGAGGAAGGAAGGAATGGAGAGATGAAGGGAGGAAAGGGAAAGAAGGAAGGAACAGAGAGATGGAAGGGAAGAAGCAGAGAGATGAAGGGAGAAGGAAGAAAGGAGGAAGGAAAGAACGGAGTGATCCCCTTCTGCAACCTTCTCGACATGCAAAGTCGACAGGGAAACCAGATTCGTTTAACAACCGTGTTGCTAACGGCTACAGCGGATTCACTTAACGACCGTGGCCAAAAAAAAAGGTCACAATAAAGGGGAAAAAACTCGAACCCTCTTGCAGAGCAAGAGAAATTTGGGGCTGATTTGTGATAAGTCGAGGATTACACACCCACCCACCCGCAGTCAGTCAGGCTGTGGATTCGATGAAGTAACTGGCGATTTGCTTTAATGGTTGACGGTCGCTAAGCAGGCGCCGCTGTTGGGAGAGTGAGCCCTCTCTCTCTCTCTCTCTGCTCAGCTCTCCACGGCCCCCGCGGCACGTGACCCACACTTCGCGTGACCCACACTTCACATTGTGGCCTTGTGTGGCGGCTCCTGAAGGCTCAGAGGCAGCCTTGCAGCCAACTGATGCCCCTTCTAGGCCGGCTGAGGGCACCTTGCGCCAGTGAGCCCAGCTGCCACCACTTCCCTTAAGCCAGGGGTCTCCAACCCCCCCCCCCCGGTCTGTGGACCGGTACCAGGCCGCGGCCTGCCAGCAACCGGTCCGCACAAACAAGCAAAGCCCCATCCGTGGGATGCAGGCAGCTCCACCAAGGAGCCTTGGTGGAGCAGTGGGCTGATGCCTCCTTAAGTAACACCAGCTGCCTGCAATTAGTGCAGGTTCGCATCCCACCAGGCTCAAGGTTGACTCAGCCTTCCATCCTTCCCAGGTAGGTAAAATGAGGACCCAGATTGTTGGGGGCAATTAAGCTGACTTTGTAATAATGCCGCTTTGGGGCCCCCGAAAGCCCTAATAAAGCAGGCATATACATAGAATGAAGGCTATTTCTAAGCACATTGGTTTGTGCTTAAATTGTAAGCCGCCCTAAGTCTTCAGAGAAGGGCGGGATATAAATGGGATTAAAATAAAAATAAATAAATAAAATAAATATACATAGAATGAAGGCTACTGCTAAGCTTGTAAGCCGCCCTGAGTCTTCGGAGAAGGGCGGGATATAAATGGAATTTAAAACAAAAAAAAACAACCACGCAACCCTCCGGTCCGCGGAAAAACCTCCCTCCACGGAACCAGTCCCTGGTGCCCCAAAGGTTGAGGACCTCTGCCTTAAGCTCCTTCTTCCCAGCAGAGGGAGAGATGGGGCCTGGAGACATCTCGGTTTGCCTGGTTAACCGGTCCGAGAAAGCAAGCTGGTTTCCCCACCCACCACCCACCCCGCTTTGGCTCCGGACGTTCCCAGGCCTTCTGCGGCAGGTCTTCCCAGGATGAGGCCTTGGCACACCGGTCCGCGGAGCGTGGAGGCTCTCTGCTTGACATCGCAACAAATGCGCAGGGGTGCTCGAAGCAACAGGCTGGCTGGTGTTTACAGGTAGTCCTCCATTTTACGACCACAATGGGGACCGGAACGTCCCTTCGCTAAGCGATGCGGTTGTGTAATGGGTGGCACTCCATTTTGCTATCTTTTTGGGGGGGTCACGGAGCCCCTCTTTGAGGGAGATGGGCGGGTAAAGGAATAGGAAATATAAACGCAACACAAAAAAAAGTATAAATAAATAGATGGTGGCTGGGACCAGCGAGAAGCAGAACCTCTCCCCTCCACAGCTGAAGGAGAAGGAGAAGGTGAAAAAGAAGGAAGGAAAAGGAGAAGAAAGAAAGAGGAGAATGAGGAGGAAAAGAGGAGGAGGAGGAGAAGGTGAAAAGAGGAGAAGGAGGAAATGAGGAAGAGGAGAAGGTAAAAAGAGAAGGAAAAGGAGAAAAGAGAATGAGGAGGAAGAGGAGAAGGTGAAAAGAGGAGAAGGAGGAAATGAGGAAGAGGAGAAGGTGAAAAGAGAAGGAAAAGGAGAAAAGAGAATGAGGAGGAAGAGGAGAAGGTGAAAAGAGGAGAAGGAGGAAATGAGGAAGAGGAGAAGGTGAAAAGAGAAGGAAAAGGAGAAAAGAGAATGAGGAGGAAGAGGAGAAGGTGAAAAGAGGAGAAGGGTTAGAATACGGCATCCAGTGTTGGTCACCACAATGTAAAAAAGATGTCGAGACTCTAGAAAGAATGCGGAGAAGAGCAACAAAAATGATCAGGGGACTGGAGGCTAAAAGATATAAGGAACGGTCGCTGGAATTGGGTATGTCTAGTTTAATGAAGAGAAGGACCAGGGGGGACATGACAGCTGTCTTCCAGTATCTCAGGGGCTGCCCCAAAGAAGAGGGAGTCAAGCTATTCTCCAAAACGTCTGAAGGCAGGACAAGAAGCAACGGATGGAAACCAATCAAGGAGAGAAGCAACTTGAAACTAAGGAGGAACTTCCTGACAGTTAGAACAATCAACCAGTGGAACAACCTGCCTCCAGAAGCTCTGAATGCTCCAACACTGGAAGTTTTTAAGAAGAGACTGGACAAACGTTTGTCTGAAATGGCATAAGGTTTCCTGCCTGAGCAGGGGGTTGGACTAGATGACTAGATGACCTCCAAGGTCCCTTCCGACTGTCTTAATCTGGTTTGCGGTGTTGGGGTCAATGCAACTCCCAGGAAAAAAGTGCGTTGGGAGGGTACGTGTGTGTGTGTGTGTGTGTGTGTGTGTGGGTGGTTTTTTTTTCTGAACCAGCCTGAAATCCTCTCTTCTGCCTGTTTCGCCCCCTCCCCACTTATTCTGCTAAAAAAGCTCTTTTTTTTGTCCTGCTGGGTTTCCTGGTTGAATAATCTGCGGCCATCGCTTGCAGGAAAAAAAAGAAAAAAAGAAAAAAAAAGCAATGCCAAAATGGAAGCGGCTTGTCCGCTTGTCAAGCCTCTCTGGCCTCTTGGGTGGTTGGCAAGAAGAGAGAGGGGGGTGTCTTTATTAATGGCCTGATTGGGGGGGGAGAGCGCGGGTGTCCCTCTCTTTCCTCCCTGTCTGGGCGATGAGTTATGGCTGCAGCCAGAAAACCGTAACGCGGGCAGATGAATCTCCATTAAGCAAGACAAGAGGGGGGGGTTGGGCGCAGAGAAGGGGGGGGGAAGGGATCAGCTGCCAGCTCCTTGGGCTGGGGGCTGCCGTCTTTGTCTTTTGGCAAAGCTGGAGGTCACCGGGCAACGGTGACATCTATCATGCACCCTCGGCCTGGCACCAAACGAAGCGTGCAGGGGAGATACCCTTCCCTTTTCTTTCATTATTATAATAAATATATATATTAAAAAGGCCTGCTTTTGAATTGAGCAGCATCAGCAGCCAAGACCTTCCTTCCTGAGGCTGCAGAAAAAAAGCAACCGGCCCGCCATGACAGCCAGCAGGGGCCTTGGAGACTTGGTAGGGCTGGGGAGAGAAACTCCGAGGTCATCTAGTCCAACCCCGGTGGAAGCCGGAGGCGACGGCTTCGTACCCCAATTCTGGAAACGCTTCCTTTTGGGACGAGTTTGGGAGGTTGGCGATTCGGAGCCTGGGTGGGGAACGGCGAGGCTGGGAGGGGTCGGCGGTCGTGTGAATCCAGGTTTTTCTGGAAACTCCCGAGTTTGGGCATGAGGGGTGGATTTTTCTGGATCGGGAGAGCGGAATCGGCATTTTTCTTCGAATGGAGGGACATAAATCGTCACCCGCTGTGTCTGTTTTTCCTCCTCACGTATTTACTCATTTGCACACTTGTGTGAGTCCACAGTTTCTGGCGAGCTGTGCCCTCTTTAAGGAGACTCCATTCCGGGAAGGTCCTGGAAAAGAGCAACAGAGGTTAGGGTTTTTATCTGGGCGTTTCTGATTCCCGGTTTCAAAAATGTGTGAATGTTTTAACAGAAGGGCCATCAAGTGGAAATGTTCTAATGAAGGTTGCAACTAACAAGGTAAAGAAAAGGAAAAAGAAAGAAAGAAAGAAAGAAAGAAAGAAAGAAAGAAAGAAAGAAAGAAAGAAAGAAAGAAAGAAAGAAAGACTGAAAAAAGGAAGAAAGAAAAAGGAAGGAAGGGAAAAAGGAAGAAAGAAAGAAAAGAGGGAGGGAGGAAGGAAGGAAGGAAGGAAGGAAAAGAGGGAGGGAGGGAGGCAGGAATAGAATAGAATTACAAAGTTGGAAGGGACCTTGGAGGTCTTCTAGTCCAACCCCCTGCTCAGGCAGGAAACCCGATATACCCATTTCAGACAAATAGCTGTCCAATCTCTTCTTAAAAACTTCCAGTGTTGGGGCATTCACCACCTCTGGAGGCAGGTTGTTCCACTGGTTAATTGTTCTGACTGTCAGGAAGTTTCTCCTTAGTTCTAAGGGAAGGAAGGAAGGAAGGAAGGAAGGAAGGAAGGAAGGAAGGAAGGAAGGAAGGAAGGAAGGAAGGAAAAACAGGAGAGATGAAGGAAGGAAGGATGGAAGGAAGGAAGGAAGGAAGGAAGGAAAGAAAAACAGGAGAGATGAAGGAAGGAAGGAAGGAAGGAAGGAAGGAAGGAAGGAAGGAAGGAAGGAAGGAAGGAAGGAAGGAAAAACAGGAGAGATGAAGGAAGGAAGGAAGGAAGGAAAAACAGGAGAGATGAAGGAAGGAAGGAAGGGAGGGAGGGAGGGAGGGAGGGAGGGAGCTTCAGAAGTCCCCACCTTGCCGGCTGTCTAATCGAGGTCTCAACCAGCCATTCCCAGCCTTCATGCCTGGAGTGCAGCTCCCAGAATTCCCCAGCCAGCGGCCTTTCAAAGCCCTTGCCCAGAGCTTTGAACCCGGAGGGTGCTTCGAAGATGGGCCTAACCCGGAGAAAAATGTGGGCTTCACACAGCCTGCGTAACCTGGTTCAAGGATGGCAATCATCGGGGTTTTCGAGTTGACCCACTGAGGCCCACCAACCGGCTTCGGCCAAAGCGCGGACTCCTCAGCCAGAGGCCAGCTGAATCCTAGCTGGGCTTGGCCGCTGGGTTGCCCTTAACCTCAGGGCAGCAGCCGGTTGTCTGAATGTGGCTCCCTTCCGCCTCCGCCTCTCGAGAAGGGGTCCCCCAGGGTCAGCCCCACTTCCTGGTTGGCTGACGTGGGGGACGGAGACTTCTTTGAACCTCTTTTCTAGCCCTTTTTTCTTTCTTTTTCATTTGAAAAAGTAACATCCCTCCAACCTCAGTTCCTGCTGGGTTTTTTCCAGGGTCCAATGTCTGTTTATCCATTTTCTTTCACTCTCTTTTCTCTTTCTATTGTTCCTTCTTTCACTATTCCTTCCTTCTCTTTCTTTCTTTCTTTCTTTCTTTCTTTCTTTCTTTCTCTCTCTTTCTTTCTTTCTTTCTTTCTTTCTTTCCTTCTTTCCTTCTTTCTTTCTTTCTCTTTCTCTTTCTTTCTCTTTCTTTCTTTCTTTCTTTCTTTCTTTCTTTCTTTCTTTCTTTCTTTCTTTCTTCCTTCCTTCCTTCCTTCCTTCTTTCTTTCCTTCTTCTCCTTCCTTCCTTCCCTCCTTCCTTCTCTTTCTTCCCTTCTCCTTCCTTTGCTCCTTCCTTCTTCCTTCTCTTCTTTCCTTCCCATTCCCTTCTCCTCCCTCCTTCCCTCCCTCCTTCAAACAATCCCTCTCTTATATATATGTATATTATGCTAATAGGTTACCCGAATGCAAATCCAACGCCCATCATCCCCAGCCACATCTCATAATTCAGATTCGCCACAGGACTTCTTGAGGTGTTCTGCCGATGGAAGTTGGTGAGAGGTGGGCTTAGTTCCCCTGTGGAGTTTCTCTTTCTCTTTCTCTCCCTCCCTCCCTTATTCTCTTTCTATCCCTCTCCCTCTCTCTTTCTCTTTCACTCCCTCTTTTTCCTCTCTCCCTCTCTTTCCTTGCTTCCTTCCCTCTCTCTCCCACCCTCCCTCTCTCTTTCTCTCCCTCCCCCTTCCCTCCCTCTTTCTCGTCCACCCCCTTTCTCTCCCTCCCTTCTTTCTTTCTCTCTTTCTCTCCCTCTCTCTTTCACTCCCTTTCTCCTCTCCTTCCCTCCCTCCCTCTTTCTCTCATTCTTTCCCTCCCTCTCTCTCCCACCTTCCCTCTCCCTTTGTCTCCCTCCCCCTCTCTTCCTCCCTCTCTTTCTCTCCCTCCCCCTCCCTTTTTCTCTTCCACCCCCTTTCTCGCCCTCCCTTCTTTCTCTTTCTCTCCCTCTCTCTCTTTTTCTCTCCCTCTTTCTCCTCTCTCCCTCCCTCCCTCTTTCTCTCTTTCTTTCCCTCCCTCTCTCTCCCACCTTCCCTCTCCCTCCCTCTCCCTCCCCCTCCCTCCCTCTTTCTCTTCCACCCCCTTTCTCTCCCTCCTTTCTCTCTCCCTCTCCCTCTCCCTCTCTCTTTCCCTCCCTTTCTCCTCTCTCCTTCCCTCCCTCCCTCTTTCTCTCTTTCTTTCCCTCCCTCTCTCTCCCACCTTCCCTCTCCCTTTGTCTCCCTCCCCCCTCTCTCCCTCCCTCTCTTTCCCTCCCACCCTCCCTCTCTCTTTCTCTCCCTCCCTCTTTCACTCTCTTTCTTCCTGTCTCTTTCCTTTCTTATACTGGCCCTATTGCTCCTGTTACCAGGCATTGATTTCTCAATGTCATTTTATGTCTTTTTTTTATCAGACAGTTTGTCTTTCTTCCCCCTTCGGCTGACAGGCATTTTTTCCAATTGTGTTCTGTAAAACCCGTTGTTTCATTACGTCAGTTTTTATGTACGACGTCCTGGGAATTTGATTTGGAGGGCAGAGTGATATATTATTTAAAAAGCACGCGTTTCTGATCCCGTCTTGCCTTTCTGAAAAATCAGCCCTGGGATACACGGTCTGGTGTGAAATGGCTGCCTGCGTCGCAAGGTAATTTCTTTTTCTGAGGAAATCCGGAGCGCTGGACGACAAATTTCATTTTTTTTTTTTGGCTCCCTCCCGCTCTCGAACCTATCTTTATTCCAGCACTTCAAATGGCTTCAGTCATAACAGAGTGTATATCATAATAATGTAAATCCAACGAAAGCTTTAAAATAACAACAACAACAACAGTAGTAGTAATAGTAGTAGTGACGGTGATGATGATGATGATGATGTTGGAAGGGACCTTAGAGGTCATCTAGTCCAACCCCCTGCTCAGGCAGGAAACCCTACACCATTTCAGACAAATGGCTGTCCAGTGTTGGAGCATTCACAGCTTCTGGAGGCAGGTAGTTCCACTGGTTAATTGTTCTAACTGTCAGGAAATTCCTCCTTAGTTTTATTTTTATTTTATTTTTTTATTTTTTTTTTTTTTTATTTTTTTTTAATCCCATTTATATCCCGCCCTTCTCCGAAGACTCAGAGCGGCTTTACAAACTTAGCAGTAGCCTTCATTCTATATATATGCCTGCTTATTAGGGCTTTCACACACACACACCCAAGCAGCATTATTACAAAGTCAGCTTAATTGCCCCCAACAATCTGTGTCCTCATTTTACCTACCTCGGAAAGATGGAAGGCTGAGTCAACCTTGAGCCTGGTGGGACTCGAACCTGCACTAATTGCAGGCAGCTGGGGTTACTTAAGGAGGCATTAGCCCACTGCTCCACCAAGGCTCAACTAAATTGCTTTAGTTGCTCTTAGTACACAAAATAGTTCTAGGTTGCTTCTCTCCTTGATGAGTTTCCATCCATTGTTTCTTGTCCTGCCTTCAGGTGCTTTGGAGAAGAGCTTGACTCCCTCTTCTTTGGGGCAGCCCCTGAGATACTGGAAGCCTGCTATCATGTCCCCCCTTGTCCTTCTCTTCATTAAACTAGACTTACCCAATTCCAGCAACCGTTCCCTATATGTTTTAGCCTCCAGTCCTCCAGTCTTTGTTGCTCTTCTCTGTACCCTTTCTAGAGTCTCAACATCTTTTTTACATCGTGGTAACCAAAACTGGATGCCGGATTCCAAGTGTGGCCTTCCCAAGGCATTGTAAAGTGGTATTAATACTTCGCATGATCTTGATTCTATCCCTCTGTAAATGCATCAGGTGTGACTCACTTAATGACTACCTTGCTTAGCGACAGAACTTCCAATGGTGGTCATAAGTCGACCGCTATAACATTTGCTTTTTTAAAAAATAAAGTTCCCCATAGCAGCCGTATATATGTATGGTCAGTTGGTGACCCTTCAAAGTTTACAACGGCACTGAAAGAAGCGGCCGATGACCATTTTTCACACTTACGACCCCGTAATCCCGTAGTCAAAATTCAGGCGCTTGGTAACTGACTCGTATTTACGACGGTCGCAGCGTCATTCCGACCTTCCGACAGGCAAAGTCGAAGGGGGAAGCCAGATTGCCTTAACAACCGTTGTTACTAACCTAACAACTGAAGCGATTCACTCACGTAACAGCTGTGGCGAGAAAGGTCGCAAAATGGGGCAAAACTCACCGAGCAAATGTTTCGCTTAGCAACAGCAGTTTTGGGGCTGCGTCGTGGTTGTTAAGTTGAGGACGGCCTGTATTATCTGTATTAGCTTTCTTTAACGATAATCGTCGTTAATTTTTACGCCATCCTCGCTCTAATGACTCGGGGAAGCGTGCGGCGATCAAAGAAGTCCCAATAACACCAATAAAACATTAAAAAATAAAGGTAAAAGCTGGCCAGCTCAAGGAAGGGAAGGCCTGGTTCTCCCTTATTCAAATTGCGTATGGTATATTTGAATATAATCCATCCAATTTCCCGCTTTTTTGAAGCCTTGCCTGCTGTTTGTTTTTTTTCTCCCCCTTCACGTTTTCCCCCCTTTAAAACGAACGGTCTTCCTTGCGGTCACTGCTTAATATACCGTTCTGTCAGTCTTACCTTTATAACCCAACAAAGTGATGTAATGACAGGATTTAAAAGTTAATCTCCACCCTGCCATCTTTTCGGTTTTATTTAAAACAAAACTCCCAAGCCGTTCCAGAAGATATGATTCGCTTCCCCTGTGGAACGGCTTAAAAGTGCCCACGTCTGTAATTTAGCCCAAATCCTCAGGTGTTCAATACTCACAAAGCAGAAACGTGTTTGAGCTACCTTTAAAATTCAATATAACAGCCCAGAGTCAGACGGAAGAATTCCTCTAATCCACGCAGCAGTTCAGCCAATCTCACCTTCTGATTTGACCGGTAAGATTGGTTTTCTGGCTTCGTAAACCTTGCTGGCTGAGTTACGCTTTATATAGCACAGAATCGTAGGATGGGAAGGGACCTCAGAGGTCATCTAGTCAAGCCCCTGCTTGGGCAGAAACTGCAGCAGCATTTCAGAAAGAATGGCTGCTCAGAAGTATGTATGTTTCTCTTCGCTGGAGACCTTCAAAGGGAAGCTTGGTTTTGCGTTTGGCTGAAGAGGCTTCTGCACTTTATAAAATGGGGTTTATGGATTGTTGAAGCTTTTCTGATGCTCCCCGAGTAATACAGATGGTCCTTGAGTAACAATTATTTGTTTAGTGACTACTCGAAGTTATAGAATAGAATAAAGCAGAATAGAATAGAATAGAATAGAATAGAATAGAATAGAATAGAATAGAATAGAATAGAATGGAACGCAACGCAACGCAACGCAACGCAACGCAACACAGTGAAATAGATCGAAATGGAGTGAAATGGAATAGAATAGAATAGAATAGAATAGAATAGAATAGAATAGAATAGAATAGAATAGAATAGAATAGAATAGAATAGAATAGAAAATATGGAATAGAATAGAATAGAATAGAATAGAATAGAATAGAATAGAATAGAATAGAATAGAATAGAATAGAATAGAATAGAATAGAATAGAATAGAATAGAATAGAATAGAATAGAAAATATGGAATAGAATATATGGAATAGAATAGAATAGAATAGAATAGAATAGAATAGAATAGAATAGAATAGAATAGAATAGAATAGAATAGAATAGAATAGAGCTGGAAGGGACCTTGAAGGTCTTCTAGTCCACCCCCTTGCTCAAGTAGGGAGAACCTATACCAGGGGTAGGCAACCTTGGCTCTTTTATGACTTGTGGACTTCAACTCCCAGAATTCCTGAGCCAGCCATGTTGAGGAGAAAGGGAGAGGTTTCCAAGCTGAGCCATGCTGGCTGAGGAATTCTGGGAGTTGAAGTCCACGAGTCATAAAAGAGCCAAGGTTGCCTACCCCTCGTCCTATACCATCTCAGACACTCTTCTTAAAAATCTCCAGCGATGGAGCATCCACGATTTCTGGTGGCAAGCTGTTCCTCTGGTTGATTGTCCTCACTGTCAGGAAGACCAACGGTGAAAAAGTACAGAAGAAGGAAAAAAAGAGAAAGAAAGAAAGAAAGAAAGAAAGAAAGAAAGAAAGAAAGAAAGAAAGAAAGAAAGAGTTAACTTTCTCCTTTTATAGAATAGAATAGAATAGAATAGAATAGAATAGAATAGAATAGAATAGAATAGAATAGAATAGAATATCTTTATTGTCATTGTGTATCTCACAACAAAATTAAGTACCGTCCATAGTGCACACTACACACAAATAAAAACCACAAGTAAAAATATACATTATATACACATCCTTCACATTCTATTCACCATTGTGCTGCCCCTAATATTGCACTTCAATGTTGCACAATCCACTAGTAATAATAATAATAATAAAGTTGGAAGGGACCTTGGAGGTCATCTGGTCCAACCCCCTGCTCAGGCAGGAAACCCTATACCATTTCAGACAAATGGCTGTCCAGTCTCTTCTTCAAAAATTCCAGTGTTGTAACCATATTAAACGCTACTATATAGTGCAACACTGAAGTGCAATATTAGGGGCAGCGCAATGGTGAATAGAATGTGAAAGATGTGCGTATATAATTGTTTGTGGTTTTTACTTGTGTGCAGTGTGCACTGTGGACAGAACTTAATTTCGTTGTGAGTTACAATAAAGATGTTCTGTCCTGTCCTGTCCTGTCCTATTCTTCCATTCCCTATTCCATTCCATTCCATTCCATTCTGTAATTATATTCTATTCCAGACATGTCAAACACAAGGCCCGGGGGCCGGATCCGGCCCGCGAAGTGGTTTCATGCAGCCCGCGAAGCCATCCTGGAAACAGTGAGGGAACAGCCCCCACTGCCTTGGCCCTGGCCCAGAGACCCTCCTCCTGCCAGAGACCCTCAGATCTGTCCCACTCCTGCCCAGGCCCCCATAGGCACCCTTGATGCAAACGATGTAGAGCTGGCCACGCCCACCCAGTAGGCCATACGCACTCTAGCCACGCCCACCCAGTATGCCACGCCCACCCTGGCCACACCCACCCGGCCCCTTGAGGGCAACCGCAATGCTGATGCGGCCCTCAATGAAATTGAGTTTGACACCCTGTCCTGTCCTGTCCCATGCCATCCCATCCCATGCCATCCTATCCTATCCTATTCTATCTATTCTATCCTATATTCTATTCCATTCCATTCCATTCCATTCCATTCCAGTCTATATTCTATTCTATTCTATTCTATTCTATTCTATTCTATTCTATTCTATTCTATTCTATTCTATTCTATTCTATTCTATTCTATTCTATTCTATTCTATTCTATTCTATTCTATTCTATTCTATTCTATTCTATTCTATTTCACTCCATTGCACTGTATCGCATCGCATCGCATCGCATCCCATCCCATCCTATCTTATTCTATCCTATCCACCAATGCTATAACCGGAGCACTCCAGATCAGGTCCTCCTTTATGCCAACACCCAGAAATCACAAAGCTGGCCACCCGCTTCACGCGGTCTCCGCTGCTGGCACTGAAAAACGTGATTTGTGACCGTTTTTCACACTTCTGACCGTTGCAGCATCCTCCATGGTTAGTTGATTAAAATTCAACAACTCAGCAACTGACGCCTATTTGTGACGGTTGCAACATCCCGGGGGTCATATGATCCCCTTTTGCGACCTTTTGACTAGCAAAGTCAACAGAGAAGCTAACTTTTCACTTAAGAACCACATCCCTCACTTTACAACTGCAGGGATATGGTAAGGAAGGTCTCGAAATGGGGCAAAACTCACTTAGCAACCGTCTTCCTTAGCAATAAAAAATATGACCTTTCTCGCCACAGTTGATAAGTGAACGACTTTGCTTGCCAGAAGGCTGCAAAAGAGACACTGTGTTGTGATTCAGGGTCAGCCTGTGGGTTCGGCAGTTGGGTCGGACGACTCAGAGGAGGAGGAGGAGGGGGGTGTTGAAGAGCTTGCTGAGGGGGTTGGACAGCTTGATGAGAGCCCTCAGCCAGGCCCCTCCCACCTGGTCACGAGGCAGACCCAGCTGTGTGAGCCTGACAGCGTGGATGAAGATGACCCACAGCTGGCCCTGTTCAAGGACGCCCGACGCAGGAGGCAGTCAATCAGGAGTAAACAGAGGAAGGCAATGGGGCACCTCGGAAGGAGGCAGAGAGAAGCCACGCCCTGAACTGTATTTAAGGGGGAATGCGTGGGAGGGCTGGTTTGCTGAAGGCAACCGCTTGGATAGTTCTTGTTTCTTAAAGCTCCTGTTTCTTGGTTTGTATCTTGTTCTGTTTGTTTTTGTAGCAATAAATTTGGCAGGCGTAATTCCAGCCTCTTGCCTTCTTGTAAAAGGGGTTGTCCCTGCTTTTGCTGCAGGGCCGGTAGCAGGCTGGTACAGAACACACTGCAACCATCATAAGTGTGACCCCTAATTTTGATCACCTGACCACGGGGATGCTGCAACGGTAGTAAGTGTGAAAAATGGTCAGAGGTCACTTTTTTCCATGCCGCTGTAACTTTGAACGTTCACTAAATGAAATGTTGTAAGTCGAGGACTATCTACATTGGATTCAGAACTAATTGCGTGTGCTTTAGTTGTCCTTTTACTTGCCACAACACAATGAATTTTTCAACCTCCCCATCAATCTGTCCGAGATTGACAGTTTGTGATGGATGCAGTCACTCACCTGGCATTTGACAGAGAGAGAGAGAGAGAGAGAGAGAGAGAGAGAGAGAGAGAGATGAAGATAGATAGATAGATAGATGATATAGATGGATAGATAGATAAGATAGATTATAAGATAGATAGATAGATAAGATAGAAAGATAGATAAGAGATAGATAGATAGATAGATAGATAGATAGATAGATAGATAGATAGATAGATAGATTAGATGATAGAGAGATGATAGATAGATGGATAGATAAGATAGATGACAACATAGACAGATAGATAAGATAGAAAGATAGGTAAGATTTAGATAGATAGATAGATAGATAGATAGATAGATAGATAGATAGATAGATAGATAGATAGATAGATGGATGGATGGATGGATGGATGGATGGATGGATGGATGGATGGATGGATGGATAGATAGATAGATAGATAGATAGATAGATAGATTAGATGATAGAGAGATGATAGAGATGGAGATATTTAGAGAGAGATGATAAAGATAGATGATAGAGATGATAGAGAAAGATAGACAGAAAGAGATGATAGACAGACGGACGGACAGACAGACAGATAGATAGGATATATATAGAGAGAGATGGATAGCTAGCTAGATATAGATGATAGAGATATAGAGATAGCGATAGCGATAGACAGAGATAGAGACGATAGAGATATAGAGGTAAATAAACAGAGAGACATGATATGATAGAGATAGATAGAAAGATGATAGATAGTTACAGATACAGATACAGATACATATACATATACATAGAGATAGACAGAGAGATATGACAGAGAGAGAGAGAGAGAGAGAGAGATATTCCTGCCCCACCTCATGTGCCCCCTTGGCCTTACTGTCTGCTAGATTGGGAGGTTTTGGAAGAAAATGTGCCTAGCTCTCCCACGCAGGTAGTCCTCAAATTATGACCACAATTGGGCACCAGAACGTTGGTCATTAAGGGAGTCATGCCTGATCTTATGATCGTTAGTGAGGTCACAAAAGTCGTAAACAGTAATGTGGTCCTTAAGTGAGTCCTGTCCAATTTCGCAAACTTTTGCTGCCGTGGCCGTTAAGGGGACCCAGCGTCCCACACTGACTCTGCTTGTTGGAAGCCGCCCCCGGGAAGGTCTCAGGTGCGAAACAGGCGATGCCGGGATGCTGCAGCCGTCTTGATAGATGCTGGCTGCCAATCACAGGATTGCCAGGATGCTGTGCAGGTCGTAAGTGCGAGGACTGATTACAAGTCATCTTTTTCAGGACTGTCACAACTTTGTTAGTGGCCTAAATTGGGGACTGTTTGTATTCTTGCCAAAAAAGATAGCACAACCTCGGCTTCACCTTCATGAATTAAGATTGCATGATTCAAAGCGACAGGAGTTCAGAGAGTCCTCGACTTACAGCAGTTTGTTTAGTGACCGTTCCAAGTTACAACGCCACTGGAAAAAGTGACTTGTGACCGTTTTTCACACTTAGGACCGTTGCTGCATTTTCCCCATGGTCACATGATCAAAATCCAGACGCTTGGCAACTGACTCATACTTATGACGGTTGCAGTGTCCCGGGGTCACGTGATCCCCTTTTGCGAACTTCTGACGAGGAAAGTCAATGGGGGAAGCCAGATTCACTTAACAACCGAGTTGCTACCTTAACGACTGCAGTGATTCCCTTAAGAACTGTGGCCAGAAAGGTCATAAAACGGGGGAAAATTCGCTTAGCAAATGTCTCGCTTAGCGACAGAAATTTGGACTCCGTCAAGGTCGTAATTTGAGGACCGCCTGTATGAAGCACAACTCTGCAAAAAAAAGAAACCATGTGCAAGTCGGCTTAACTGTGGTTTGGGGAATAAGCCCCAATCAGCCAGGCTTACCCACAACAAACACTTTGTTTGTGGGAATGTGGAATTTTCAAAAATTTGGGAGGCTGGATCAGGCCTGGGATTGTTCCTATTCCTCATTGTGGATCCCACCGTGGCCGGGAGATCAAGTATGAAAACCTGGGATTTCCCCGCCCCCCTTTTACGGGTTGCCCTTATAAGCCGGTAGATAAGTCAGCCGCCATGTAAATTCTAAACCAGGGATAAGCATGCATTTAGCCACCGCTCTCTTGAAGCTTCAAGATTGATGGCTGTTCCCCTCCGCTGACAGCAAATTCCATAATTTAACTCTTCATTCGGCTTCAGAGCTTTGATCCGTTCAGCTCTAAATCAATGCAGAGGGGGAAAAAAATCTCTTTATCCACCTTTTCTTTTAAATACCTTGCATGGTTTTTTTTTTTTTTATATACTTCAATCGAGTCTTTATTTCTCCACCTTTGTTCCAAGAGGGGGAAAAGGAACAGAATTTTAAAATCTTTTCTGGCTAGGGTCTTCTCCTGTTGCTTGTTTTGCTTACACAAACAAAGACTTTTATTTTATTTTATTATTTTATTTTATTTTATTTTATTTTATTTTATTTTATTTTATTTTATTATTTTATTTTATTTTATTATTTTATTTTATTTTATTTTATTATTTTATTTTATTTTATTTTATTTTATTTTATTTTATTTTATTTTATTTTATTTTATTTTTTTATTTTATTTTATTATTTTATTTTATTTTATTTTATTTTATTTTATTTTATTTTATTTTATTTTATTTTATTTTATTTTATTTATTATTTTATTTTATTTTATTTTATTTTATTTTATTTTATTTTATTTTATTTTATTTTATTATTTTATTTTATTTTTTTATTTTATTTTATTTTATTTTATTATTATTTTATTTTATTTTATTTTATTTTATTTATTTTATTATTATTTATGCCAACACGCAAGTGCGGGGGAACCTTTACCTTATATATAGTTTTCTGAGGTTTTCGCGGGTGTTTGTATGTGGATCTTTGGTCATTCAGGTTTTTTTCCCACGTAGAATTGAAGGTATAAGAGCAACGTTTCGACAAAATCTCATCCGTCATCCTCAGGCTGGTGGCTTCAGCTTCGTTCTTCTTCGTCCACACACTTCTCCCAGAAGAACCTTTAGTTCTACGCGGGGAAAAAACCCAAATGACCAAAGATCCACATACGAACACCCGCGAAAACCTCAGAAAACAAATTATATATATATATATATATATATATATATATATATATATATATATATATATATATGAAACGTCGCCACAACTTTCTGAAGATGAAAGGAACGCGGGAAGAAACCCGAGACTCTAGATCTACATATATATATATATATATATATATATATATATATATATATATATATATATATATATATATAATTCTTATTTCTATTTGTATTATTTTTATTTTATATTTTATACATTAATTTTAATTTTATTTTATTTTACTTCATAATAATGATAAATTTGGAAGGGACCATGGAGGCCATCTAGTCCAACCCCCTGCTCAGGCAGGAGGTTTTATTTTATCTTGTTTTGATTTGATTTATATTTATATTTTATCATTTTATTTTATTTTAACTTTTATTTTATTGTATTTTAATCTTTATTTAATTTAATTTTTGCATTTTTCCCCAGCCCTAAGAAACATTTTTCAAGCGCGGCAGCCCACGATGGATATAGCCCTCTGAAGCGGTTTTCCTTTCAGATTGATATCCAGGCCTAACGATATTGACAATTTCATTTTTAATTCCCTTCCTAATAATTCTGGGCAAGGATTTTTTTTTTTGCTTTTTTTTGCCGCAGCTGTGCATCTTGCTTGATGTTTTCATTGGATTTTGCACCGCGATTCCCATATCCCATCCGTGATCAGTCACTGTCAGCTCCAATACGGCAATTCTACGCACAAAGTGTGCGTTTTGCATTCGGCACGAAAAAAACCCCACAAAGTGTGATTTTTAGCTCTTTTACTTTGAGTAAATCTGCCGTTTTTCTTTCCTAACTGAGGCGATGTATGAGGCAGTCCTCGCCTTATGACCACCGCTGAGCACAAAATTTCCGTTGAAAGGCAAGACAATTGTTAAGCGAGTGTTGCCCCATTTTACAACCATTTTTGACCTGGTCGGTAACTGAATCACTGTGGTCGTTCACTTAGTCATCCGGTTGTTAAGTGAATCCGGCTTCCCCTTGGACTTTGCTTGTCGGAAGGTCGCAGAAGGGGATCACGTGACACCCCCCCGGGGACACTGCGACCGTCATAAATATGAACTAGTCGCCATTTTGATCACCTTACTGAATGTAAGTATGAAAAATGGCCGTAAGTCACTTGTTTCCTTGCTGTTGTAACTTCGAACAGCCACTAAACGAGTGATTGTGTGTTGAGGAGTGCCTTTAACGTGGTTTTTCTATTACAACATCTCAACAATAAAACTATTCAAACAATACTTGGTTTGTAATCTATTAATCCAAGCCTGCTTTTAGAAGACACTTCTGAACATCTTCTGAGCCAGGGGAACCTCCTGCCACATGAAGTCCTCACTTCTTCACTGACGTTGGTGGTCTCCCCAATCACCCTTCCTTTGCTGTTCCGAGCCATATTTCACTACTGATAGTCCTCGAGTTACAGCCATTCGTTTAGCGACCGTTCGACATTACCACAGCACCGAAGAGAGCAACTTGTGATGGGTCCTCGTGCTTCCCAACCGTCGGTGACGTGATGAAAGTCTGGGCGCTTTAGCAACTGGCTTGTATTTATGACGGTCGCAGCATCCTGGGGGTCCACTCCCTCAAACCTTCCCAGCCGGTTTCCGACGAGCAAAATCCATGAGGGAAGCTGGATTCACTTTACAACCGCATGATTCGCATTAGCAACGGCCGTGATTCACTTAATAAATTACTGTGCCCACGGTTTAAAAAAAATGACAATAAAGGTTATCTATCTATCTAACAAAAAAGGTCACACAATGAGGCCTAATTCACTTCACAACGCCCAAGTAAAGTCTTACGTCGTCGTAAGTTGAGGACTCCCTGCGTTGCTTTATCCTTCTGATCTTAACGGTCTTTGAAAGATCTTCGATGATCCAATGCAAATTTTTCAGTGCCTGCTACCCTAAGATTAATCTCCTTTTTTATTTCTCTTTTATTCTTCTCTATTCCGGAGTCTGAGGGGAGAAAAAAAGCAACAAATCTATTTCTTTTCTTCTTCTTCTTCTTTTTTTCCCCTCACCGTCAACGTCGCGTTCATTACGGCCGACGTTTCCTTTGTCTCCTTAATATTTAATCTTAACCCAGATGCTTCGTTTTCCTTCTCTCCGGCTTTTTCACGAGAGCTCTTGCGATTTCTGCTCGAAATAAGTCAGCGAAACAAAGCGATGATTATTCTCAGCCTGACGGGAGAAACTCGGGATGTAATTTGCCACCTTTTATCTGCATTTTATGCCATTTATATATTGACTCTCTTCTCTGTTCGCCACCTTAGTCAAAGTACTTTCATAAAGCGGTAATTAGTCTTAAGTATTTAATCTTTTACTACTCCAACAAGCGCTGGTGTTTATTGCTCGGTCTTATTTATTTTTTTAAAAAAATGTCATTCTATTTTATTTCCCGCTTAATTTTATTAGAAGGTTTTATGCCTTTTCAGGGATTTTTTTTAATTATTATTCGTCTTCTATCCAGCCTCTTAACAAAACCGGTCAGTAAACCATAATTAAAATGTTATCTTCCATTCTAATTTGTACAGGCTTTCACAAACAAGCTTCATCATCTGCTTATCTTAAATTTTAGGTATTTATTTGTTACATTTGTTAAGTAGGTTACCCTCCAATTTCAATTCCAGCTGTCATAAATTCCAATTTCTTATTTATCTGTGGAACTTTAAACAGATATGGAGGCGATGCACCCAGTTCTCAACTTACGACTATTAATTTAAGGAGTTCGGGTAGTCCTCGACTTACAACAATTCATTCAGTGACTGTTCAAAGTTACCACAGCACTGAAAAAAGGGACTTATGGCTGTTTTCACACACTTATAACCGTTGTGGCATCCCTATGGTCAGGTGAGCAAAATTCAGACACTTGGCAACTGACTTGTATTTATGATGGTCGCAGTGTCTCGGGGTCACGTGATCCCCTTTGGCGACCTTCTGACAAGCAAAGTCAACGGGGGAAGCCGGATTCACTTAACAACCGTGTTACTAAGTTAAGAACTGCAGTGATCCACTTAACATCGGCGGCAAGAAAAGTCGTAAAGTGAGGCAAAGCTCACTTAACAAATGTCTCCATAGCAATGGAAATTTGGGGAGCCGTTGTCATAAGTCGAGCAGTGAGGGAGCTGTCTTCAAAGTTATGATGGCGCTGAAAACAATGACTTGCCACACCAGTCCTCGCACTTACGACTGTTGCATGACACGATTGTGTAATATTGTTGCAATCTGAGCCCTTGGCCATTGGTGCGTATTTACGACCTTGGCCATGTTCCAATTGTCGTATTCAATTCCCATTCGTGATTCTCCCAGCAGGCATCCGACAAGCCGTCAATGGGGGAAGCCAGATCCACTTAACGACCATGTAATTTGCTTAACAACCAGATCCAAAAAAAGGCTGCAAAATCGAAGACAACTCACTTAACAACTGCCTCACTTAGCAACCGAAGTTCTAGTTCCCCCGTTTCGGTTGCACCTTCTTCAATGCATTCTTCAAATGCTGTACGAGGCCCGCCCAAGTCCGATGGACTCTTGATGTTAGTCTTCAAGGGCAGCCCCACGAATAGCGCATTGCAGTCATCCGAGCAGAAAATGACTTGGGCTAGGTTTGCCGAGTTTTTAATCTGTCGAGGGGTGTTGTTTGGTCTGGGCAGTTATGTGGTGTTTACTATGGTTTTAATCTATGTGTAAGCAGCTTAGAGTCTTCTTGGAATTAGAATTTGGCATTAACAAATCCAGCTGATTGATGGATTGATTACAATGAAAATTTCTTTGAAGAGAAACAGCTTAGCATGTTATGACCTTAAGTACCATTTAAAGAGCAACACAAGACTGACATATTGCATATCCTTTCTTCTTTCTTTCTTTCTTTCTTTCTTTCTTTCTTTCTTTCTTTCTTTCTTTCTTCCTTCCTTCCTTTCTCTCTCTCTCTCTCTCTCTTTCTTCCTTCCTTCCTTCCTTCCTTTCTCTCTCTCTCTTTCTTTCTTCCTTTCCTTTTTTTCTTTCTCTCTCTCTTCCTCTTTCTTTTTCTCTCCTCTCTTTCTTTCTCTTCCTCGTTCTCTTTTCCTTCTCTATTTCTTTTTGTCTCTTTTTGTCTCTCTTTCTTAATGTCACTTTCTTTTTTCTCTCTCTTCTCTCTCTTTCTCTTTTCTCTTCCTCTTTTTCTTACTCGTTCTCATTTTATTTCTTTGGGTTTTCTCTGTCTTTTTCTATCTATCTATCTATCTATCTATCTATCTATCTATCTATCTATCTATCTATCTATCTATCTATCTATCTATCTATCTATCTCTTTCTGCCTCCCTTTTAGCTTCCATCCTTCCCTTCTTCAGGTTATTTCTCCAGTGGGTGCTATAATGCCAGCTGTATGTGAAAGATTTTTTTTTTAAAAAAAAAGAAATAAATGATCAGTGGTACAAGAGATGCAAATAAACCCCTTCCTGTTGTGCATGTGTGTGCGTGTTTGTGTGTGTGTGTGTGTGTGTGTGTGTCTGTTTTCCCAAAGAATGCCCTTGCATCAGACATGCATTTACCCGGAACATATCACCACAAGCACAACCACACTCGCCTTCTTGGCTGGTACTTGTTCAGGCAGAGGCTCCGACAGGAACTGGAATGAATGAACCTTTATTGTCAAAGTTGTTGTTGTTGTTGTTGTTAGTTGCGAAGTCGTGTCCGACCCATCGCGACCCTATGGACAATGTTCCTCCAGGCCTTCAAAGTACAACCATTGTCAAAGTACAACCATGTATACATTGAGATTAGCTGAGCCTCCCTTCGTGCTCCCACCCCCCAACTCACAGTGACAACAAACCTCCATCTTGTTACACCATGTGAACTGATTGCACCACACACCGGCCTCGCAAGTCAATCATGCATAAAGTTCATAAAAATTATTTCCCGTTCAAAAGCCTAACAGCCCACGGATAAAAGCTGGACTTCAGCCTGTTGGTGCAGCTGGCTATACTCCTGTATCTCCTACCTACCGGATGGTAGGAGAGTAAAGAGATACCGTCCAGGGTGTGAGTCATCCCTGAGAATCTTCCTCACTCTTCCAAGGCAGCGAGCCCTGGCGAGGTCATCCAGTGGTGTCAGGGGACAGCCCACAATGTCTTGTGCTGTGCTCACCACCCTCTGTAATGCTTTCCTATCCGCGGCTGTCAGACCAGCATACCAAACCACAATACCGTACAAGAGGACGCTCTCTATCGTAGACCGGTAAAAGAGGGTCATTAGCTGTTGTTCTGCCCTGTTCTTCCGCAAGACCCTAAGAAAGTGAAGCCTCTGTTGGGCCTTTCTAGCCCCCTGGGTTGTGTTAACTTTCCAGGTCAGATCTTCGCAGAGGTAGACTCCTAGAAATTTAAAGGAGGGAACTCTCTCCACACAGTTCTCCCCGATGTAAAGTGGGGCAGGTTCTTCCTTTTTTCTCCGGAAGTCTAGCACCATCTCTTTCGTCTTGCCGACGTTCAGGTGCAAGTTGTTGTTACTACACCACATGGATAGTTTTTGTACCTCCGCCCTGTATGCTGTCTCATCCACCCCACCTGTAATAAGACCCACCACAGTTGTATCATCTGCGAACTTAATTATCGCAGTGGATGGGTCGGATGATACACAGTCGTATGTGTACAAAGAGTACAGGTAGGGGCTAAGCATGCAGCCCTGTGGCGAGCCGGTGCAAAGCTTCAGGGGGGGGTGGACAAAGCAGACCCGACCCTCACTGTTTGTAACCGGTCCCTAAGAAAGTCTTGAATCCAATCGTAGATGGCGGGGGAGAATTTCAAGTCAGTCAGCTTCTCGATGAGAATGCTCGGCAAAATGGTGTTGAAAGCCGAGCTATAAACAACAAAAAGCATCCTGACATAACTTCCAGGTTTCTCGAGATGACTTGCTACAGAGTGTAAAGCAGTAGCTATGGCATCGTCTGGGTGTGTTTTACAACCTGTCAAAAATTAAAAATTTTGCAACACTCCTATTTTTATCACCGCAAGGACCATCTGAAGACTTATTTGTTCGAACAAGCAGGCCTGGCCTGATGGGGGATGGGTTTGGGTTTTATTGTCGTTTTAGGTAAAGGTAAAGGTAAAGGTTCCCCCGCACATGCGTGCTAGTCGTTTCCGACTCTAGGGGCCGGTGCTCATCTCCGTTTCATAGCCGAAGAGCCAGCGCTTGTCCGAGGACTTCTCCGTGGTCATGTGGCCGGCATGACTAGAACGGAACGCTGTTACCTTCCCACCGTAGTGGTCCCTATTTTTCTACTTGCATTTTTACGTGCTTTCGAACTGCTAGGTGGGCAGAAGCTGGGACGAGTAACAGGCGCTCACTCTGCTACGCGGCACTCGGGATTCGACCCGCCAAACTGCCGACCTTCCGATCGACAAGTTCAGCGTCCTAACCCACTGAGCCACCGCGTCCCTGCTATTGTCGTTTTAAATGTATTTTAATAAAATTAATAATAATAATAATCTAAGAAAGGGGGGAGGGTGAGTGAAATTGCTTGGAAAGACTCTTGTTACTACACCACGCTGCGTATGATTATTTCATAGAAGGAAAGAAAAGCCTTAAAGGGTTTGGAAGGGGAGGTCATCTAGTCTGACCACCCCACCCCACCCCACCCAATGCCCTGGGCCGAAATCTACCACCTCTGCAGCCTTGACAAATAAGGTAATCCTTGAGTTGCAAGAGTTCATTTAGTGACCGAACTTGCAACAACACTCAAAAAAGGAATTTACGACTGCACGCTTGCCATCTTCGCAGCATCCCCTATGATCACGTGATCAAAATTTTGAACAGTTGGGAAATGACTCACGTTTATGACGGTCGCAGTCTCCTGGGGTCATGTGACTCCCCTTTCACGACCTTCTGACTAGCAAAGTCAAGGGGCAAACTAGATCCACTTAACAGCCGTGTTGTTAACTTAACAACTATGTTGATCAACTTAACAACTGCAGCAAAAAAGGTTGTAAAATGGGGCTACGCTCACTTAAGAACTGTTTCGCTTAGCAGCCCAATTGTGGTCATAAGTCGAGGACTGTCTGGACTTTCCCCAAAAATGAGAAGAAGTGAGGTAACATTTTTTTACAACTAGCACATTTTATTAAATGACAGAAGCTTTTACTGATCTTATGATCCCAACCGAGTGATTGCAGCTTGTAAATTGAAAAACCATGTTTCACCGGTGGGAATTTTGAACTGGAAATAGTTAATCTAAAGGATACGTCTCCAGAGCTCTGATTAGTAATATTTATTAAAAGGAAGTGCATCAGAGAGGGCTCAGGATGGATTATCCGCTTCAAATTTTATTATATTTTCAAATTTAATAAGCTCAGCCAATTATAACTCGAGGGTCGTCTTCCCCATCTTGCAATTTGAACCCAAAATAGTTAATCCAGAGGACGCATCTTCAGAGATCTGATTAGCAGCATTTATTAGAAAGAAAACCTTGCTTTTTAGCCTCAGAAACTTTAAGATGGATGGATTCAACTCCCAGAATTCCTCAGCCAGCTTGCTGATTGGAGAATTCTGGGAGTTGAAGTTATTCCATCTTTAAAGCATGCTGGCTGGGGAATTCTGGGAGGTGAAATCTACCCATGTTAAAGCAACGTAGCTGGGGAATTATACTACTACTACTATTACTACTACTACTACTACTACTACTACTACTACTACTAATAATAATAATAATAATAATAATAATAATAATAATAAAGTTTGAAGGGACCTTGGAGGTCATCTAGTCCAACCCCCTGCTCAGGCAGGAAACCCTATACCATTTCAGACAAATGGCTGTCCAGTCTTTTCTGAAAAGCTTCCAGTGTTTGAGCATTCACAGCTTCTGGAGGCAGGCAGTTCCACTGGTTAATTGCTCTAACTCTCAGGAAGTTCCTCCTTAGTTCTAGGTTGCTTCTCTCCTTGGTGAGTTTCCATCCATTGCTTCTTCTCCTGCCTTCAGCTGCTTTGGAGAATAGCTTGACTCCCTCTTCTTTGGGGCAGCCCCTGAGATATTGGAAGACTGCTATCATGTCCCCCCTCATCCTTCTTTTCATTAGACTACACATACCCAATTCCAGCAACCGTTCCTTGTATGTTTTAGCTTCCTGTCCCCTAATCATCTTTGTTGATATTCTCTGCACTCTTTCTAGAGTGTCAACATCTTTTTTACATCGTGGTGACCAAAACTATTCTATTCTATTCTATTCTATTCTATTCTATTCTATTCTATTCTATTCTATTCTATTCTATTCTATTCTATTCTATTCTATTCCATTCCATTCCATTCCATCCCATCCCATTCCATTCTATTCTATTCTAGTCTAGTCTAGTCTAGTCTAGTCTAGTCACATAACTGCTTTATTTATTTATTGCCAGAAACCGTTTTTTGGGGGTGTTTTTTACTTTCAGTTCCTGGGAAAGCTGACCCATTGCAAACAATGGATTTACTTAACGTTGTGTTTGCTTAACATCCACTTAACAACCGTTGCACAACAGGTCGTAAAATGCACATAGGGTTGTGTAGTGACCTGCTTACCAAACAGCCTGCCTTACCAGTCTAATTCCCGGCTCAATTCCAGTCACAAGTCAGGTTATGTTCCCTATTCCTTCTTCCACAACTTTGAAAGTCTTTCATTGTAAGCAAGAGTTAGAAATCCCTTCGAGAAGGCAAATCTATCCATCCCTTTGCATAGCTTGAGAAAGAGGCTTAAAAATACGGCGGGAAGTTTTATATCAAAATAGATTTCACTCTTTATACTGTTTCCGCCTTCCCTTAAAACATTAGCTGCATCCACAATGGGCTGAGAATCAGATTCTCCATGAGATAATTGGCAGTCAAGCAGGAAACTAAGCTAGCCAACTAAAAACAGCAAACGGGAAAATCTTGTACTCAAACTTCCTCTAACCCCCAAATAAGTTACTCAGACCTAATCCACATATCAAAGGATAAGGTCTGTCAACCCAGAGTTCATTAAATTGGTCTCCCAGCGGAACTGCTCACAAGAATAGACATCATACACCCACGTCCCTCAAGTGACACCCTAGTGACACCCCAGGGCTCTGTTCTGGGCCCAGTGCTCTTCAACATCTTCATTAATGATTTGGACGAGGGGATAGATGGGGAACTCATCAAATTTGCAGACGACACCAAGCTGGCAGGAATAGCCAATACTCCAGAAGATAGGCTTAAGATACAGGAGGATCTGGACAGACTCGAACACTGGGCACTATCTAACAAAATGAAATTCAGTGGTGAAAAAAGTAAGGTTCTACATTTAGGCAGGAAAAATCAAATGCATAGGTATAGTATAGGTGGTACCTTGCTCAATAGTAGTAACTGTGAGAGGGATCTCGGAGTCCTAGTAGACAATCAATATGAGCCAGCCGTGTGCTGCAGCTGCCAAAAAAGCCAACACAGTGCTAGGCTGCATTAACAGAGGGATAGAATCAAGATTGCATGAAGTACTAATACCACTTTACAATGCCTTGGTAAGGCCACACCTGGAATACTGCATCCAGTTTTGGTCACCACGATGTAAAAAAGATGTCGAGACTCTAGAAAGGGTACAGAGAAGAGCAACCAAGATGATTAGGGGGCTGGAGGCTAAAACATGTAGGGAACGGTTGCTGGAATTGGGTATGTGTAGTTTAATGAAGAGAAGGGTGAGGGGTGACATGATAGCAGTCTTCCAATATCTCAGGGGCTGCCCCAAGGAAGAGGGAGTCAAGCTATTCTCCAAAGCACCTGAAGGCAGGACAAGAAGCAACGGATGGAAACTAGTCAAGGAGAGAAGCAACCTAGAACTAAGGAAGAATTTCCTGACAGTGGAAACAATTAACCCGTGGAACAACCTGCCTCCAGAAGCTGTGAATGCTCCAACACTGGAGGCTTTTAAGAAGAGACTGGACAGCCATTTGCCTGAAATGGTATAGGGTTTCCTGCCTGAGCAGGGGGTTGGACTAGATGACCTCCAAGGTCCCAACTTTATATTATTATTATTATTATTAGTGTGGAAAGTCAGCCCCCCCCAGAGAAGGAAAGATTAAAAGGGCAGAAAAATATATTTCCTCAAAGGATCTTAAAGAGGCAGAAAAGCCTCTTTAAAAGCCTCCCTCCCCCAAGCAGAGACCAGCTCTGTAGAAATGCAGATGTGATAATCCATTCAGGAAAGTTGGAGGCCTCCAGCTAGAAGATTAGGAAGACAAAGACACCTAAAATTTACATACCCCACCCAAACTCTAAGACAGGACATTATAGGATTAACCCACAGATGCCAAAGGGGCACACTCAGACTCAGGTCAAACTCCAAACAAAAAAGGCTCCAGAGGGTATAAAACCCCACTCCCTACATGTGCTCGCTCTCTTTTCTCCCAGAGCCATCTTCCTGTCTGGCTCTCCTCTTCAATAAACTGCAACCTTCTTTCTAAAGCAGTCGCCGTGTTGTTTATTCCCGGCTTGGACTGAACCATGATGAAGACTTTTCCTTCAACCCTAGCATCAGCACGTACCTACTTCCCCCCCCCCCCCACACACACACAGGACAACTCCCCTATAAAACAATATCTCTCTGCCCCTGTGCTTTGGGGAACAAATATATCTCTTTTCCTCATGGTGGTCTGGATTTCATTTCGATTCTTGCGCAAACCCCGGATTGAGTTGGAACCCCAAATTACCCTTCTGGGAATAACGAAGACCAATTTCGCTGTAAAGGGGGCTCGCATTTCACCCACAGCCATTTCCCTCAGACTCCTTCGTCACAGCTTCTTAGGTTTTTCTGCCCCAAATTCCACCTCAGAAGTTCCCGAAGGGTGTTCTGTACCAGCCTGCTACCGGCCCTGCAGAAAAGGCAGGGACAACCCCTTTACAAACGGCAAGAGGCTGGAATACACCTGCCAAATTTATTACTACAAAAACAAAGAAGACACGAACCAAGATACAGGAGCTTTGAAACACTATCCGAGCGGTTGCCTTCAGCAAACCAGCCCTCCCCACACATTCCCCTTATATAGAGTTTGGGGCGTGGCTTCTCTCTGCCTCCTTCCGAGAAGCCCCATTGCCTTCCTCTGCTTACTCCTAATTGACTGCCTCCTGCGTCGGGCGTCCTTGAACAGGGCCAACTGTGGGTCATCTTCATCCACGCTGTCAGGCTCACACAGCTGGGTCTCCGTGGTGACCAAGTGGGAGGGGCCTGGCTGAGGGCTATCATCAGCAAGATCTTCAACCCCCTCAGCAAGGTCTTCAACACCCCCCTCCTCCTCAACACCCCCCAACTGCCGAACCCACAGGCTGACCCTGAATCACAACAAAGGGCCGGGTGTCTTTTTAACTGACTTTAGCCCAGTTAACTGACTTTAGCCCAGTTTTGCGGCAATGAAGACGGGGCTGACATCCTTTTTATCACTGCACGTTTCCAAATTCCTCCTGTCTCTGGACGTAATGCACTTTTCCGCTGACCAGACAGCTTATTTTTTTCCGCGGTGATGTCAGGGAGTCAAGCCAAGCTGCTGGTGCGGCAAAAAGATTGATGTGATTAGGAGCTGGAGCTGACACAGCCTTATTCAGTTATTCAGTTCAATCTGGGGTCAAGGCGAGCGTGACACTGGCCTTTTAACACAGTTGTGGCTGGATGAGCCTCTCGTGGGAGTGAGTCTCTTTGAGGCATCACGGGACGATGCAGGGTGGCTTCTTGTTCACACGCACAACACACGCAAGGAGCATCGGAAGGGGCATCTTCCTGATTTTGAGTCCTAACTCCTTCTCCTCCTTTGCCCGGCATTTTCTACTCTAGCCTTTCTCAAGCTTGGCAACTTTAAGACGGGTAGACTTCAACTCCCCCAGGCTGGGGAATTCTGGGAGTTGAAGCCCACCCCTCTTAAAGCATCCTGGCTGGGAATTCTGGGAGTTGAAGTTCATCTATCTTAAAGTAATGCTGGCTGGGGAATTCTGGGAGTCGAAGTCCACCCATCTTAAAGCATGCCAGATGGGGAATTCTGGGAGTGGAAGCCCACCCATCTTAAAGCATGCTGGCTGGGGAATTCTGGGAGCTGACGTCCACCCCTCTTAAAGCATGCTGGCTGGGAATTCTGGGAGTTGAAGTCCACCCCTCTTAAAGCATCCTGACTGGGAATTCTGGGAGTCGAAGTCCACCCCTCTTAAAGCATGCCGGATGGGGAATTCTGGGAGTGGAAGCCCACCCATCTTAAAGCATGCTGGCTGAGGAATTCTGGGAGTTGACGTCCACCCCTCTTAAAGCATGCTGGCTGGGAATTCTGGGAGTTGAAGTCCACCCCTCTTAAAGCATGCCGGATGGGGAATTCTGGGAGTGGAAGCCCACCCATCTTAAAGCATGCTGGCTGAGGAATTCTGGGAGTTGACATCCACCCTTCTTAAAGCATGCTGGCTGGGGCATTCTGGGAGTTGAAGTCCACCCCTCTTAAAGCATACTGGCTGGGGCATTCTGGGAGTTGAAGACCATCTATCTGAAACTTGCCAAAGTTGAGAAACACTGTTTTGGCCCAAAGTTCCTTTCAGATGCCCATTTATGCGTTGTCCTAAAATGGACAGGTACCCAACAAAACACGAGACAAGATTTACATAACGTTTGCCTATATCCCAGCCTATTTGGAATGACTGAAATAGTGGGGAAAGTAGAGATTTTTGTAACTTAATTAAGTTTTCCTAAGTCCACACCAAATCTCATTTTGTCATTAGCTTTTAGGACCCAAACGGTTCTAAAATCACTATTTGATGGTTCAATGAATCCTAATTGGGACATTTTCTGAATCTCATTTTCTGTGTCTCTTTAATCTCTCAGTCTAGAAAGATGTTGGATAAAATCTAACCATTCCCAGGACTTATCTATTTTGTATTCTGTCAACTGATAGAATCTATAATATCTACAAAAACGATAAATAAGGCAAAGATCTTGGTATTAAATATTAAGCTTATAACAGAAACCTTTCTCGTATAACAGATAACTTGATGAGTTTTCATGCTGTTTATTGATGCCGCATTTAACTTTGCATGCAAAATTTAAAACAGTGTTCTGTTTATCAACTTTGGCCTTTTAGAACTCTTAGTTAATACTTAATGTAAACTTCTCTTTATCTCTAAAGCTTTAAGTTATTTCAACATTAGCATGTTAGTAAAGTCAATTCCGTATAAATATCACTGTACTCAAATAATACGATTATCTTTCTCTGGTTAAAAGATTTCTTTGTGATTCTTTCCAACTTATCCTTCTCTCACAGATTTCTGATAAGTTCCTCTGAAGCCATCAAATTTGCAGATGACACTAAGCTGACAGGAAGAGCCAACACCCCAGAAGATAGGCTTAAGATAAAGAAGGATCTTGACAATTGGGCACTATGTAACAAAATGAAATTCAATGGTGAAAAAAGTAAGGTTCTACATTTAGGCAAGAAAAACCAAATGCACAGGTAAAGTTGGCCCTTTTATGACTTGTGGACTTCAACTCCCAGAATTCCTCAGCCAGACACGCTGGCTGAGGAATTCTGGGTGTTGAAGTCCACAAGTCATAAAAGGGCCAACTTTGAAGACCCCATAGGTGCTACCTTGCTCAATAGTAGCAACTGTGAGAGGGATCTCGGAGTCCTAGTGGACAATCGCTTCAATATGAGCCAGCCGTGTGCTGCCGCTGCCAAAAAAGCCAACACAGTGCTAGGCTGCATTAACAGAGGGAGAGAATCCAGATCATGCGAAGTGTTAATACCACTTTACAACGCCTTGGTAAGGCCACACTTGGAATACGGCATCCAGTTTTGGTCCCCACAATGTAAAACAGATGTTGAGACTCTAGAAAGAGTACAGAGAAGAGCAACAAAGATGATCAGGGGACTAGAGGCTAAAACATATAAGGAACGGTTTCTGGAATTGAGTAGGTCCAGTTTAATGACCAGGGGTGACATGATAGCAGTCTTCCAATATTTGAGGGTCTACCCCAAATAAGAGGGGGGAGTCAAGCTATTCTCCAAAGTGCCTGAAGGCAGGACAAGAAGCAACGGGTGGAAACTCATCAAGGAGAGAAGCAACCTAGAACTAAGGAGGAATTTCCTGACAGTGAGAACAATTAACCAGTGGAACAATCTGCCTCCAGAAGCTGTGAATGCTCCAACACTGGAAGTTTTTAAGAACAGACTGGACAACCATTTGTCTGAAATGGTACACGGTTTTCTGCCTGAGCAGAGGGTTGGACTAGAAGACCTCCATGGCCCCTTCCAACTCTGTTATTCTATTCTATTCTATTCTATTCTATTCTATTCTATTCTATTCTATTCTATTCTATTCTATTCTATTCTATTCTATTCTATTCTATTCTATTCTATTCTATTCTATTCTATTCTATTCTATTCTTAGGCTTTATAATTACATAATATAGTTACTCCTTGTCTTACAAGTACAGTATTCCTTTAGCGAACATGCGAAGTTACAACAGCACTAAAAAACGACTTACAACCAATTCTCACACAAAACATCACAGTATCCTCAAGGTCACGTGATCAAGGGTGCTTGGCAACCGGCCTGTATTTATGATGGTTTGCAGCCTCCCGGTGTGTGTGTGTGTGTGTGTATCACGTGATCCCCATTTGTGACCTTTGACAAGCAAAGTCAATGGTCCCAGAAGCCGGATTCGCTTAATGACCGTGTGACTCACTTAACAACAGAATCGGGCATTCGCTTAAGCCACAGTGGCAAAAAAGATTGTAAAATCAGATACGACCCATTTAACAATCACCGGAATGAAAATTCTGCCCCCTCCCCCCAGTTGAGGTCGTAAGAGGAGAACTCACAGGGAGGAAAAATTTCCCTATTCACCTGGGAAGGGTTTTTTTTTCTCCTGCCGCTGCCATTTCGCTCTGTGTTAGACCAGGGCTTTTCAACCAGTGGTACGGGTACCACCTGTGGTACATTGGCACCTGGCAGGTGGTACGCGACCATCCTAGAAAAGTGGTAGCGGGGGAGGAGAATGAGCTGAACCGGTGGCAGCACCGCACAAGCCTGAGCGAGAGACGCCTGGAGCTGCAGGGTTGTCGGGGCTCAGCGGAAGCACCAGGATCAGCACCAGGATCCCGCTGGAGCTCCGCACTGATCCTGGTGCTTCCGCTGAGCCCAGAAGAAGCGCCGATCAGCTGGACTGTTGCAGCATCTCCAGGGTCTTGCGATTTACATTCAGATGCTTGGCAACTGATTCCTATTTATGGCGGTCACAGTGTCCCAGGGTCATGTGAAGTGACCAAAACCTGCTGCAACCACCCAGCAGAGGGAGGCGGGAATAAAAGCCAAACACTCCCCCACCCCATCCCCACTCCCAATCCTCAACAGAAATGCTCACAACGATGAAAACCTCGGACAGGAGGAAGAGCGCCGCTGGGCGGGCGGGCAGGTGTCTTGCTCGGCTGTGGCTTGGGGGGCACTTTTTTCAGTGCCATTGTAACTTCGAATGTCACTAAGCGAACTGTTGTAAGTCGAGGACCACCTGTACTACATCACTTTTTTCCTTTTTTTTTTTTTTTTGGTCATCAAGTTTTTGACACCTTGCTAGGCGACTGGCAGTCCTCAGATGTTGCCGTATCCTAAAAGTGGTACAGTGGGTGAGAAGGTTGGAAAGCCCTGAGACAGACAACGTGTGCCTCTTTTTCTTCCGATGTTTGTGTTTATAAATGAGGCAGCAAGATTGCAGCCTCTCAGCTGAAGATAAGATACATCCTGAGCGGGTTTAAGTCCCCATTATGCCTTATCTTTGAACAGCACCGGGCAAAGTGTATTTATGCATTTATTTATTTCGCACAATTCTATCCCGCTGCAATCAGGACGGTTCTCGGCGGCTTACACAGAGCATAAAAATTAATTAAAACTAACTTAACAGTAAGAACAGTGGGAACGAAATGAACGAAGGAACACAATAAAAAAACACAAGAGAAGGATGGGGGGGAAACCTATAGCGACACGATTCCGTCTTTAGTTGTATTCGAAATAACAAGGGGGGGGGAAAACCAGGCGGATCTGTATCGGGAGGTTATTAAAAGACTTATTACAGGTAGTCCTCGACTTACAGCGATTTGTTTAGTGACCGTTCAAAGTTACAACGGCACTGAAAAAGCGGGCTATGACAATTACACCCTTCCCAGCATCCCCATGATCAAAATCCAGATGTTTGGCAACTGGCTCATATTTACGACGGTCGCAGCGTCCCGGGGTGGGGTGGGGGGTCAGGGTGATTTCTCCTTTTGCGACCTTCTGACAAGCAAAGTCAACGGGGGAAGCCAGATCTGCTTAATGACCGGGTTACTAAGAACTGCGGTGACTCACTTAACAACTGCGGCTAAAAAGGTCATAAAATGGGGTAAAATTCGTTGAACAAATGTCTCACTTAGCAACAGAAATTTTGGGAGAAGTTAGGGAGCTATATTCAAAGTTACAATACGGCTGAAAAAAGTGACTTACCACACCAGTCCTCGCACATACGACTGTTGCATGACATGATTGTGTAATATTGTTGTGATCTGAGCACCTGGTGTGTATTTACGGCAGTTGCCATGTTCCAGTTGTCCTGGGATTCCCATTTGGAATTCCCCCAGCGGGCTGTGGACAAGCCAAGTCAGTGGGGGGGAAGCCAGATCCGTTTAACGGCCGTGTGACTTGCTTAACAACTGCAGGGATTCCCTTAAGAAGTGTGGCAAAAAAAAGGTCTCAAAATGGGGCGAAACCCACTTCACAGCTGTCTCTCTTTGCAAGGGAAACGGCTCAAGTGAGGTCGTAAGTTGAGGGCTACCTGTCCGTTATGATATTTTCACAGTTTTAAAACTTGTTTATTATAATGTTAGCTTTATTGACTGTAGGGGCCTTGAAATGCTGTAAAAAACGTTTCACACAGTGGTCCTAAAGCGAACACTGCAGTCGTCAGGGAAACTCCACGGTCGCTAAGTGAATCCATCGTTCGCTGTGCCCTAGTTGTGCCAAAAAGCGGAATTGCCATGTTGGCGAGAACCCAAAGTGCAGTCACATGACCAGGGGGGGAGGGACCCCCAACTATCAGAAGACCACACCTGGAATACTGCAGGCAATTTTGGTCACCATACGATAAAAAAGATGTTGAGACTTTGGGAAAAAGTGCAGAGAAGAGCAACTAAGATGATCCAAGGCCTGGAGACTAAAACATACGAAGAAGGGCTGCGGGACTCGGGTTTGGCTAGTCTAAAGAAAAGAAGAAATAGGGGAGACATGATAGCAGTGTTCCAGTATTTGAGGGGCTGCCACAAGGCAGAGGGGGGCCAGGTTGTTCACCCGAGCACCAGAAGGAAGGATGAGAAACAATGGTTGGAAACTGGTCAAGGAGAGAAGCAACCTGGAATTAAGGAGAAACTTCCTGACAGTGAGGACAATTAACCAGTGGAACTGCTTGCCACCAGAAATTGTGGGCGTTCCATCACCCACAAGAAGAGACTAGACAATCACCTGTCTGAGATAATATAGGTTCTCCTACTTGAGTAGGGGGCTGGACTAGAAGACCTCCAAGGTCCCTTCCAACTCTAGTATTCTATTCTATTCTATTCTATTCTATTCTATTCTATTCTATTCTATTCTATTCTACTCTACTCTACTCTACTCTACTCTACTCTACTCTACTCTACTCTACTCTATTCTATTCTATTCTATTCTATTCTATTCTATTCTATTCTATTCTATTCTATTCTATTCTATTCCATTCCATTCTATTCTATTCTATATTATTTTTCCATATTCTATTCTATTCTATTCTATTCTATTCTATTCTATTCTATTCTATTCTATTCTATTCTATTCTATTCTATTCTATTCTATTCTATTCTATTCTATTCCATTCCATTCCATTCCATTCCATTCTATATTATTTTTCCATATTCTATTCTATTCTATTCTATTCTATTCTATTCTATTCTATTCTATTCTATTCTATTCTATTCTATTCTATTCTATTCTATTCTATTCTATTCTATTCTATTCTATTCTATTCTATTCTATTCTATTCTATTCTAAATCCGCATTTTTACATCCATGGTAACTTTGAACAGTCGCTAAGCAAACGGTCATAAGATGAGGACTACCGTTTTGAGACTTTTAGCAGCTGATAAACTACACGGTGGAGTTCACCGGCTTCTTTATCTCTCTTCCTTGTGATGTTTAATATAGGCAGTCCTCGACGTACGACCACAACTGAGGCCAAAATTTATGTTGTTAAGCGAGACACTAGTTAAGTGAGTTTCGTTCCAGTTTGCAACCTGTCTTGCCATATGGTTGTTAAGGGAATCACTGAAGGTCACAAGTTAGACACCCGGTTGTTAAGTGAATCCAGCTCCCCCCAGTGACTCTGCTTGTCAGAAGGTTGCAAAAAGGGGATCACGCGACTCCGGGACACTGCGATCATCATAACTACGAACCCAAGCGTCTGAATTTTTGATCACGTGATCGTGAGGATGCTGCAAAGGTCATAACGGTGAAAAACGGCCGTAAGTCACATTTCCCAGTGCCGTTGTAACTCTGAATGGTCGCTAAATGAACTGTTTGTTGTAAATCGAGGACTACATATAACGCAAGAGAAAACAATATAACGCAAGAGAAAACCAGCCTGGAAAAGCTTATAAAAATAGCAGCCGTGATATTGTATCAATGAAATAATGAAGCCAGACAGAGAAACTGCGAGAACCCATAATTGAATCAACCTTGGAAGCCGTCCTAAAAATGACTTTTTTTGTTCTCTCTCTCTCTGAGATGTGGCTTAAATATTTAACAAACAGTTGTAGTTTTTCTATTAATAAACAAGCGAGCAAAGAAATAATATGAACTAGCAGGGCACATTATCAATCAGTTAATAATTAGATTCCTTCTGTTTAATATTTTCTACGTTTTGCACTGCCTGGAGAGAAGCCGGGATCTCTAGCGAAAGAGTGCTCGTTCTTTAAAATGCAGACAAGCTGCGGATAGTCCTCGAGTTACAACGGTTCATTTACTGACCGCTCAGAGTTACAGCGGCACTGAAAAACGTGGCTTAGGACCGTTTTTCACACTTACGACCGTTGCCTCCTCCCCGCGGTCGCGTGATCAAAATTCAGACGCTTGGCGACTGACTCGTACTTATGACGGTTTGCAGTGTCCCGAGGTCGCGTGATCCCCTTTTGCGACCTCCTGGCAATCAAAGTCAAAGGGGAAGCCAGATTCAATTAACAACCGGGTTACTAATTGAACAACTGCAGTGATTCACATAACAACGGGGGCAACAAAGGAGCAAAACCCGCTCTACCAATGTCTCGCTTAGCAACAAACACTTGGGGCTCAGTTGCGGTCGTACGTCGAGGACTTAGCTGCACTGCACTTTTTATTGCACCTAGGACTGTGAAATTGTTCTGGATGAAAAATTGACCCAACAGGGGAGGAAAAAAAATCTTTAAAGACCTTAGCAGTTCAAATAAGCCATTTTGCTTGAACTTGAGAATCTAAGCAAGGTCAGAGCTGATTATTTTATGGATGGGGGGAACCACAAAATAGATTGAGCAGCTGAGAAAGCAGCCTTCCTTATCCAGGCTAAGAAAGCTGCCTTAGGCGTCTCTGGGGTGTCATCCAGAATTCATCTTGGCCTATTTTTATCCAATTCTGATGATCATTTCTGGATAACGGCAGCCAACAATATTTTTTGCAGATGGAAGTGAGAAAAGAGATCGCAATTTCGAGGAGACTGAAAATCGGAGGGTAGGAATACAAGCCGGATTCTCCATTGATGAGGATTAGAGATCACATTGTACACGGTTTAGCGGTCAAAGTCGCAACAGTGCTGAAAAAAGGGTTAGAACTAAGGAGAAACTTCCTGACAGTGAGAAAAAATTAACCAGTGGAACTACCTGCCTCCAGAAGCGGTGAATGCTCCAACACTGGAAGTTTTTAAGAAGAGACTGGACAGCCATTTGCCTGAAATGGTATAGGGTTTCCAACCTGAGCAGGGGGTTGGACTAGATGACCTCCAAGGTCCCTTCCAACTTCTTCTTCTTCTTCTTCTTCTTCTTCTTCTTCTTCTTCTTCTTCTTCTTCTTCTTCTTCTTCTTCTTCTTCTTCTTCTTATTATTATTATTATTATTATTATTATTATTATTATTATTATTATTATTATTATTATTATTATTATTATTATTATTATTATTATTACAACCCATCCACGCATTGTTCACTGTCGCATGGCCCTTAACAGTCACAGGCACAATCCGTGGTGTTCGGCAACCGGCATGTATTTATGATGGTCGCAGCATCCCGAAGTCACGTGGATCCCCATTTGCAACCTTCCCAGCTGGCTCCCAACAAGCCAAGTCAATGGGGCAAGCCGGAGTCACTTACTGACTGTGGCAAAAGAGGTCCTGAAATTGGGCACAACTCACTTAACTTGCTTACAAACAGACGCTCTTGTCCGAACTGTAGAACAGAATAGAAAACAGGAGGTCCTTGATTTACAACCTTTCATTTAGTGACTGTTCCAAGTTACAACGGCACTGAAAAAAGGGACTTGGGACCGTTTTTCACACTTACGACCGTCGCAGCATCCCCCCCCCATGGTCATGTGATCAAAATTCGGATGCTTGGCAACTGACTCATATTTATGACAGTTGCCGAGTCCCGGGGTTACGTGATCCCCTTTTGCAACCGTCAGACAAGCAATATCAGTGGGGAAGCCATTTAACGACGTGTCCCTGACTCAACAACTGCAGCAAATCACTTAATAACTGTGCCAAGAAAGGGTGTAAGATGGGGCAAAACTCACTTTATAAATGTCTCGCTTAGCCACAGAAATGTGGCGCTCAGTTGTGGTCGCAAATCGAGGGCTTGACTACCACTATTTGGCCAAGTGTGATTAGACACACAAGGAATTTACCTCTGGTGTGTGCAAAATGGCATCATCATCATCATCATCATCATCATCATCATCATAATAATAATGTTGGAAGGGACCTTGGAGGTCATCTAGTCCCAGGAACTGAAAGTAAAAAACACCCCCAAAAAACGGTTTCTAGCAATAAATAAATAAAGCAGAGTTATGTGACTAGAATAGAACAGAACAGAACAGAACAGAATAGAATAGAATCTTTATTGAGAATAGAATAGAATAGAATAGAATAGAATAGAATAGAATAGAATAGAATAGAATAGAATAGAATAGAATAGAAAAATAAATAGAGTAGAACAGAACAGAACAGAACAGAACGGAACGGAACGGAACGGAACAGAACAGAACAGAACAAAATAATAGAATAGAATAGAATAGAATAGAATAGAATAGAATAGAATAGAATAGAATGGAATGGAATGGAATGGAATGGAATGGAGTAGAATATGGAATGGAATGGAATGGAATAGAATAGAATAGAATAGAATAGAATAGAATAGAATAGAATAGAATAGAATAGAATAGAATAGAATAGAATAGAATAGAATAGAATAGAATAGAATAGAATAGAAAAATAAATAGAGTAGAACAGAACAGAACAGAACAGAACGGAACGGAACGGAACGGAACAGAACAGAACAGAACAGAACAGAACAAAATAATAGAATAGAATAGAATAGAATAGAATAGAATAGAATAGAATAGAATAGAATGGAATGGAATGGAATGGAATGGAATGGAATGGAGTAGAATATGGAATGGAATGGAATGGAATGGAATAGAATAGAATAGAATAGAATAGAATAGAATAGAATAGAATAGAATAGAATAGAATAGAATAGAATAGAATAGAATAGAATAGAATAGAATAGAATAGAAAAATAAATAGAGTAGAACAGAACAGAACAGAACAGAACGGAACGGAACGGAACGGAACAGAACAGAACAGAACAGAACAGAACAAAATAATAGAATAGAATAGAATAGAATAGAATAGAATAGAATAGAATAGAATAGAATAGAATAGAATGGAATGGAATGGAATGGAATGGAATGGAGTAGAATATGGAATGGAATGGAATGGAATAGAATAGAATAGAATAGAATAGAATAGAATAGAATAGAATAGAATAGAATAGAATAGAATAGAATAGAATAGAATAGAATAGAATGGAATGGAATGGAATGGAATGGAATGGAATGGAATGGAATGGAATGGAATGGAATGGAATGGAATGGAGTAGAATATGGAATGGAATGGAATGGAATGGAATGGAATAGAATAGAATAGAATAGAATAGAATAGAATAGAATAGAATAGAATAGAATAGAATAGAATGGAATGGAATGGAATGGAATGGAATGGAATGGAATGGAATGGAGTAGAATATGGAATGGAATGGAATGGAATGGAATAGAATAGAATAGAATAGAATAGAATAGAATAGAATAGAATAGAATAGAATAGAATAGAATAGAATAGAATAGAATAGAATATAGAAAATGAATAGAATAGAATAGAATAGAATAGAATAGAATAGAATAGAATAGAATAGAATAGAATAGAATAGAATAGTTTTGGTCACCACGATGTAAAAAAGATGTTGAGACTCTAGAAAGAGTGCAGAGAAGAGCAACAAAGATGATTAGGGGACAGGAAGCTAAAACATACAAGGAACGGTGGCAGAAATTGGGGATGTCCAGTTTAATGAAAAGAAGGACGAGGGGGGACATGATAGCAGTCTTCCAATATCTCAGGGGCTGCCCCAAAGAAGAGGGAGTCAAGCTATTCTCCAGAGCATCTGAAGGCAGGAGAAGAAGCAACGGATGGAAACAAACCAAAGAGAGAAGCAACCTGGAATTAAGGAGGAATTTCCTGACAGTTAGAACAATTAACCAGTGGAACAACCTGCCTCCAGAAGCCGTGAATGCTCCAACACTGGAAGCTTTTCAGAAAAGACTGGACAGCCATTTGTCTGAAATGGTATAGGGTTTCCTGCCTGAGCAGGGGGTTGGACTAGATGACCTCCAAGGTCCCTTCCAACTTTATATTATTATTATTATTATTATTATTATTATTATTATTATTATTATTATTATTATTATTATTATTATTATTTCGGACAAATGGCTGTCCAGTGTCTTCTTAAAAACTTCCAGTGTTGGAGCATTCACAGCTTCTGGAGGCAGTTTGTTCCACTGGTTAGTTGTTCTAACTGTCAGGAAGTTTCTCCTTAGTTCCAGGTTGCTTCTCTCCTCGATTAGTAATAATTGTAATAATGATACCAAGAAGAGAAGGCAGTAGAAAAGATGAGAAGGATAATAATAACCATGTTACAAGCCGTAGCACAAGGGTGAATAGAGCCGTCGTAAGTCGAGGATTACCTGCATATTACATTACATTACCATCCTGCAGATGGTGGATTCAATCTGATTGGTTTTTTTTGGCTCGCTGCCCGGCGCCACATTGTTCGACTTGGATGGTGCAACGGCATAAAAGGGCTGTAAAAGAAAATAAAATCAGCTTTTCTCCGAGACGGTCCGACTTTGATTCGGCCCAGAAGGCTGACCTCTTGAAGTCCACCGAGGCCGTCTGCGCAATCCCTGGACCCCAGAATTCTCTCGTTCTCTCTCTTCTGGTTCCATTCTCTGCGCCGCATGGCTCCGGGCATCTTCTAACCCTCGGTATAATAAACCTATATGAAGGAGCTTGTTTCTTTTTTATTATGATTATGTCGGCGGGTGGAATTGCATTAGTCTGTGTTAAAAAGGGCTGCTGGCAGGGAAATAAATTGGAGGTGTCACTCTGGCTTGCTTCTTCATCTCCTGGCATTACTCCGAGGAGTAATTTATCTCCATGGCTGGCTACGACACAGGGAGGAGGATGGTGGGTGGGCCGGGTACTCGGTGTGGGCGCTGGAGCGATGCGGCCCTGAAGACAGGCTTTCCCTGGTGCGCCTTTGAAACGAGCACGGAATAACAGAGGTTGCCACGAGGATGTCCACGGGTGCGATTGTGTTTTGAGGATCCCTGTCGAGGATGCTGCGTGATTGATGGCTCCTGGTGGAAAGAGAGAGGGCGAAAGAGAATATTCCATTTGGTTAAGCTAATACCTTGAGGTGGCAGCCTTTAAAAATTCATGCCCTTGATTTAATCCAGGGGGTCTCCAACCTGGACAACGTTAAGGCTTGTGGACTTCAACTCCCAGAATTCCCCAGCCAGCCAACGGCTGGCTGGGGAATTCTGGGAGTTGAAGTCCACAAGCCTTAACGTTGTCCAGATTGGACACCCAGATTTAATCCTTAATTTTAATTTAATTTTAGTCCCTGATACCTGGGTTAACAATGAGGCGGGAATCCTTCTGGAGAGAATTGAGATTTACAGCCCTGTTTCGGCAGAATAACAGAATACAGGTGTTCCTCGACGTATAACAATTCACTTAGTGACCGTTTGAAATTACAACGGGACCGAAAAAAAGCGACTTACGACCGTTTCTCACACTTATGACCATCGCAGCGTCCCCGTGGTCAGGGGATCAAAATTCACATACTTGGCCACGGGCTCATATTTTATGACGGTCGCAGTGTCCTGGGGTCATGTGATCCCCTTTAGCGACCGTCTGACAAGCAAAGTCAAGGGGGCGGGGGGGGGAAGCCAAATTCACTTAACAACTGTGTTACTAACTTAATAACAACAGTGATTCAGTTAACAGCTCTGGCGAGACAAGTCGTAAAATGGGGCAAAAGTCAGTTAACCAATGTTTCATTTAGAAATAGAAATGTTAAACACTACCTGGGAGTTGAAGTACACAAGTCATAAAAGGGCCAAGGTTGAAGACCACTGCTTGTGGACTTCAACTCCCAGAATTCCTCAGCCAGGCACACTGGCTGAGGAATTCTGGGAGTTGAAGTCCACAAGTCATAAAAAGGCCAAGTTTGAAGACCCCTAAACTAGATACAGAGTTTCTCAACCTTGGCAACTTGAAGATGGGTGGACTTCAACTCCCAGAATTCCTCAGGCAGGCATGCTGGCTGACGAATTCTGGGAGTTGAAGTCCACAAGTCATAAAAAGGCCAAGTTTGAAGACCGCTGCTGTAGGGGATCCAACCAGCCCTTCAGTTCTTCCATCATGCATGGCTGAACGTCACTAAACCAACACTGTGACTTCACAAATAGTTCTCGACTTACGACTGGTTATTTAGCGACGGTTAATATGACAGACAAGGTATCTGTGACCCAGATTCAGTTCCGATGACACCCCTGCCCGGCATGATCGCATTTTGAGCGCTCAGCAACCAGCTCACAATTACCGCCCTTTGCCGTCTTCAGCAGTCACATGACTGTAATTTATGAGGTGTTTCTCCCCCTCCCAGGAAAAAATGGCGTTTACATCCCTTTCCCCACAAAACACACAATTGTGAACAATGGGTTTGCTCAAGAATTGTGGCATTTAGTTTATGACTGATGCATTTGATTAATGTCTGCCGCAAAAAAATGTTGGTAAAATCGGGTTGGTTAACGACCGACGTGACTTGTCACCATAATTGCAGGCTCAATTTTGGTCGTAAGTCATTCTGTATGGCTGGTTCAGACAACATGCTAAAGCAATGTACAGAGTCGCCACAACGCGGATTGCAAACTAGCCAACTTTATTTTAGCCTTCTCCAATGCATTAGGCCAGGATTTCTCAACTTTGGCAACTTTAAGATGTGTGGAGTACAACTCCCAGAATTCTCCAGCCAGCCTGACTGGGGAATTCTGGGAGTTGAAGTCCACTCATCCTGGCTGGGGAATTCTGGGAGTCGAAGTCCACACATCCTGGCTGGGGAATTCTGGGAGTCGAAGTCCACTCATCCTGGCTGGGCAATTCTGGGAGTCGAAGTCCACTCATCCTGCCTGGGGAATTCTGGGAGTCGAAGTCCACTCATCCTGCCTGGGGAATTCTGGGAGTCGAAGTCCACTCATCCTGCCTGGGGAATTCTGGGAGTCGAAGTCCACTCATCCTGCCTGGGGAATTCTGGGAGTCGAAGTCCACTCATCCTGCCTGGGGAATTCTGGGAGTCGAAGTCCACTCATCCTGCCTGGGGAATTCTGGGAGTCGAAGTCCACTCATCCTGCCTGGGGAATTCTGGGAGTCGAAGTCCACTCATCCTGCCTGGGGAATTCTGGGAGTCGAAGTCCACTCATCCTGCCTGGGGAATTCTGGGAGCTGAAGATACTCATCCTGCCTGGGGAATTCTGGGAGTCGAAGTCCACTCATCCTGGCTGGGGAATTCTGGGAGTTGAAGTCCACACATCTTAAAGTTGTCAGGGTTGAGAAACCTTCCGCTATGTGTCAATTCGATGGCGCTTTTAAAGTTTATTTTTATTTTAAATTTTCCCCAACAGACTTAAACCAACAAAACAATCCTGTCTAATTTGAGGCTTTCGCATTTTCTTAGTCCTCCCCCACTGTACGAATGGGCATGAATAGAAAAAATCATTGCCTGTTTTCTCCCATGTGGGGTCACTTACACACACACACACACACACACACAAACACAGAGGCACATACCATAGAAATATTGGATTCCTAGACTGGACCATTGCTGCTCAAAGGGTTTGCAAGCTGGAGCCCAGGGGCCCCAAACATCCCTTCTCCTTTTGATATCCCCTCCCCCCCCCCCAGATTATCGCGGTTTGAATAATGCAGGCAATGTTCTCCTTAACAAACATTCGTTTAGTGACCGTTCAAAGTTACGGTCGTAAGTGCGAGGACCGATCATAAGTCATTTTTTTTTTCCCACTTACTTCAAACGTTCCCCAAACCGATGGTTATAAATCGAGGGATTAACTGTACGATGTTGGATTAAAACCTGCGGGCCAGACACCCTCTACCTTGGGACAGGCCTACCTTGCAAGATTGTTGTTTGGGGGGGGCGAAACAGGGACTCTCTCTACCTCTCTTTAAATTGCAGGAGGAAAAGAAGGGATCAATTCAACAGCCGAATGATGAAATAAGACTTTTAGGCCCATGGGGCTTCAAAGAAACCAGATGCTGCCATTGAAGTCTTTTGATTTTTCTCGTCTGTCAGATTCCTTCTTGTCCCGCAGACGGTGATTGGCAGAGCTGCCAATCTCCCGACAAAAACCCACGCAGCTTCGCGCTGACGCTTGGCAGCCCTTCCTCCCCCCTTCTCCCCCCTCCCTTTCCTTGCGATCAATTAGTTGTCAGTGTGCCCCCCCATAGCTCCCCAGGGAGATGGTTTTAATACGCTTTATTAATATTTTGTATCCAATTGTAAAAGCAAAATTAAAACAGCAGGGGGGGGGGCGAGAAGGAAGCGATCTGATAGGGCGCTCTTCAAACGAGGATGCAATTAAGATAAAGCTCATATTTAGCGGAGACAGAAAGCTTTTATTTTTTTTTCAGCCCTGGATTTTTTTTGCATCTCTACTTCTTTAACCATCCCATTAAAACCCCATCCGATTTTTTTTTGGGGGGTGGGGTGGGGGTGGATTTTGGGGATTTTATTTTAGCAACGGAACAAGGTGGCTCCTTCCAAACCAGGGATAGGCAAACTGTGGCTTGCAGGCAGAGCCAGATCTTCCACACGGCATCGATACGGGCCGTCCTCGACTTACGACCACAAGGGAGCCCAAAATTTCCGTGGTTAAAGTGAGACTTTTCTTAAGTGAGCTTTGCCCGATTTTACCACAGGTCTTGCCAAGGTTGTTGAGTGAATCACCACGCTTGTTAAGTTAGTAACAATAACAACAACAACAACAACAATAATAAAGTTGGAAGGGATCTTGGAGGTCATCTAGTCCAACCCCCTGCTCAGGCAGAAAATCCTATGCCATTTCAGACAAATGGCTGTCCAGTCTCTTCTTTAAAACTTCCAGTGTTGGAGCATTCACAGCTTCTGGAGGCAGGTTGTTCCACTGGTTAATTGTTCCCACTGTCAGGAAATTTCTCCTTAATTCCAGGTTGCTTCTCTCCTTGATTGGTTTCCATCCGTTACTTCTTGTCCTGCCTTCGGGTGCTTTGGAGAACTGCTTGACTCCCTCTTCTTTGGGGCAGCCCCTGAGATACTGGAAGACTGCTATCATGTCACCCCTGGTCCTTCTTTTCATTAACCTAGACATCTCCAATTCCAGCAACCTTTCTTCCTATGTTTTAGCCTCCAGTCCCCTAATCATCTTTTTTGCTCTTCTCTGCACTCTTTCTAGAGTCTCACCATCTTTTTTACATCGTGGCAACCGAAACTGGATGCCGGATTCCAAGTGTGGCCTTACCAAGGCGTTGTAAAGTGGTATTAACACTTCACGTGATCTTGATTCTCTCCCTCTGTTAATGCAGCCTAGCACTGTGTTGGCTTTTTTGGCAGCTGCAGCACACGGCTAGCTCATGTTTAAGGGATTGTCCACTAGGACTCCGAGATCCCGCTCACAGTTGCTACTATTGAGCAAGGTACCACCTATACTATACCTGTGCATTTGATTTTTCCTGCCTAAATGCAGAACCTTACTTTTTTCACCATTGAATTTCATTTTGTTAGATAGCGCCCAGTGTTCGAGTCTGTCCAGATCCTCCTGTATCTTAAGCCTTTCTTCTGGAGCGTTGGCTATTCCTGCCAGCTTGGTGTCGTCTGCAAATTTGATGAGTTCCCCATCTATCCCCTCATCCAAATCGTTGATGAAGATGTTGAGGAGCACTGGCCCTGGCTTCCCCATTGACTTTGCTTGTCAGAAAGGTTGCAAAAGGGGATCAGGTGACACACACACCCCGGGGACATTGTGACCGTCATAAATATGAGCCGCGTGCCCAGCGTCTGAATTTTGATCGCGTGGCCACGAGGATGCTGCAACGGTGTGAAAAACAGCGATACGTCACTTTTTTCTGTGCCATTGTATGGTCACTAAATGAGCGACTGTAAGCCGAGGACTACTTGCATAATGGGTGGAGTGGAATGTACAGACAGTCCTCGATTTACAACGATTCATTTAGTGACCGAGGGCCCCGAAAAAAAAAGTAAGTTCTGACTGTTTTTCAGATTTAGCACTGTTGCAACCGTCCCCCGTGGTCATGTGATCCAAATCCGGGCTCTTGGCAGCTGGCATGTACTTACGACTGTAAATCATGTGATCATCATTTGGGACCTTCCCCGCCGGCTTCCGACAATCAAAGTCAATGGGGGGGGGAGTCAGATTTGCTTAACGACCGCCTGATTTGCTTAATGACTGTGGCTTAATTTAGCTGCTATTCTGCTATTTCGTTAAGAAATGGGGCGAAACCCACTGAACGGCGGCCTCGTTTAGTAACAGAAATTTTGGGCTCAGCTATGGCTGTAAAGTGAGGACTCCCTGTTTATAATGTTATTTTTATAGTTTTTCCCAACTGGTTTAATCTTGATTTTCATGTTGATTGTATTGGTTGTGTTGTGATCACTATGCCTCGTTGAGGGAGATGGGCGGTTAAGGAACGGGATATATAAAGATAAATTGCCTTGTTAACTAATGGAAATTTTGGGCTCACTTTTGGTTGTAAGTAGTGGCTCAGTGGGTTAGGACGCTGAGCTTGTCAATCTGAAGGTCGGCAGTTTGGCGGGTCGAATCCCGAGTGCCGCGTAGCAGAGTGAGCGCCTGTTACTCGTCCCAGCTTCTGCCAACCTAGCAGTTCGAAAGCACGTCAAAATGCAAGTAGAAAAATAGGGACCACTCCGGTGGGAAGGTCACAGCGTTCCGTGCGCCTTTGGCGTCTAGTCATGCCAGCCACATGACCACGGAGACGTCCTCGGACAAGCGCTGGCTCTTCGGCTTTGAAACGGAGATGAGCACCGGCCCCTAGAGTCGGAAACGACTAGCACGGGGCAACCTTTACCTTTACCTTTAAGTATAGTTTAAAATGTTCAGCCAGGACATTGCTTAGAAATGTCCTAAGACCGGTAATGTCTTAATTAACCCTTTTCATCTGTTAAAAAAAGAAAAAAGTAACTCTTCTTTTTTTTTCTTAATGGAAACTCCCCTAAATCAAGCAGATGAAACTTAATTGGTGTTAAACTTAATTTTAAGGCTTTTATATATCTATGCTTTTATACAACTGTATGCCACCAGGAGACACTTGATACAGTGAGCCAGGCGGCATATTAAGCAATTAAATTTAGAAAATAAAATAATAATAATAATAAAGTTTTGTTTCCCTTTGAGTGGAGAATAGAAGTTCAAGGACAAAAGAGGTAATTGAATTGCTGCAAAATTGTGGATTTCATTCTGACCTTTTGAAAATCTTCTAAATCTTCTCCCCCATCCATCCTCAAATGCAGGGCTTTCCAACCTTCTCACCCATTTTACCACTTTTAGGATATGGCAACATCCGAGTACCACCAGTTGCCTAGAAAGGTGTCAAAAACCTGATGACCAAAAAAAAAAAAGGAAAAAAGTGATGAAGTACAGGTAGTCTTCGACTTACAACAGTTTGCTTAGTGACTGTTCGAAGTTACAAAGGCACTGAAAAAGGTGCCCCCCAAGCCACAGCCGAGCAAGACACCCGCCTACCCGCCCGGTGGCGCTCTTCCTCCTGTCCGAGGTTTTCATCGTTGTGAGCATTTCTGTTGAGGATTGGGAGTGGGGATGGGGTGGGGGAGTGTTTGGCTTTTATTCCCGCCTCCCTCTGCTGGGTGGTTGCAGCAGGTTTTGGTCACTTCCCATGACCCTGGGACACTGTGACCATCATAAATATGAATCAGTTGCCAAGCATCTGAATGTAAATCACAAGACCCTGGAGATGCTGCAACATTCCAGCTGAACGGCGCTTCTTCTGGGCTCAGAAATGGCAGGATGAGTGCTGAGCTCCAGCTGGAGCCTGGCGCTGATCCTGGCGCTTCCACTGAGCCCCGACAGCCCTGCAGCTCCAGCCGTCTCTCGCTCAGGCTTGCGCGGTGCTGCCACCGGTTCAGCTCATTCCCCTCCCCCGCTACCATTTTCCTAGGATGGTCGCGTACCACCTGCCAGGTGCCAGTGTACTACAGGTGGTACCCGTACCACTGGTTGAAAAGCCCTGCTCAAATGCATATGAAGCCGATCCCTGGTTCTCAAATAGTATTTTTTTAATTTTTTTTAATTTTAATTCCATTTATATCCCACCCTTCTCCGAAGACTCAGGGCGGCTTACAAGCTTAGCAGTAGCCTTCATTCTATGTATATGCCTGCTTATTAGGGCTTTCACACACACCCCCAAGCGGCATTATTACAAAGTCAGCTTAATTGCCCCCAACAATCTGGGTCCTCATTTTACCTACCTCGGAAGGATGGAAGGCTGAGTCAACCTTGAGCCTGGTGGGACTCGAACCTGCACTAATTGCAGGCAGCTGGTGTTACTTAAGGAGGCCTTAGCCCACTGCTCCACCAAGGCTCATTTCTCAACCCCCGGACCATTTAAGAAGAGTAGACTTCAACTCCCAGAATTCCCCAGCCAGGATGCATGGACTTCAACTCCCAGAATTCCCCAGCCAGGATGCGTGGACTTCAACTCCCAGAATTCCCCAGCCAGGGTGAGTGGTCTTCAAAATAGGGCAAACCCCACTGAACTGGCTGGGGAATTCTGGGAGTTGAAGTCTCCCTGTCTTAAAGGGGCCGAGGCTGAGAAACCCTGTAAATCTAAAGCACGCTTCATTCAGACGACCGTGCTTGGATTCAGACCTAGGTTAAGCTGCTTGTGGTGGTCTCTGTGGATTAGGAGGTTGTGGGAATCCAGCCCACCCGAGTGTCGTTTGCAAGGCTAGGTGCCCCAATTGGCCAGGTTGCAGCTTGGTCATCTCGATCGAAAGCCAGGACTTTGGTTGCGAGGATGCACCCGCCATTTGGCAAATGTCGGTTCCTTCTCTTGCCAGTGGCAAAATCAGAGCTTGCTTTGTACACCAGGCCATCCGTCTCAAGAGGGATCAGGGCTTGTTTGCTCAGCTACGCCATGTGGTGTGAACACAGCGCTGGTGTGTTGCTCCCTGCTTCACAGCGGCCCAGAGGAGAGATTACGAGGCTTTGCGGGGCTTTATGAGCGATCTCTCAGGAGGAAACCTCAGTGAGGATCACCAAAGGATGAGCTGCTAGGCGGGAGCCGAACCCAGAGCCACGTTCGAAATTTTGCAGAGTCTCTAGTAGAGAGAGCAAGTAGGTGGGGAAGGCACCTGGCTAGTAACCGGGAGACAATGAGTTCTAGTACTGCCTTAGGCACAAAGAGAGCTGGGTGACCTTGGGCCAGTCACTCTCACCCTTATCCATCCATCCTTCCTTCCTTCCTTCCTTCCTTCCTTCCTTCCTTCCTTCCTTCCTTCCTTCCTTCCTTCCTCTTTTCCTCTCTTCCTCCCTTCCTTCCTCCCTCCCTCCCTCCGCATCTTCTTTTCTTCCTTTCTTCCCCTTCCTCCCATTTTTCCTTCCTCTTCCTCCCTCCCCATTTTTTCTTCCTTTCTTCCCCTTCCTCCCATATTCCTTCCTTCCTTCCTCCCATCTGTCTTTCTTCCTCCCATATTTTCTTCCCTTTCCTTCCTCTCATCTTTCCTTCCTTCCTTCTCCTTCCTTCCTCTTTTCCTTCCTTCCTGCCTCCCTCCCTCCCCCTCCCTCCCTCCCCATTTTTTCTTCCTTTCTTCCCCTTCCTCCCTTCCTCCCATCTTCCTTCCCCCCTTCCTCCCATCTTTTCTTCCTTCCTTCCTCCCATCTTTTCTTCCTTCCCCATCTTCCTTCCTTCCTTCCTTCCTTCCTTCCTTGCTTCCTTCCTTCCTTCCTTCCTTCCTCCCTCCCTCCCTCTTCCATCTTCCTTCCTTGCTCCCTTCACATTTTCTTCCAAAGCCAGTGAAGTGAAACGAAAGGAAAAAAAAACCACATCCTCTCAGACATACCCTATTAGTTTCCTGTACGGCTTGCTGGATGGGGTTGGACTACCTGACCTCTAGAACCCCTTCCAACTTTCCGGTCCTTCAATCGATGCATCTGAAACGCATTAACGCCAAAGAGATCCTTATCCAGACCGGCTTTGCACAGGAAAATCAATCCGGAGTCTTCGATGATATTGAATCAGTGGGTTGATGCTAGCCCCTCTGTGTGTGTGTGTGTGTGTGTGTTTGTCTTTGTGTGTCTTTGTGTGTGAGTTGCTCCATTTCTGCCCAACAAGCACAACTTTTGCTCCCCCAAAACCTCCCAAACGAATTAACTTATGTTAACTCATGACCATTTTTCACACTTACGACCATTCTAGCATCCTTGAGCCAAACCCGCGACGAAAGCCAAAAGTACAGGCAGTCCTCGACTTACAACAGTTCAGTTAGTGACCGTTCGGAGTTACGACGACACTGAAAAAAGTGACCATTTTATCACACTTACATCCACTGCAGCATCCCCGCAGTCATGTGATCAAAATCCAGACGCCTGACAACGGACTCATATTTATGACGGTCGCCGTGTCCCGGGGGTGTGTGTCACGTGATCCCCTTTTGCGACCTTCTGACAAACGAAGCCAACAGGGGAAGCCCGAATCGCTTAACAACCGTGTTCCTAACATCACCACTGCAGTGATTCGTTCAGCGACGTTGGCGAGAAAGGTTGTCGAATGCGGTAAAACTCACTTCGCAGCTGTCTTGCTTTTGAGCTCAGCTGCGGTCGTAAGTCGAGGACGATCGGTATCGCGTTAACCTCTGATTTTTTTTTTAAATTTTTTTTTTATTTTTCATTTGGAAGAGGGGGAGGGAGGGATAAAAGCGAGGGGGTTCCTTGATTTTCCCATTAGCTGAACGATTAACATTCCCGGCGAACAAATGATAATTGAGTCCGGTTTTCAAATATTAATGGGTTCAAAGTTATTTATACGAGGCCTGGCATTTATATTTGATGAGACCTGTCAACAAGGAAGCGTTTTGCTCTCCTTCTTTCCTCCCTCCCTCCCTCCCTTCTTCCCTCACTCCATTTTTCCACTCCCCCCATCACTCATTTCCAACTAAGCACATGAAATGAGAGCATTAGATTTACTTTTACAGTTATTCCCCATAGAAAGACCCTCAAAGGCTGCTGGTGGGAAGAGAAAGGGGCGGGGGGGGTGGGGTGGGGGGCTGGAGGAGATTCTTTGTTCCCAGAAAAAAAAGGAATATTTTATCGTCTTTTGGGGAGGGTAAAAGATAGGCTTGCCTAGAATTAACCCTCTTTTATGAATGCAAAATACAGGGAAAAACATCGACACCGAGGTTGCAATTGAGGGTGATTTGGCTCAGAGGCAGACATGGGCTGCGGGGATCGGAATAATAATAATAATTAAAAAAAAACTTCTAAAGGGTGGAGGAAAAAAAAGATCTTTTTTTTATCATTTAAAAAGAAAAAAAAAAGCCAGAGAATCCTTTGGTTGAAACACGAGCAAAAGAACAAAGATTCGTTTCGAGCTTTTTTTTCTCCCCCTTGCCTGAATAATAATAATAATAATAATAATAATAATAATAATAATAATAATAATAAATAATTAATAATAATAAAAATAATAAAATAATAATAAAATAAAATAATAATAATAATAATAATAATTAATAATTAATAATAATAATAATAATAAAATAATAATAAAATAAAATAATAACAATAATAATAATAATAATAATAATAATAATAATAATAATAATAATAATAATAATAAAAAATCCTTAGGCCTTTCCATCTGAATATCATTCCCAAACATAAAACAGCCCAGCAAGATTTGCAGCCCTGAGGAAAGCCTGTTTTTATTTGCATTAGAATCATTTCAAAGGGGTGGAAAGGGAAGAAAAAAAAAATCACCGGTCACCTTAAAGACAGGAAAGAAAAGCAAGGATTTTGGGATTTGATCACTGCCAATTCTGCGGAGCAAATGAACGTCTTCGTGCGGCGGAGAGGAACGCAGCTCCCCTGCGCGCTCAATATTTATCCCCATCAGATGCCAAATAAATGCTTGTCTCCCCGACAGATATAAATAAAGCATTGTCAAGGATGTCATCCTTTTTTTAAAAAAAAAAACAAATGAAAGCCATCGGAAGGCAGGGCGAGAGAGGCCTGCGGGATCCCCCCTCGGAAAAATGCTCGCGCATCGCTTGGGTGGACAGCAAGCCTGTCTGAATTAGGTGGGGCGATTATAATAATAATAATAATATGATTACGATTACGATTCGACTTGTCGGAAACCGTCCTCCTCCTTTGAAGTGGCATCCCGACGTCTTTTGGGACAGGCATCAAAGGAAGGATGAGAAGCGATTAACCCGTCAAAACGAGTGTCAAGTACGCTTTCCAGCCTGCTGGCGGGGGGAAAAAAAATGGCATAATAGCAAACAGATCACTCTTGATCAGGAGTGGGAAAGTCATCGGATCAGGGCAGAGGGAGGGAAGGCTTTCGTTTCTGGAGGGGCTGGAGCAAGGGCCAGTTTCTTACAGGCGGTCGCTGCAGTTGTTAAGTGAGTAACACGGCTGTTAAGCGAATCTGGCTTCCCCGTCGCGAAAGGGGATCGCGTTAAACACACACACCTGGGGATGCTGCAGCCGTCGTATGTATGAATCCCTTGCCAAGCACCCGAGTTTGGATCCGCTGATCACGGGGATGCTGCAACGACCTTAAGCGCAAAAAGCAGTCACGAGTCACTTTTTTCAGTGTTGGTCACTAAACGAAGCATTGTTAAGTCGAGGACTGTCTGTACTTGGGAACGCACCAAATCTCAGAGAAAAGATACGGCTGTGTTGATGCACGGCTGGGTTTTTGTTTTTTTTTGGCACAAACCACCCGGCTTTTTTCATCCTGCCCAAAAGAAATACAGATAGTCCTCAGTTTACAAGTATTCGTATAGCGACCGTTCAAAAACAATATTTAGGACCGGTTCTTGACTTACGACCATCCCAGCACCCTCTAGGATCACGTGATAAAAATTTGAGTGCTTGGCAACCAGCCGGCATTTATGAGGGTTACTTCATCCCAGGGTCACCTGATCAACCTTCCTAGCCAAGCAAAGAATATTAGCAGTTGTATGCACTTAATGACCACGTGATCCATTTAATGACCGCAGTGAGTCAATGAACAATGGCAGCAAAAAGGTCATAAAATTGGGAGATAATAATAATAATAATAATAATAATAATAATAATAATAATAATAATAATGATGATGATGTTAGAAAGGGACCTTGGAGGTCATCTAGTCCAACCCCCTGCTCAGGCAGGAAACCCTATACCCTTTCAGACAACTTAATATTCGCCTTGCTTAGCAACGGGAATTCTAGTCACAACTGTGGCCATAAGTGATGTAATCATCTGGCTGGGAGGGAGAGGGGTGGAGCTTTGAGGAGGGAGGGGCTTCAGGAGATGGGGAGGGGCCTCCAGCAGGATCTTCATGGGGGAAAGGCTCTAACTCTTGGTGATCTTCTAGTGATCTAGTCCAACCCCTTGCTCAACCAGGAGACCCTATACCATTCCGGAAAAATGGCTGTCCAATCTCTTCTTGAAAACTTCCAGTGTTGGAGCATTCACCACTTCTGGAGGCGAGGAGTTCCACTGGTTAATTGTTCTCACTGTGAGATTTAAAAGCCCCAAATCTGATACTCACAACTCGAAGACAAGTCTGGTTAACAAAGGCAAAGATCTATTGAAAAGAAAATTGAAAATAATAAAGAAAATAAAGAAGAAAGAAAGCGTTTGCAAACGCGGCCTCTTAGACCCTTCCCAAGTTGGATTGGGTTCGAAGAGCGCGCTGAGCAAGTTTCAAAGTAGGCATTTTATACTTTCTTTTCTCGATACATGCCATTCCTAAGAAGCTTTGAAGTTGTTTCCTATTTCTAAAGGGGTCCTTCTGACCATTTCCATCTATCCAAGTTATGATCTTATCTAGATCTTATCTCGTTTACTTGTAAATTCCACCTTGGTTGTAATTTCCACCTTGGGCTGGATGTTCCTGTCTCTCGGGAAGCTTTTTAACATTTCAAAAGAATTTGTTGATTACCATTTGTGAATTCTCTGTCTAAGCAGGAAATAGATAGCCCCACATCTTAGCGTTACATTTCATACAATTCATTGGTGTTACATTTTATACAATTTATAAAAGAATAACCTTTATTTATTTTCCTTTATCACTGTCAGGGAATTCCTCCTTAGTTCCGGCTTGCTTCTCTCCTTGATGAATTTCCATCCGTCGCTTCTTGTCGTGCCTTCGGGCGCTTTGGAGAATAGCTTGACACCACCACCCCTCTTCTCTGTGGCAGCCCCTTAACAATTTAAACAATATTTTTTTTCCCCAGCTCGCCTGCTTAGCCCAGGCCAAAACCACCCGCCTTTCCCCCCCCAAAGAGAATAAAAACCTGAATCCTTTCCTTATGATAAAATAGCCCAAAGAATCGTGCCCTGCTTAAAAACAAAACAACACAAAAAAACCACACCACCATTAACCGCCCTCTAAAGCTGTTGCAGACCGTGCAGAAAATGGAGATATTGCTCCAGCTTTGTTTTTTTCGCCTGCTACGCTTGGCTGGCTTGGAGCATCATCGGCTTCCCCTCGTAAATTATCGCTTGTCCCTTCTTCGGGCGACGAGCTCCATTGTTCTATGCCTCACTAGAGAGGGAGCTCAGTTTCACAAACTCTGCCTGCAAGGATTAGATAGGTGTGTTGTTGTTTTCCCTTCGGAGGCAGGAAATCCTCCGGCTTTGCAAATAAAGAAATTTGAACCCATTATTTCTTTCCCCCCCCCACCCCAAAAACTTTAGCTCAGAGCTTGGATTCGGTCGAATCATAAAACTGGAAGAATACAGGCAGTCCTCGACTCAAAACCACAACTGGGCCCAACATTTCTGTTGTTGAGTGAGACATAAGTTTTCTTGGCCCCATTTTGCAACCTTTCTTGCCGCGATGGTTAATAATAATAATAATAATAATAATAATAATAATAATAATTTAATTTCTATATCGCCCTTCTCCCGAAGGACTCAGGGCGGTGTACAGGGCAATACAATAAAATACAACATACGAAAATTAAAAAAAAATATTAAATATTACAGCCCAATTCAATACATTAATACAATAACATTAAAATACCCCTAAACCCATCAGACCAGGCCGGCTTGTTCAAATAAATATGTTTTTAGGTCACGTCGGAAGGAGCGAAGCCATCCGGAGCCATCCAGAGCTCCACCGGTAAACGGTTAAGCGAATCGCCGCAGGGGATAAGTTAGTAAACCCGGGTGGTTAAGCGAACCTGGCTGCCCACATTTGATTTTGATGACTGAAAAGTTACAAAAGGGTGTTGAGTGAAAAAAAATCTTCTTCGGGGTCCAGTCCAAGCCGGGAATAAACAAAATGGAGGCTGCTTTAGGAAGAAGGTTGCAGTTGATTGAAGAGCAGAGCCAGACAGAAGGATGGCTCTGGAGGAAACAGTGACCACATATAGCTTGGAGTGGTGGGTTTTTATCCCTTCTTGGGCTTTTGTGTTTGGAGTTGTTCCTGGGGCATGAACTTTGACCCAAGTCTGAGTGTGCCTTTCTGGTATTCTGATGGTGGTGGGTTAATCCTATTATATCCCAGGGTCATATCCTGCTTCCCTGGGGCCGTGGCTGATGACTATGTCATTTTTTGGTGTGAGGGATTGTCATTTCTAGAGATCTTTGTCTTTTTAATCCCAGTTTCCTGGCTCCAATTTTTCTGGCAAGATTATCACATCTGCATTTCTACAGACCTGGTTTCTGGGGGGGGGGGGCAGAGAGATTTGGTGGAATCGGGGGGGGTTGGTTTCTGCCTTCAAAATCCTTTGGGGAAATATATTCTGCCTTTCAAATATTTCCCCAAATATTTCTTTCTCTGGATTCTTCCCACAAAGGGATCGTGTGACTTCAGGACACTGCAACCGTCATAAATATGAGTCAGCGACCAATTTTGATCACATGATCATGGGGCTGCTACAAACATCATAAGTGCGAAAAATGGTCATAAGTCAGGTTTTTCCCCCCAGTGCCGTTGTAACTTTGAATGGTCACTAAATGAACAGTTGTAAGTAGAGGAATACCTTTGCAGAATACCAGAATTGGAAGGGAACCTGGAGGTCATCTAGTCCAACCCCCCTGCTCAGGCAGGAAACACTAACTATACCATTTCAGACAAATGGCTGTCCAGTCTCTTCTTAAAAACTTCCAGTGTTGGAGCATTCACCACTTCTGGAGGCAGGTTGTTCCACTGGTTAATTGTTCTCACCGTCAGGAAGTTTCTCCTTAGTTCCAGGTTGCTTCTCTCCTTGATGAGTTTCCATCCGTTGCTTCTTCTCCCGCCTTCAGGTGCTTTGGAAAATAGCTTGACTGCCTCTTGTTTGGGGCAGCCCCTCAAATACTGGAACACCGCTATCATGTCACTCCTCATCCTTCTCTTCATTAAACTAGAGACATACTCATACCCATCTCAAAAGATATACATCTTTTGAGCTACTCTATGATCATTTAGGTTTTGTCGTTTTTTATAAAGTGAAACTTGATTTTCTTCGACCCTTTGTGACATCCTCCCTGTTGCGTTTGAAATGTTGGTCTGTCTGAATTCGGAAGCCTCGTGAAATTTGCACACGGTGATTCCGTGAAGCACTTTTGTTGATTTGTGTATTACGATTCCTTATGAAAATTATGATTCGACTAATATTTTGGGGCATCCAATTCACACTTTTGCATAAAGTCAGGTTTGTGCTTTTTTTTGCATCTATGCTTTTGCAAAAATGGAATGTTGTCTCCATTTGTGGTTTGTCTTAGATTGACTTTTGACTGCTTTAGAGACCGTGTCTCGTCCGGGCAATTTTTGTTGAAGCAAAACAATCTCATTTTTCTCTTTGCATAATTGAAATTTACTGTGGTTTCCAGATTTTTCGAAGTGTCATTTCTATCGCATTATTTGCTAAGGCTGATTCCTTGTACTGCAAATATTAAGGCTTGTATTTCCTCCTTGATGCATCCGATCTGAAGCCATTACCAATTTGGCTAGCTTTCTACCTTGCTTTCAATTTCTTGACCGTGGCCAGGTTTATTTCTCCAATTTTTCATCTGCCGCTCCAAGCGTTCAGCTTTTTAATGTCACCTTTGATTCTGTCACCTTCAGAATGTTTTCCTTGCAGAAGTTATTAACCCGCTCTCTTTGCTTGCTTTTATGTAATCTCTGTCTGATTTCATCCTTGGCTGTCTGCTTCATTTGCAACACACCGCAACGGCTGATTGTCCTCAGTAAACATGAGCACTCTGTGTTGACGTTTGGGTGCAGCACACAATAGACTGCTGTAGGTTGTCAGGTTTTAGAGCAGTGCTGCTAAACCTCAGCAATTTTGAGAAGGGTGGACTTCAATTCCCAGAATTCCCCCAGCCAGTTTGCTTCAAGGTGGATGGACTTCAACTCCCAGAATTCCCCAGCCAATATGCTTTAAGTTGCATGGACTTCAACTCCCAGAATTCCCCAGCTGACATACTTCAAGATGTGTGGACTTCAGTTCCCAGAATTCCCCAGCCAGTTTGCTTCAAGGTGGATGGACTTCAACTCCCAGAATTCCCCAGCCAACATGCTTTAAGATGCATGGACTACAACTCCCGAAATCCCCAAGTTGACATACTTCAAGATGGGTGGACTTCAACTCCCAGAATTCCCCAGCCAGTTTGCTTCAAGGTGGATGAACTTCAACTCCCAGAATTCCCCAGCTGACATACTGTACTTCAAGATAGGTGGACTTCAATTCCCAGAATTCCCCAGCCAATATGCTTTAAGATGCGTGGATTTCAACTCCCAGAATTCCCCAGCTGACATACTTCAAGATGGGTGGACTTCAATCCCCAGAATTCCCCAGCCAACGTGCTTTAAGATGCATGGACTACTACTCCCAGAATTCCCAAGTTGACATACTTCAAGATGGGTGGACTTCAATTCCCAGAATTCCCCAGCTAGCATGAATAGAATAGAGCTGGAACTGAACTTGGAGGTCTTCTAGTCCCGCCCCCTGCTCAAGCAGGAGAACCTATACCATCTCAGACAAGTGGCTGTCTAGCCTCTTTTTATGCTTCAAGGTGACCGGCTGGGGGATTCTGGGAACTGAAGTTCACCCATCTTAAAATAAGCTGATATTGAGCAACACATGTCTGAAGCATTGGTTTCCACTCATGTCCAGTTAAAATACCAGTTGTGTAGCACATTGCAAGGAGAGCCCATGTATTAACGGTTTTGGTTGTGTAACCACCGTACAACTTCGAGATTTTAAAACTTTCTTCACTCATTTTACATATTCAGTGCTGGCTTTTCTTTTTTCACTTCAGCGGGTAAAATATTGTTTGCTTCTCAAATAATCAAACCCCTTTATAGTGTTCTTCCCTTGCCGGTGCTTTGATTATGGTACCATTCCACGGTGGTTCAGTTCCATTTAAATATTCAATTTTCTCTCTTTTTTATTGGCAGGGTTGCCCTATTATCCTCTCCAAATTCCATTTTGATGTCCTCGCGGAAGATTTAAACTGTATCTAAAAATGAATATATTTCTGTAGAGGACTTAGCAGGTAGTTTGACTTCATCCATGTAGAGCGAGTAGCTCTGTGTGTCTGTGTGTGTGTGTGTGTGTGTGTGTTTGTGTTTTGCCCCTTACCTGGATTCCTTCACAGCTAGTATTTTTATTCAGAATTATCCTTGTGCGGTCCGAGCTATATTTAAAAGCACCGGAGACAATCCTTGGAAAAATTCTGATTTTTAACTTCTCCTTCAATCCTTCCGTATTTCTCATTAATGCAACTTTCCCGTGTAATTTTTTTTTTGCCACTGCATTATTTAAAGAACATTCTAATCTTCTCATGAATTCCAAAACCATCGAAACATCTTAAAAATCTAACGACGGGGTGGTGAATAAGATGCTTTTTGTAATCAAAGCGGGCAGTTCTTCTTCTTCAGGATATAGCAGTTTGCAGAAGAGAAACACTACAGGTAGTCCTTGCCTCACGTAGTTTGCAATTACAACAATAAGAAAAGTAATTATAACGAAGGTGGTAAAGGTAATGGTAAAGGTTCCTCTGCACATGCGTGCTAGTCGTTTCCGACTCTAGGGGCCGGTGCTCATCTCCGTTTCAAAGCCGAAGAGCCAGCGCTTGTCCGAGGACGTCTCCGTGGTCATGTGGCCGGCATGACTAGACGCCAAAGGCGCACGGAACGCCGTTACCTTCCCACCGGAGTGGTCCCTATTTTTATACTTGCATTTTTTACGTGCTTTCGAACTGCTAGGTTGGCAGAAGCTGGGAATGAGTGACAGGCGCTCATTCTGTTACGCGGCACTCGGGATTCGACCCGCCAAACTGCCGACCTTCTGATCGACAAGCTCAGCGTCCTAACCCACTGAGCCACCGCGTCCCTACGAAGGTGGTACCTGGCTCAATAGTAGCGACTGCAAGAGGGATCTCGGAGTCCAAGTGGACAATCACTTAAATAGGAGCCAGCCGTGTGCTGCAGTTGCCCAAAAAAGCCCACACAGTGCTAGGCTGTGGAGCAGAGACCCTGATTGGATCTGTTTGGATCTCCATAGCATTCAAACTGCATTTCAGCTGCCCAGAGCTGTTGGGAGGTGCTACATTCTGTAAGTTTGTTGGGGGTGGAAACAGAAAAAGGAATGGCCCGCGTGAATTATATAACTAATAATCATAAACAGCAGTGGTACATCCTTGTATCTAAGTTCAGTGCAACAGTTCAGTTGCTTAGTTCAGTGCAACACTTGTTTTGCAGCTGTCTTTCTCAGTAGCCTTTTCAAACTTGGAAACGGTACTATCTGTAAACAAATCACTAGTCTACAACAGGGCTTTTCAACCAGTGGTACGGGTACCACCTGTGGTACGTTGGCACCTGGCAGGTGGTACGCAACCATCCTAGAAAAGTGGTAGCAGGGGAGGGGAAGGAGCTGAACCGGTGGCAGCACCGCACAAGCCTGAGCGAGAGACGGCTGGAGCTGCAGGGCTGTCAGGGCTCAGCGGAAGCGCCTTGATCAGCACCAGGAATCCCGCTGGAGCTCAGCACTCATCCTGCCATTTCTGAGCCCAGAAGAAGCGCCGATCAGCTGGAATGTTGCAGCATCTCCAGGCTCTTGTGATTTACATTCAGACGCTTGGCAACTGATTCACATTTATGACGGTCACAATGTCCCAGGGTCATGGGAAGTGACCAAAACCTGCTGCAACCACCCAGCAAAGGGGGGGGGAATAAAAGCCAAACACCCCCCCCACCCCCACTGCCAATCCTCAACAGAAATGCTCACAACGATGAAAACCTCGGACAGGAGGAAGAGCGCCACCGGGCGGGCAGGCAGGCAGGCGTCTTACATGGTTGTGCCTTGGGGGGCACTTTTTTCAGTGCCATTGTAACTTCGAACAGTCACTAAGCGAACCGTTGTAAGTCGAGGACTACCTGTACTTCATCACTTTTTTCCTTCTTTTTTTTTTTGGTCATCAAGTTTTTGACACCTTTCTAGGCAACTGGTGGTACTCGGATTTTGCCATATCCTAAAATTGGTACAATGGGTGAAAAGGTTGAAAAGCCCTGGTCTACAAGGACAGATTATTTATCTAGGGTCTGTAATCCATGCTCTTCAAGCAGAAATTAGGCATCCAGTTCAGCCCTCCTACTCTATTGAACCTCCACACTATCTGCCCCCCCACTATTGCAAAGATCCTGCAGGAGAAGGGCAGTGTGGACAACCGTGGGATCTGGCAGGGTGAGATCTGTGAACCATAAACACAAAGCTTTCGCTGTGTCCCTGCACAACAGATACAGTGCCCTTGCTGACCTGAATAGGGACATTAAGGAGACCGGTAAAGGTATTTGTGATGATAACTCAAATAAGCAGGGGACCGTGGTCCGAGATGAAGAACTTGTTTTTGACAGGGAGAAGTGCGAATCGGGTATTACACAACAGTCATGCAAGAACAGAAAGGCATCCAAAAAGAGAAGCCACCTTCTGGTTGGCGATTCATTTATAAGGGATGTAAGTTTAGGAACCCCTTCATGGATTACTGCCTTGTCGTGGCGAAGGGGCTTGCGTAATTCAATGAAGCTATGAGCTATGCCGTGCAGGGCCACCCAAGACAGACAGGTCATAGCAGAGAGTTCTGACAAAACGTGATCCACTGGAGAAGGAAATGGCAACCCACTCCAGTATCTTTGCCATGAAAACCCCATGGACAGTAGTACCAAAAGGCAAAACGATATGACGCTGGAAGATGAGCCCCTCAGGTCGGAAGGCGTCCAATATGCTACTGGGGAAGAGCAGAGGGCTAGTACTAGTAGCGCCAGAAAGAATGAAGCGACTGGGCCAAAGCCGAAAGGACGCTCAGCTGTGGATATGTCTGGTGGTGAAAGAGGAGATCAACCCTGACTGCTCTTTAGAAGGCCAGATCCTGAAGCTAAAACTCAAATACTTTGGCCACCTAATGAGAAGGAAAGACTCACTGGAGAAGAGCCTCATGCTGGGAAAGGTTGAGGGCAAGAGAAGAAGGGGACGACAGAGAATGAGGTGGCTGGATGGAGTCACTGAAGCAGGAGGCGTGAGCTTAAATGGACTCCAGAAGATGGTAGAGGACAGGAAGGCCTGGAGGAACATCGTCCATAGGGTCGCGATGGGTCAGACACGACTTCGCAACTAACAACAACAACAAAAGTTTAGGAAAGGACACAGAGGTTTCGAAAGAGGTCAGGTGTCTTCCAGGTGCTACTGCCAGCAGGGACAAGAAGCGTATTTTTAAGATAGTCAAGAACGCCCGCAAAGACTGTGGTGTGGATGCTATTGTACATCTTGGCACTAATGATCTGTCCCAAAGAGATGTACTCTCTGTGCAGAATGATTTCCAGAGCTTGGGGCAGGGACTTAGCAGAATAGGCTGTAGGCTTACTTTTTCAGAGGTTTTACCGGTGTATAAGGAGCAAAATTCAATATGTGGCTAAAGGAGTGGCATAAAGGGGAAGGCTTTGGATATATTAGTCATGATGTCTGTAGCTGGTCCAATGAAAAAAATGTACAACAGAGATGGTTTGCATCCTTCAAAGAAAGGGACTGAGTTACTCGGGTATAAATTGACAGACTTTCTGGAGGAATATTTAAACTAAACAGCGGGGACAGTGAGTTAATTGATACAGAACATCCCTGTCCCCAGCAAGATAAAAACTATAGGGCTATCAGTGCATGTAACATAGATGTGTGTGTGGACAAGAATATTAACCTTGCTGTCAAGCAAAATCAAGCTTCTAATAGCCAGTGCCACACAAAGTGCACTAACCAAATAGGTGGTAAGACAATAGGGGAACTCAGGCACCACACAGGTCATGTAGAAAGTAAACACAGGGTCAGTCATAAAGGACTCAAATGTCTATACACTAACGCACAGAGTATGAGCAATAAACAGGGTGAACTAGAAATTCAGGTTAATGAGGGCAGATGTGATATTGTCGCCATTACGGAAACATGGTGGGATGAAACCCACAAATGGAAGACACAGCTAGAGGGATTTAAATTATTCAAAAGAAACAGACCAAATAAAAGAGGAGGTGGAGTTGCTCTCTCTATAAGAAATAGCTACATCTCTACAGAAATAGAGCACAACAATGATGAAAACTGTAAAAATCTGAATGCATTTGGGTCAATATAAAAGGGAGAAAAAATGACATTGCCATAGGTTTATACTATAGGCCACCCACCCAAACAGAGGAAATAGATGAACTTTTTGCTAGTCTAAGGCAGGGGTGTCAAACTCAATTTCATTGAGGGCCGCATCAGCATTGTGGTTGCCCTCAGGGGGCCGGGTGGGTATGGCCAGGGTGGGCGTGGCCTACTGGGTGGGCGTGGCTAGAGTACGTATGGCCTACTGGGTGGGCGTGGCCAGCTCTACATCATTTGCATCAAGGGTGCCTATGGGGGCCTGGACAGGAGTGGGACAGATCTGAGGGTCTCTGGCAGGAGGAGGGTCTCTGGGCCAGGGCCAAGGCAGTGGGGGCCGTTCCCTCACTGTTTCCAGGATGGCTTCGCGGGCCGCATGAAACCACTTCCCGGGCCGGATCTGGCCCCCGGGCCTTGAGTTTGACATGTCTGGTCTAAGGTATGTAGGAAGCACATCACAATAGTAATGGGGGACTTTAATTACCCTGACATCAACTGGGAGACAAACTCTGCACCAAGTGGAAGATCAAACAGATTCCTGACAAACCTAGCAGACAACTTTGTCACCCAAAAAGTGGAGAAGGGAACTAGGGGATTAGCCATATTGGATTTAATTCTCACTAACAGAGATGAAATGATAGAAGGTGTCAAAGCCACAGGAACCCTGGGGGGAAGTGATCATGCAATATTGGAATTCAACATTATGGAAGCACAAGCAATAGAATACAGCCAAACTAGAGTCTTGGACTTTAAAAGAGCTAATTTCAATAAACTTAGAGAGAGCTTGGGGAGGATTCAATGGATGAGAATCCTCAAGGGGAAAACAACTCAAGAAGCTTGGGAAATTTTGAAAAGTGAGATAATAAAGGCCCAGTCTAGTACAATACCAACAAAGAAGAAAAATAACAGCTCTCAAAAGAAACCAGCATGGCTGCATAAAGAACTCTCTGATAAATTGAAAGATAAAAAGGACAAGTATAAGAATTGGAAAGAGGGGCACATAACTAAGGCAGAATATCAGCAAATAGCCCGAGCCTGCAAAGATGAAGTGAGGAAAGCTAAGGCTCAAAATGAACTAAGGCTTGCGACCAAAGTCAAAAATAACAAAAAAGCTTCTTTCAACATGTAAAAAACAAGAAAAAAGTTAAGGAAATGATTGGTCCATTAGTGGGGGAAAGTGGCAAGAAGGTGACAAGCAATAGGGAGAAAGCAGAACTATTTAACTCGTTTTTTGCATCTGTCTTTACACAAAGGGAAAAAAAACAGTCCAACCTACCAAAACCAGTGCCATAAAAAACAGAATAGAAACGCAAGTTAAGATAGGCAAGAAAATGGTAAGTGAGCACCTGTCCAGCCTAGACGAGTTCAAATCACCAGGACCAGATGGATTACACCCCAAAGTTCTCAAGGAACTGGCAGATGTGATCTCAGAAACACTGAACTATATTTTTCAAAGATCCTGGAGTACTGGGGAACTACCAGAGGACAGGAAAAGAGCTGATGTAGTTCCCATCTTCAAAAAAAGGGGGAAAAAGGGTTCCAGGAAATTACAGACCTATCAGCCTGACCTCAATACCTGGGAAGATTCTGGAAAAGATAATCAAACAACAAATGGGCAAAGCCGTGGTAAAATGCAGATGCTTTATTTCTGTGTTTTTGGATTGCCCTAGCAGTGCCCCTGGAAAGCCTCGTTAATTTGGCTTTACCTTGAAAGATTTAAATAAGTTGGAGTTAATGCTTCTGCCTCCACCTTACATATAATCCCGTCTGTGTAATGACCCCACTGGTGAGCATTGGAAAGAAAACCCGGCTTTTATGACTCCATCAAAGGCTGTTGGAAAGGGTAAGGGTTTCTGATAACATCTGAATTGCTGCCTAGTCACAGGTCATTGTTAAAGGGACAAGTTCTTTGATTACAGAAACCGTTGAAGTGGTTGGCTTCCATGGCTCCTCAATATTGCATTATAATTGGGGGGGGTTAATGGTGTTGGAGGAGGAGGAGGAGGAGGAGGAAGAGGGGGAGGAGAAGGACTGAGAAGAGGAGAAGGAGAAAGAGGAGCAAGAGGAAGAGAAGAAAGAGAAGGAGGGGAGGAGGAGGAAGAGGAGGAGGAGGAATCAGAATAACAGTTGGAAGGGATCTTGGAGGTCATCTAGACCAGGGCTTTTCAACCTTTTCACCCGCTGTACCACTTTTAGGATAGGGCAACATCCGAGGACCACCAGTCGCCTAGCAAGGTGTCAAAAACCTGATGACCAAAAAAAGGAAAAAAGTGATGAAGTACAGGCAGTCCTCGACTTACAACAGTTCGCTTAGTGACTGTTCGAAGTTACAATGGCACTGAAAAAAGCGCCCCCCCAAGCCACATCTGAGCAAGACACCTGACCGCCCGCCCGGCAGCGCTCTTCCTCCTGTCCGAGGTTTTCATTGTTGTGAGGATTTCTGTGGAGGATTGGCAGCGGGGGTGGGGGGAGGGGTGTTTGGTTTTTATTCCCCCCCCCCGTCTGTTGTGTGGTTGCAGCAGGTTTTGGTCACTTCAGATGACCCTGAGACACTGTGACTGTCATAAATATGAATCAGTTGCCAAGCATCTGAATGTAAATCACAAGACCCTGGAGATGCTGCAACATTCCAGCTGATCGGCACTTCTTCTGGGATCAGCAGACGTGCTGGGATCAGCGCCGAGCTCCAGCTGGATCCTGATGTTGATCCTGGCGCTTCCGCTGAGCCCCGACAGCCCTGCAGCTCCAGCCGTCTCTCGCTCAGGCTTGTGCGGTGCTGCCACTGGTTCAGTTCATTACCTTTCCCCACTTCCACTTTTCTAGGATGGTCGCGTACCACCTGCCAGGTGCCAACGTACCACAGGTGGTACCCGTACCACTGGTTGAAAAGCCCTGATCTAGTCCAACCCTATACCATTTCAGACAAATGGCTGTCCCGTCTCTTCTTGAAAGCTTCCAGTGATGAAGCTCCCACAATTTCTGAAGGCAAACCTCAGATGGAGGAGGAGGAGGAGAAGAAAAAAGAGGAGGAAGAGGAGGAGGAAGAGGGGAGGAAGGGGAGAAGGAAGCAGAAGAGTAAGAGAAGGAGGAGGAAGAGGAAGAGGAGGAGGAGAAAGAGAAGAAAGAAGAGGAGGAAGAGGAGGGGGGGAAAGGAGGAAGAGGAAGAAGGGAGGGGGAGGAGAAGAAACAGGAGGAGGAGGAGGAAGGAGGAGGAAGAGGAAGAGAAGGAGGAGGAGGAAGGAAAAGAGGAGAATAAGAAAGAAGAGAAGGATGGGAGGAGGAAGAGGAAGAAGGAAAGGAGGAGGATAAGAAAGAAGAGAAGGATGGGGGAGGAGGAGGAGGATAAGAAAGAAGGAAAGGAGGAGGAGGGAGTGGAAGAAAAAGGAGGAAGAAGGAAAAGAGGAGAAGGAGAAGAAAGAGGAGGAGCAGGAGGAGGAGGAGCAAGGCAGCTCTGTCTAGGGCTGGGGTAGGCAACCTTGGCTCTTTTGTGACTGGTGGACTTCAACTCCCAGAATTCCTGAGCCAGCCACGCTGAGAGGAAAGGGAGAGGTTTCCATGCTGAGCCATGCTGGCTGAGGAATTCTGGGAGTTGAAGTCCACCAGTCATAAAAGAGCCAAGGTTGCCTACCCCTGACCTAGGCCTAGGCCGCTTTATGACTGGTGGACTTCAACTCCCAGAATTCCTGAGCCGGCTGTGCTGAGGGGAAAGGGAGAGGTTTCCAAGTTGAGCTATGCTGACTCAGGAATTCTGGGAGTTGAAGTCCACCAGTCATAAAAGAGCCGAGGCTGTCTACCCCTGGCCTAGGCCTAGGCCGCTTTATGACTCGTGGACTTCAACTCCCAGAATTCCTGAGCCAGTCATGCTGAGGGGAAAGGGAGAGGTTTCCAAGCTGAGCCATGCTGGCTCAGGAATTCTGGGAGCTGAAGTCCACAAGTTATAAAAGAGACAAGGTTGCCTACCCCTGCTATAGACCAACTCTACATCTGGTGGAACTACTGGTTTGTACCTTTCGACCAGGGTTCTTCAAACTTGGCCCTTTTATGACTTGTGGACTTCAACTCCCAGAATTCCTGATCCAGCATGGCTCAGCTTGGAAACCTCTCCCTTTCCCCTCAGCATGGCTGGCTCAGGAATTCTGGGAGTTGAAGTCCACGAGTCATAAAAGAGCCAAGGTTGCCTACCCTTGGCCTAGGCCGCTTTATGACTCATGGACTTCAACTCCCAGAATTCCTGAGCCAGCCACGCTGAGAGGAAAGGGAGAGGTTTCCATGCTGAGCCATGCTGGCTGAGGAATTCTGGGAGTTGAAGTCCACCAGTCATAAAAGAGCCAAGGTTGCCTACCCCTGACCTAGGCCTAGGCCGCTTTATGACTGGTGGACTTCAACTCCCAGAATTCCTGAGCCGGCTGTGCTGAGGGGAAAGGGAGAGGTTTCCAAGTTGAGCTATGCTGACTCAGGAATTCTGGGAGTTGAAGTCCACCAGTCATAAAAGAGCCGAGGCTGTCTACCCCTGGCCTAGGCCTAGGCCGCTTTATGACTTGCGGACTTCAACTCCCAGAATTCCTGAGCCGGCTGTGCTGAGGGGAAAGGGAGAGGTTTCCAAGTTGAGCTATGCTGACTCAGGAATTCTGGGAGTTGAAGTCCACCAGTCATAAAAGAGCCGAGGCTGTCTACCCCTGGCATAAGAACTTCCTAACCGAAGGCCCAGATCCCAAAGCGCATTCCTTTGCATCCCACTGAATGAAAACTTCCGAAACGCAGGGGTTTTTTTTAAAAAAAGGGTTTCTTGTTTTTTCAAAAAGGCCTCTGCTCAAGAGCCAGGAAAGGAGAATCCGCTGTGGGCCTGTCTCCTGTAAGGGCCCTCAAAAAGCCGGGGCCCGGCGCCTGGCGAAACGGAAACGCCAGGCCGTGGGAATCCTAGCTTGCGAAGCAAAGAAGGCTAGGGCCTGGGGAAATCAAGCTGGCCCTGATTTGTCCCCGGGGGTGGTGGTGGTGGGTGGGGAACCTTACGGAAAATTTTGGGGAAGAAGACCGGAGAGGAAAGGCTGCGATAAAAGAGTTTGCTAGAAGGACAAACCTAGTTCGAGCGAGGAAGGCGCCTTTTCTTTCGATGTTGCCGCTTTGCCTCCCGGCCAAGCCAACATTTGTAGGTTGCTCCTGGCTCAAACCCAGTTCATCTTTTTTCTGCTTTTTTTTTTCTTTTCACCCCCAGGAGGAAATGAGCAGCAGCCCGCCCCCACCCCCACCCCCAAAAAATGGAAAAATGGGCCAGAATCCCCATCTTGATTGCCTTTCCTGCTTCCATCAGTCACTGGCCCGCTGCTTCCTCCGTCCCTTTCTCTCCGCTCTCTCTTCTCCTTCTTTCTCTCCTTCTTCCCCCCCCCAGATTCCCAGCCGCTGCTTCTTTCTCCAAAGGTCTTAAGCACCTGCTCATCGCCCCCTCCTCCTATCATTTCCCCCCCCCCCCCCCAGTCCCACTCTCTCTCTCTTTTCTGTCTCTCTGTCAAGCAAGCAGCCAAGGTGCCTTTTCACACCTAAAGGCTTCTGGTCACAGATCCAAGGAGGAAAATCTCCTCTGTATCACAAGGGGAGGCTTGTGATACACACACACACACACACACACACACACACACACACACACACACACACAAAAGGGCTGTGCAGGAGCCCTATTTCCAGGAGCTAAAGGGAAAGAGACATTGGGGCAGATCCTCCGATCCCCCCTCCCCTCCTCTTCTTTCTCCAATCCTTCTCATTCTCCTCCTCCTCCTCCTCCCTCCTCCTCCTCCTCGTCTTCTTTTCCTTCTTCCTTCTCACTCCTTCACTCCTCCCCCTCCCATCCTTCTCCTTATTTTTCTCCTCCTCCTCCTCCTCCCTCCTCCTCCTCCTCCTCCTTTCTTCTTCCTTCTCCCTCCTCCCCCCTCCCACCTTTCTCCTTATTTTCCTCCTCCTCCTCCTCTCCTCCTCCTCCTCCTCCTCTCCACAAACCCCACTCCCTTCTAGCACTGAGGATGTTACTTAGTTGGTTCATTGAAAGCTCTGCAAGCAAACAATTGAGGTCAGAAAGCACCAAGGACTCCACAGTCCCCCCTCCCCCTCCTCCTGCTCCTTCTCCCCCTCCTGCTCCTCCCACCTCCTGCTCCTCTTCCTCCCTCTCCTTTCCACCTGCTCCTCTTGCTCCTCCCATCTCCTGCTCCTCCTCCTCCCCCTCCTTTCCTCCTGCTCCTCCTCCTTCTTTCCGCCTGCTCCTCTTCCTCCCTCTCCTTTCCACCTGCTCCTCTTGCTCCCTCCCATCTCCTGCTCCTCTTCCTCCCCCTCCTTTCCTCCTGCTCCTCCTCCTGCTGCTCTCCTCCTTTTCCTTTTGTTCTGCTCCTCCTTCCCCTTTTGCTCCTCCTCCTTCCCCTCCTTCCCTCCTGCTCTCCTTCTGCTCCTCCTGCTCCTCCCGCCTCCTGCTCCTCTTCCTCCACCTCCTTTCCACCTGCTCCTGCTCCTCCCCTTCTTTCCGCCTGCTCTTCCTGCTCCTGCTCTCTCCTCCTGCTCCTCCTCCCCTTTCCTGCTCCTCTTGCTGCTCCTCCTCCTTTTTCTTTTGTTCTGCTCCTCATTCTCCTTTTGCTCCTCCTCCTTCCGCTCCTTTCCTCCTGCTCCCCCTGCTGCTCCTCACCCTACCCCAGGGGTGTCAAACTCAATTTCATTGAGGGCCGCATCAGCATTGCAGTTGCCCTCAGGGGGCCGGGTGGGCGTGGCCAGGGTGGGCGTGGCCTACTGGGTGGGCATGGCTAGAGTGCATAAGGCCTACTGGGTGGGCGTGGCCAGCTCTACATCGTTCGCCTCAAGGGTGCCTATGGGGGCCTGGGCAGGAGTGGGACAGATCTCAGGGTCTCTGGCAGGAGGAGGGTCTCTGGGCCAGGGCCAAGGCAGGTGGGGGCCGTTCCCTCACTGTTTCCAGGATGGCTTCGTGGGCCACATGAAACCACTTCACGGGCCGGATCCGGCCCCCGGGCCTTGTGTTTGACATGTCTGCCCTACCCTCTCCTTTCCTCCTTCCTCCTGCTCCTCCCCCTTTCCTCTTGCTCCCCCTGCTCCTGCTCCCCACTCCTTTCCTCATGCTTTCCCTGCTCCTGCTCTCTCCTTCTGCTCTTCCTGCTCCTCCCCCTCCCCCTCCTTCCCTCCTGCTCCTCCTCCACACTCCTTTCTACTGCTCATCCTGCTTGTCCTCCTCTTTCGTCCTGCTCCCCCTGCTCCTGCTCCTCCTGCTCCTCCTCCCCTTTCCTCCTGCTCCCCTGCTCATGCTCCTCGCTACTTTCCTCCTGCTCCTCCTGCTTCCCTGCTCCTGCTCCCCTGCTCCCTGCTCCCCACTCCTTTCCTCCTGCTACTCCTGCTTGTCCTCCCCTTTCCTCCTGCTCCCCCTGTTCCTGCTGCTCCTGCTCCCCCTGCTCCTGCTCCTCCTCCCCTTTCCTCCTGCTCCCCCTGCTCCTGCTCCTCTGCTCCTCCTGCTCCCCTGCTCCCTGCTCCCCTGCTCCTGCTCCTCCTCCCCTTTCCTCCTGCTCCCCTGCTCCTGCTCCCCTGCTCCTGCTCCCCTCTCCTTTCCTTCTGCTCCTGCTTCTCCTCCCCTTTCCTCCTGCTCCCCTGCTCCTGCTCCCCACTCCTTTCCTCCTGCTACTCCTGCTTGTCCTCCCCTTTCCTCCTGCTCCCCCTGCTCCTGCTGCTCCTGCTCCCCTGCTCCTGCTCCTCCTCCCCTTTCCTCCTGCTCCCCCTGCTTCTGCTCCTCCTGCTCCCCTGCTCCTGCTCCCCTGCTCCTCCTCCCCTCTCCTTTCCTTCTGCTCCTGCTTCTCCTCCCCTTTCCTCCTGCTCCCCTGCTCCTGCTCCCCACTCCTTTCCTCCTGCTACTCCTGCTTGTCCTCCCCTTTCCTCCTGCTCCCCCTGCTCCTGCTGCTCTGCTCCCCCTGCTCCTGCTCCTCCTCCCCTTTCCTCCTGCTCCCCTGCTCCTGCTCCTCTGCTCCTCCTGCTCCCCTGCTCCTGCTCCCCTGCTCCTCCTCCCCTCTCCTTTCCTTCTGCTCCTCCTGCTTCTCCTCCCCTTTCCTCCTGCTCCCTGCTCCTGCTCCTCCTCCCCTGCTCCTCCTCCCCTGCTCCTTTCCTCATGCTTTTCCTGCTCCTGCTCTCTCCTCCTGCTCCTCCTGCTGCTCCTCCTCCCCTCTCCTTTTCCCCTGCTCCCCCTACTCCTGCTCCCCCTGCTCCTGCTCCCCTCTCCCCTCTTTTAACGCATTCCCAAAGACAAGCCACTTTCCTTCCCTGGTCCACGGGGAAGGGCGGCTGGCGGCGCGCCCGCGGAGGGGGCCAGAAATCGAAGCTACAAAACGGCCATTAAAAGAAAGAAGCGGGTGGGGAGACGGGGAAGAGTTTATTCTCTCCGGGGCCGAGGGTTAAAAGCGGGAGGGGGAGGGGGAGGGAACCTCCGCCAGCTGATCAATATCGGCTCCCGGGGGCTTTTCTGTCTCTGGGCAAATCAATTTCTCCACTCGTCTTGAAGAGGACCGGGATGTCATTTCGCCTCTTTGGCCACTTTTTTTTTTCCTTGGGCGTCCAATTCCCTGTCCTTGCGGGGGGGTGGGGGTGGGGGTGGGGGTGGGGGGCTAAAAAAGGCTTCGCTTTACTTATATGTTTATGTAAAAACATATAAGTAAAGCGAAGTGTTTGTGTCTCTTTCCCCCGTATAGATAGATAGATAGATAGATAGATAGATAGATAGATAGATAGATAGATAGATAGATAGATAGATAGATAGATAGATAGATAGACAGACAGACAGACAGACAGACAGACAGACAGACTACGGATGGATGGATGATGTACACTGTATAGATATAGATAGAAAGATAGATGATAGATAGATAGATAGATAGATAGATAGATAGATAGATAGATAGATAGATAGATAGATAGATGGATGGATGGATGGATGGATGGATGGATGGATGGATGGATGGATGGACGGACGGACGGACAATAGATTAAATAGATAGACTAAATAGATTAGATAGATTAAATAGATTAGATTAAATAGATTAGATAGATAGATAGATAGATAGAAAGATAGATGATAGATAGATAGATAGATAGATAGATAGATAGATAGATAGATATAGATATAGATATAGATATAGATATAGATATAGATATAGATATAGATATAGATATATAGATAGATATAGATAGATATAGATAGATAGATAGATAGATATAGATATAGATATAGATATAGATATAGATATAGATATATAGATAGATATAGATAGATATAGATAGATATAGATAGATAGATATAGATAGATCTTTGGTTAAGTAAATATATATATATTTACTTTCAGCCCGGCGCGTGCATTTATTTTATTTCATTGCCACTTTTTTGGGGGGGGGGGCTCATTCCCAAGCAAAATGTCTTTTTTTCTGCTTTTCCTTTCTCG